>NC_045625.1:53260562-53588419 GCF_009829155.1 Mustela erminea | reverse complement strand
TGGAGAGTTTTGTTTTGCTTATTGGATCTCCATACTCTATGGTGTGGGCATTTGATTTTTGTTTGCTAACTGATTAAACTGGATATTTTATGATTCCTTAAAAGCAAGAAAAAGAGAAACTTACTTTCCCAATGTTTATAGGGAAATGCATTTCCTGTCCCAGCTGGTTCATCAAGCCTACCAGATGTCGTAGAACTTCTGACCCCCCCTCACCATCCTTCTAGCTAAAGGGATGCCTGGGTGTTTCAGGGAGTGCGCAGGAGGACAATCAGAAATAAGTCCATTTTTATCCTTTTGCTCTGACCACTTTGATATAGGCCCTGTCATGGGAGTCTGCAAGACTCCTGAACTTATGAAACCCTCTGATTGCAAAATGGTGCTGGGTGTTCTATGGACCTCACGGCATTGAAGCCAGACTGAGTCCCAGCAGAAATGGGAGCAAGACTCCCACCTTCCCCTTTATGCTTTTCCCACAAATCCATAAGAGAGAAGTGTAATGACCACTAACCCTGTAAAGATTACTCCTTGATCCCTTTCAGGTCTCAGCACCAAAGGGAGGGATTCTCTCGACTTCCAGCTAGGGGCTCTATGTCTGTGTGCACTCTTATTATTAAACCTGTGACTGTCTTGCTCATAAGTACCATTGCACCTGACATGTGAAATAGTAATAATTACATCAATTGTCATAATAACAATAGTCATAGTGAAATCTTATGTAGTACTTTCTCTGTGCCAGACACTCTTCTTCTTCTTCTTCTTCTTTTTTTTTTTTAAGAATATTTATTTAGGGACACCTGGGTGGCTCAGTTGGTTAGGCGGCTGCCTTCAGCACAGGTCGTGATCCCGGGGTCCTGTGATCGAGTCCCACATTGGGCTCCTTGCTCGGCAGGGAGACTGCTTCTCCCTCTGCCTCTGCCTGCCTCTCTGTCTGCCTGTGCTCACTCCCTCTGACAAATAAATAAATAAAATCTTTAAAAAAAAGAGAAAGAATATTTATTTATTGGACAGAGAGACACCGTGAGGGGGACACAAGCAGGCGGAGTGGGAGAGGGAGAAGCAGGCTTCTTGCTGAGCAGGAAGCCCAATTTGGGGCTCGATCCCAGGACCCTGGGATCATGACCTGAGCTGAAGGCAGACACTTAACAACTGAACCACCCAGGCATCACCCCGCCTCCGCCTTTTTTAAGATTTTGTTTTTAAGAAATCTCTACACCCAACATGGGGCTTGAACCCACAACCTTGAGATCAAGAGTCTCACGCTCCACTGACTGAGCCAGCCAGGTGCCCCTGAACCAGGCACTTTTCTAAGGGCTTTGCTATACTAGCCCATTTATTACTCACAACAACCTTTTGAAATAGGTACTATTATCACCTACATTTTATATATGAATAAACTGAGGCGCAAAGAGGTTCAGTAACTTGCCCAAGGTCACGCAGGAAGTAATTGGTGAAGCTGGAATTTAAATACAGGAATCTCATATGCTTTATCATTAGACTACACCCACAACTCTGCATTGACAACATGGAACCGTACTCAACATTGCTCCTCTGAATAATGGGCTCATTCTTGGAAGCAGGTACGGTCAGACTGGGCTGAGAAGAACTTCGGGGGAGGTGGAGGGTTCCGAGGGGACTCCCAGCATGAAATGGAGCAAGGACCCCAAGTTTATGAACAAGGCAGGGAATTGAGTAGGATATAGGAGTAGAGAAAGGCAATTAAAGAGCTGATGTTTGGGGCGCCTGGGTGGCTCAGTGGGTTAAGCCTCTGCCTTCGGCTCGGGTCATGATCCCAGGGTCCTGGGATGGAGCCTCGCATTGGGCTTTCTGCTCAGCAGGGAGCCTGCTTCCTCCTCTCTCTCTGCCTGCCTCTCTGCCTACTTGTGATCTCTGTCTGTCAAATAAATAAATAAAATCTTTTTTAAAAAAAAAAAAGAGCTGATGTTTGTAGAAGCGGGAGGAGAGGAGGGAGCACCCACTGAAGCTGGGATAAGTGGGAAATTTGACAGAGATATGTCTAATGGAAACTTTTGGATACATTTCCATGTGAAGTGTCCCTAGAGTCCTACACCAGCTGTTCTAGAAAACCTTCAGTAAAGCTCTATATGGTTTTTAAATGAGGCTTCTCGTAAGCCACCTTACAAAGACTGGGCTACTCAGAACTCCAGAAGTGATCTACGGTTTACGAGTAGTTTGTGGGGTGCGGTGCAAGTTCAACTTCAACCCTAGCTTTGGGTCTTTTGTGGGGAAAATGAGGAGATGTGTCTGTGGCTGGAGCCTGACACCATGTACCCAGGATTTCTGATCAAGCTCTCTCCTGTTCTGGAGTTTGGGGTAAAGCAAAAGACTGCACAAGAGAAAGAAGGAAGGAGAGGATGAGATGGTGAGGAAATAGGAGTAAGAGAAAGTGAGAGAGGATGTAGGAAAGCCCGTTCCTTTGATTTGTATGGTGTGACTTCTGAAATTGCTCCAGCCTCTACATAAATCTAGGGGATTTATGTGGCTTCATTCATCACACTTGCTTTTGAAATGGAATTTTCTGCCTTGGAGCCTTTGAACGTTGACATCCAAATACAATATATTCTTTTAAAATCACCTCTGGATAAAGACAACACTGTTGAGGTAATTCCCCCAGATTGTAGGTGGAGTCTGTTTGGTCCTCAGATCTTAATGATAATATGCTGAAAATAGGACCTCTCTTCAGAGAACAGAAGAGTTCTGGTATGATTAGAATCCCAG
The DNA here is from genome assembly GCF_009829155.1 of Mustela erminea. Lineage (NCBI taxonomy): Eukaryota > Metazoa > Chordata > Mammalia > Carnivora > Mustelidae > Mustela > Mustela erminea. The sequence continues at coordinate 53,585,683 of NC_045625.1, read as the reverse complement.
TTGCAGACACCCTGAGCCAGGAACCCAGGGAGGAAAAAAAAGCAAGCAAGCAAGCAAGCAAGAAAGAAAGAAAGAAAAAAGGAAGGAAGGAAGAGAGTGGAGGAAAAGAAAAAAAAAAAAAAAAAAGCCCCATGGTCCTTGATGAACAATGAGCAGTGCCATCTAGTGGCGATTCATGTTCACCGTGGAGTGGGCTTGACCATGACCCTACTTTAGCTCTTTGCTCATTACCAAATGGTCTGAGAAACGTGTATTGGCCTTACTGGTGGCGACAGGACCTGAAACCAAATGGCAGAGCCTAAGTGAAGACACAAATGTGTCAGAGCTACTGCCAATCCGAGGCTGAATCTGAAGCATGTTTTTCTTTTGGTTTTGGGGGTGGGGGGAGGGGGTTGTTGCAGTTGTTGACTTTTGAATTCTGGGAAGTCTCCACCAACAACGGAGAACAAAGATTGTATTCGCAAGAAGGAACAGAATCATCGGGATTCACACTCCAGACACATCACCTTATCTAACCCTCATAATCTCCCTGTTTTGCTAATGAACCAAGGCACGGAGAGTTCAAGTCCAAATTCAAGCTGTCAGAAGTAGCTGAGGGATGGAATTTGAATCGAGGTCTGTTTAGAAAAGCTTTCTCTCTGATTTAGCTTTTGTGGATGTTTTCCTCGGCCAGTTACTTCCCAGAAAGCCCACATTTCCAGGCCCTGCCACAGCTCCTCAGCCTTTTAGGGTGATGTGACTGAGATGCTAACATGTCACAGCAGAGAGGGCCAAAGGAAGGACTGTCAGTCAGCTCATGCTCCCTATGAGCTGAGCTAGAAGAGAAGTGAATGCCCACTCATCATCTCTCAATGCTCAGATCCTTGAGTGAAGTTACAACTGCTGGCAGAGAAGTGCTCTTTCAGCAAAGTCACCACGAGCAGCCACACTTGGGGACACTACTGATCCGATGGGCTGGGCCTCAAGACCTCCCACCTACCCCCACAATGGTGCAGGCAGCAACAATTCCCACCATTCTTCCTGCTCAGTGCTGCTCCCTGCCAGGGAGTTCTATCCATCCTGACTTGGTTCTAATAAATCATGTCCTGTGCGCAAGTGTAGTTTTATTGCACAAAAACAATCTGTGCTCTTTATAATTAGGGAAGAGACAGATGTTGATTTTTTAAATAATATTCATCTTGTTACTAATTCACCTTAGGCTGTTCAAGACTTGAACAGAAAAATTTTTGTTAATTTCTCCTTTTTCTGAAAGCTCACTGAAGTGTAGACACAGAAATGTTGGAATATAAACTCTTCAATTTGGTAGCTTAACAGTGGAGATGAGAAAGAGAGCTCTGCCTTACTATATTGTAGAGAGGTAAAAAGAGGCCTTTAGCTAAAGCCATAAGCTTCTGGTGATAAAGCAAGCAAAGTAGTTCTGAATTTTTAATTTAGCTACTCAATTACAGGTATAGCTACAGCTATTTTATTTTATAAAAGATTTTATTTATTTAATTGAGAGAGAGAAAAGGAGAGAAAGAGAGAGGAAAGCACAAGCAGGGGGAAGGGCAAGGGAGAAGCAGGCTTCTTACTGAGCAGAGAGCCCAACTCGGGGCTCGATCCCAGAACCCTGGGATCATGACCTGAGCCAAAGGCAGATGCTTAACCACCTGGGCCACCCAGCCCTCTCTACCTCTTGCTATGTTCATTGACTTCCAAGATGAGAAGAAAAAGGTTTTCCCAATTTTCAATGAGTACATGATCTTACAGTTTGTAGACACAAATCTAGGGGGTAACAATGTCATTGATTGGTGAAAACTATTGCCATTGAAGCCGCACCATCAAAACAAGAATTCTGTTAGTATTCCGATGTTTCATCATTAATGGTAAAAAGACTGTTAAGGAATCCAGTTGTGAGTGGTTTATCTTCACCCTGAAATGCTTTATAGCTGACATGGTGGAGAGACAACTTTTGAAGGTTATTATCAGAGACACCTGATTTTCATCAGCACCTACTGGCTTTGGTATCGAATGTAGACAATGTGAGTATGGAAACAAGAGTGGGGTCTGTTTAGATATTTGTAAGACACTTTTAAAAAAGGAGATTCTGTCTCAGAGTTATTGTAATTAAACATCAGAATTAATTTCCTCTGACAATTCAGGCTTTCACATTTCTGAAAACCAACTTGATATAGAGTTGGTTTTAGAATGAAAGCCCCAAATATTTTAACGTCAGCAAGAAAAACAGATAGGAAACCCAATGTCAACAAATCTTTTGTTGATGAAAACAACCATTGATTTTTATGATCCATGCTCATGGTAACCATGTGAAGAGGGAGTGAACCAAGATGGCAAACTTGGATAGGATATGGTCACTCAGTGGACCTGATTTTTCTATTTCTGGTTCAGCGTCTACTGTGTCACTTTTTTAAACTTCTGAAACCCATGGTAAAGAGCCCTTTCCCTAAGGGAAAGTCTCATTCTGGAGTTTCTACCACTGGAGGCCAGATGGAGGATGAGGGCACCATGCAGCCTTGGAATAGTAAGTAAGAACAAGTACTATTTGCTGCATCCTACCTAGGTGTCAACATTGCCTTCCTATTATGAGTCTCCTTACTGGTTTTTGCTTATTAATTTATTTAGGTACATTATCCTTTGAATTCTTGCATTAACATCCCCTGCTTTTTTTTTTTTTAATTTTTAAAAATTTTTTTTAAATTCTGAGAGGTCAGACAATTTGCCCAATTCAGGTGAATTTCTACTGGCAGAGTCAGATGAGTTTGCACTCTTGCACTTGGCCAAGCCGGGTGAAGACTCCTCCAGAGCAAGTAGTCCCCTTTCTGGCAGAGACAGAAGAAAGAGAACATCAAGTGTTCCATTCGGCTGTCTTCTTAGAAACAGTGTTAGTGCTAGCCAGCAGGTGCTCTGACTGTATCCCTAAGCTCCAAGTTGAGTCCAGACTAATTATCAGATTCTGACCACCAGGGCTGCTTTCTGTTTTTCACAAGACAGGGAGGAGGTTAACAGTCTAGGAATGGAACACGTGGGTTTGTGGAAGTAGACAGCCACCAAATGGTGTACTCCAGTAATGCAATGGTAAGACTGCTCAGGGAGATCAGTGAAGTGGCTCCAGGGCCTCCAATTCTCTAGCTTCGGGACTGATCTCAAGAGGAGGGAAGGGCTCTCTGCGAGATGTGACTCCACTCTCAAGGATGAGCTGATTGCTCATCAGCTCCATCTGGACATCTGACCCAGACCAAGCCAATCAAATCCTTCCCTAGGATTTTTTGACTAGTAACCAAGAGGGGTCCGGTAGGTAACAGTGCTATAAGACATAGAAAGCAGGGATTGTTGCTGGCTGCCATGTTTCCAGCCAACTAAGAGTTAGCCTGAGAAAATAAAGGCAACATTCAGAAAGAAGTGTGGGATGAGATGGAGTATATCCTGGTCATCTTTAAAAACACGATGCCAGCTACATCTGAAGCCCCCTTGGACCCTGGGTACAGCTCTCTCTTTAAACCAGCACATGTTGTATTTCTGTCACTTGCAACCACAGAGCTCTGATGGACACAATCTCCTTCCTCAAAGGATGCCATTCTCAGTATCCTTGTAAAAGATAAAGAACCTTGGATGAGCTTATTCTAGAAGCTGTTTTTGACTAAAGAACAGTTGCCATTCGGCTGTCTTCTTAGAAACAGTGTTAGTGCTAGCCAGCCAAGAAGGCCCTGCAGGCTTGAGACAGAGCCCAGGCAAGGCCCGTTGGAGAAGGGGAGGCCAAATTTTTGAGGAATTTGGGGAGGGGGGGGAGATTAGGGAATAAGTTATAGGAAGATGAGCCCTCAGAGTAGAAAATGAGTCTTGGAGGACACAAAAAACCACATCTTTTTCCCTGCATGATATTCTGAGGCTGATCTTTTGAACACACAATGAGACCAAAATTGTTCCTTTTGGGGGGGGAGTGATATTTATTACAATTTTGTGGAATATCATTTGTAACGATTCACTGATTCTGAAAGAGCTTAATAGATTTTGTGTCTCCCCCTGACACATATTTTTATTTGAATTTCTTTTTTTTTTTTTTTTTAGTATTACAGAAATAAGAAACATGAGTTTTTGCTAGGCCATCCATGAAACAAGGACAATATGCATTAAAAAGCGACTTCGAGTGATCCCTTATTTAAAACATGGTGGGCTATAATTTTAGAGCAGTAAACCTCATTATAACATTTGACATTTTCAGGCTGTATTGTTCATGTTTTTAAGTCCTGGAGAAAGGCCCATTAAAGCCGTGTTACTCACATTAATTCAACATTTAGCCATTTATAACACAAACCCCAGTCTTTTGGAAAATGTCATTAAAAAAGTTTCGCCATATATGGACATTATTTACTGCTCGATCCCCATTGTCTCCTTACAACGTGCCCTTTATCAGACCCAAATGCCCACTTCGGAGAATTTCGTTGTGAGCCACAACCGGCTTCTTACATTACCCAATGATGCAGGGAAGTTAAATTACAGCCAGTTCATATCATAGAAACAAAATGTTTCCTGCAATTACAGATAAGGGACAGTTCATTTTCTCTCTGTCATCCTGAAAAAAAAACCCTCCTAACAACAATTCATGCCTGGTTAAACAGGATTTCCACATCTACTGCTGACATCTTTCCAAATAATTCAGGCTTGTTATTACTGTAGAGCCTGGCAAGGCTCAAAAGCAAGCCGACTTGACGAGTCTGCTCAAAGCAGGGCTTAAGTAGTTGTAATTAATAATAATTACATGCCCACTACACTCCAGTTTTATCATATTATCCGTCAATGCAAATAAAAAAACCCACACACAACATGCTTCCAACAGGATTAGTGCATTAATAAAGCCACTCCACCTATGCCATCCCTCTAAAGTTTAAAATATTTGCAGTGGTTTCTGTTTTCTTGATTTTCACCGCTCTACCTCTGGTTGCACAATGTTGGTTGGCTACAGGACGACTCGGGGTCGGTGCTGATCTCTCCACAAAGCCTTCTCCCCTCCTGCCAGGACCCGGATTCGAGCTGAGGTTGCTGTGACCACAAAGCCGAGTACCAACCACTATAAGATGGGGCGCGCGACAGACTGGAGAGCTGGGCGCTCTGCTTCCTTTAGGAGCTATTTCAGTATTAAAATTTGTGGAAACACTGCCCTCTATTGCCTGAATACGTACATTTTCTTAACACTGGCAAAGAGGAGCAGCATCTCAGCCCTCTCTCTGAGTTAGAGGAACAATAACAAAGTGTCAGGACATGAAACCAACATTGGGCAGATTGTAGGAGGGGAGATGCATGGTCCTGTTCAGAATAACAGGACCAAGGGGAGCTAGTCTGTTGACTCATGCTTCCCACTTTTAAGCAATAATGAATAGACATTTCTTGCCCCCAACTGCCACCACTAGTTACGTTGCACTGGATGGCAGATGAGTGTGAGCCCCTTTTGTGGTTTCTCTACCAACAACTGAATTGCTGTGTGCCGGAGAGGAGTGGGGGATCCACAGCCATAAAAATAATAGGGCAACAACAAAATGGTCTGAGGACTGGGGACAGTCAGAAAGACTTGGTTTTCCTAGGAGAGAGGAAGCTGGGCGGACCGTACCCTGACTGATCAATGTCAGACTCGTTGATCCTCCAAAGCTGATTTTCCCCCTGGTTTTAAAAGCCCTACAGGTTTTAAAGCCACAATAATTTGAAGAGAAAAAAAGAATCCTCCCAATCAAATTGGTAACCCACCACGCAAAGAAACTGGAGGATTTCACGCTGAAGAAGTTTATCAAGGGGGAAATTTTAAATAAGTTCTTTTGTTATAAAAATTAAAAAGGGGTCTGCACAAGACATTGCGAGGGCTGAAAACCTTAAAGGAAAACACACAGAAAAACTTATTGCTTAAAAAAAAAAAATACTTATTTATTTTAGGCAGAGAGAGACAGAGGGCGGGGAGGGGCAGAGAGAGACTCTTCAGCAGACTCCCAGTTGAGTACAGGCCGCGACCTGGGGCTCAATCTCACCACGCTGAGATCATGACCTGAGCCCAAATCAAGAATTGGTCGTCCAACTGACTAAGCCACGGAGGCACTCCCAGAGAAACCTATTTCTAATTGATGGATTGTTATCAGGGCATCGAAGCCCCCTAAACAGAGAGGACCTGGTGCAGCTGGGGCTAGCTGGCACGGTGCATGGGGTGACCAGAACCTAAGCCCTCTGTTGACGGGGTGCTATCATCCTGTGTTTCTGGAAGGAGGGTATTTCTGAAGATGAAAGCCTGAGACACAAATGGGCACTTACTAACCCTCCCCTCTGGTCATGTAGACCTCTTCTGTCTTCAAATTCTCCCAAATCCGTTTTCCTTCTGCGGTCAGGGAGAGGAATACGGCCCCAGGTTCCTGAGCTCTAGACATTCTGCCTAGGGCCTGGGGCCGAGTGCTCTCTGGCGGGGACAGGAGCGCCGCTCGGGGGACCGGTAAGCCGCTGCTCCTGGCAAGGGGGCCACGCAAGCCTCCTGGTTGGCAAAAAGCAGCCTGTGTTCCAGGCATGGACCAGGTGAACAAGAAGGGAAATATTGTTCAAGAAATCAACTCGCAGAGGACTAGCTGGAAAGCGGACTGTCAAGATTCTAACTGTGGCTCCGTCTCTTGCTAACCAGGGGACCTTAGGCTGCGTGTTTCACCCCCACGCCTCGACGGTCTCATCTGTAAAGGGGGCAGAATAACCTCACCTACTTCACAGGACTGTTATGACGATTACATAGTTTATGACACGGCGAAACCCTTAAAATCAGGCTGTACGCACTCCAGAAATATTCCTTATAGGATTATTTAAATAAACATCTTTTCAAAGGACATTCTTTAACCTGCATGTATTTAAAATACACAATATCCCATTCCGTAAACCAAGGGCACTGGAAAATAAAATGTGGACGTGAAACAATCAGAATGAAATTCTGGCCGGATACCCTGAGCTCCGAGCCCAAGTTCGGCGCCGTGTGAAAAAGGAAAGTGAGGCACGGAGCAGAGCGGGTGACGACGCCGCGGCCTCTCACCGAGGCTTCTCGTCACCTAAATGACTGGAGAGATTTGACAAAGGGAACAACCTTCTCTTCTAGACCCAAGGCTATGAAGTGCCCTCGTCATTATTCTGCTTCTCCTGCCCGCCTCCCCCAATTACCCCCCCACACTGGACCCACCAGGCTAGGTTATGCTGTGAGACAACACCCGCATCTTAGTGGCTTCCGTTGGAAAGGTTTCGCCCTTACTTGTATTCTGTTCACTGGAGGACCCTGCTCGTGTCTCCTCACTCAGGCACCGAGGTGGAGGGAACAGCCCCTACCGGGAACATTGCTGACCGCTTTGCAAATGGCAACCAGGAACTAAAAGCACTTCTCGCAGCTCATTGGCTAGGACTGGTCACGTGGCTCCACCCACCCTGCCACAGAAGCGCCGGAGCGTGCCGGGACTTCTGGTTTAGTTGACCATGACAGTCATCTTGTAGACAGACTCTGAAATGTTTAGGCCTGTTTTTTTTTTTTTTTTTTTTTTTTGTTGTTGTTGTTGTTAAGATTTTATTTATTTGAGATAGAGAGAACGAGCAAGGAGGGGGGCAGAGGGAGACAGAGAGGGAAACAGACTCCCTGCTGAGCAGGGGTTCCCAAGGTAGGGCTCGAACCCAGGACCCTGAGATCATGACCCAAGCTGAAAGCAGATGCTTAACTGACTAAGCCTCCAATGTGCCCCTGTTTGTGCCTATTAAAGTGAAATGGGCTTTTGAACAACTACCAGGCTGTTCCCCCACCCATTCTCTGTCTTTCTGGGGATATAGTTCTTCTACCAATACCTACAACTCACTTCAAAGGGGGAAAACTGATGAAATCAAAACATGGTTTCAGGGGCGCCTGGGTGGCTCAGTCGTTAAGCCTCTGCCTTCAGCTCAGGTCATGATCCCAGTGTTCAGGGATCAAGCTCCACATCGGGCTCCCTGCTCAGCAAGAAGCCTGCTTCCTTCTCTCCCACTCCCCCTGCTTGGATTCCCTCTCTCTGTCAAATAAATAAGTAAATTCCTAAAAAAAAAAAACAAAACAAAAAAACCCATGGCTTCTGATGGCATTTATAGCTTTTTTGCAATCTACCACCTGATCATTATTTTTCTTCTGACTTTACTGTATCAACACCAATGTTATCGCTTTCCCGCTAAAGTATCATTCACAAATACTCATTGGAGATCTTCTCTAGGACACTCATTGTTCTGGATCTTTAGGATTCAACACAGAACAAGAGAGATATGTACCCTAATTTCATGTAATTTATAGTCTACTGAGAGAGACAGATGAGTAACATGAATAAACAGAATATTTAAGTTGGTATCATGGAAAGGAATACATATATACTGATATTGCTTAAAGATTTCAAATTAGGTTGAAGTACTGAAAGGCAGGGAAGGCATGTGTATGGGGGAGGGGGAGAGAGAGAAGCAGTCTGCTTGGTCTGGATTCAAGTCCGTTCTCCAACCCTTCTACCTGTGTGACCTTGGGCTGGTCACTAGACCTCTCTGGGTCTCCATTTTCTCATCTGTGAGGTTTGGGAAAGTGGACTAGATAAGCGCCCAGATTCCTCACATCTCTGATGTTTGTCATTAATTCAATTTAGAGCAATAAATGCACAAACAAGAGCCAAACGTAACAATTTTCAAGGAAGAAAAACCCAATCACAACAAGTGAGTCCCATGGCTATTGTAGCTGTCCTTGATGTTTTCTAAGTTCACAGAAGTTGTCACCTTCTAAATAGTGTCAGCTTTATTTCCCTGCTGATGGCAACAAATTTGGAATACGCTGGGGCTGGTCTCTTGATTTAAGTTGGGTGTAAAAAAGAATTTCTCGCTTGTGAGGGAGGATTTAGCCACAGAATTTCTTTTCAAAGAAGACTCTGAGCTTCTCTTTTCAAGAAGTCTTTAAAAATAAGATCGCTGCTTTCCAACATCCACTTGTTAGAAGTAAGGGGCAACAGCCTTCGTGTCTCTCCTTTGGCTGCCTGACTGTGAGATTGGCCTTCTGATAGAGTCATGACTTGCCTTGATTTTTCATGGTGGATTCTAATAGGAGAGCAGAGGCTGACAAGAGGGCCCCGAGAGTGATGGAGACCCCCACCGCCCCAGCTGAGTCCTGCTCCCTGTGTCGCCACTCCTACCTCTTTTCCCAGACCAAGCTCTGTGTTCTCCTCCTCATCCCTCTCCTCCGCTTGCCTCCTGCCTCAGTGGGGGTAGGGAAATGACAGTCAGATCCATCACTGGGCTGGAGGCCAAGAGCGGCAATCCGCTGGGTTGGGGCTGGCCCAGTGCCCAGTTTTCAGACAAAGACAGGTTGGGAACCCCCCCTGCAAAGACAGCTCGCTCCTCAGTCCCCTCCTCCCAGAGTCCTGTTTTCAGTTGGGGCCCAGCCAGCAATGCCCTTATAGGGACCTTAAAACCCTTTCTTTTCTTGGGATCTTGCTAGAACCTCATCTTCATCCCAGTGAGCTCTGTGTGTGTGTGTGTGTGTGTGTGTGTTAACAGAGAGAAATTGAGGGAGAGGCAGGGGGAAGAGAGAAGAAATAGGGAAGGAGGGAGAAGCTGGACAAATCTAGTACATTTAAGGGAATTTGGTACATGTAAGGGAACCACGCGTTCTTATACATGCCCTTGGGAATATTTTCAGGGGAAAAGGTAAGATAGTTGAAAGCAGAGGAAGTTCAAGTGAATGGTAGCTCCAGATTTCAGATGTGACTGAAGCATGTGACCTTTACCCTAGAGAATGTTGGAAGCTACACGCTCTCCTGCTTCACCGTCTCCGCCTTTCCCCACGTGTATCAGAAAATCTTCGATTCTAAGAAATCTCAAAGCACGAGAGAATATGCATCATTTTCAAGACGCTTGTAACCACAAAATATTTTAACAGTTTACATTTTCAAGAGTAAACTGCCTGGAGTGCTTTTTCCCCCTTGCTTATTAATGAATTCTATTTAACCAAGTCAGAACTCTTGCTGTGGGGGAAGCTGGGATGGTGGCAGGGTGGGTGGGGGGGAGGGGCTGTGGGTTGTTGGTTTCATTTTAATTTTTTTTGCCCGAAGGCACCATTAGAAAACTCCAGATGCAAAGCTTTCTAATAGAATTCCTCATCTGACACAGCCCTCCGGAATACGGAGGCCTAACCTTTACGATCTGGCGGGCCAGACCTCTATTTGGAAACCTGACGAGGGGGCCTGATCCATTAATGATAATGTGCAATCACTCGGAGCCCCAGAACAGCTGAAGGCCTGGGGCAGCAGAGAATTAACGCTCTGCATATAGGAAAAGCGGTGGCAACAGGACCCCCACCCCCACTCCAAGGGAGGGGGGTGAAGAGCAGGATCACCTAACAGTGGAGAGCCCGGGAATGCCCCAGAACCACATTTTCTCTTTCCATGACATCAGGGATCTGAGGTTTTCACAAAAAGAAGTGTTGGCAGGTCGGGGACCACTTAGCATTCTGGACTTAACGCCAAGAGCGTTCTCACCAATCACCGTGGAGTTCCTAGAAGCTCTGGGACAGATAGCCTTGGACCCATGGACTTAATCTCCCCGCACTTAAGTGTCCCTCATGAAAGGGGACAATGACGATCCTGATCTCTACTTTAGAGAATTGTTCTGAGGATTTAAAGAGTGAGCACTTCTAAGGGACTGCCGAGTGCATAGTTTAAGTGCTTAATGACTATGAGCAGGCATTTAATCAAACCAGATCTGGGAGAAAGCTGCTCTGAGCCTCAGGCTAGGACAGAGAGGTGCTGGAAGAGCTCCCATAGGCCAGGACGCAGAGGTGGCCTCAGGGTTACTAAGTGGCTTCAGGACCAAGCAGGCTAGCGGGATGCCGGGGGAAGGACAGCTTTGAGTCTGGACAGGTGGCTCCAAGGCCTGAGATAGGAGCATAGCTGGGACACACGGTAAGAGTTAAATAGCAAGGCAGAAACACAGCAAAAGAATCAAGAAGGCTCCCAAGTGGAGACTGCTGGCCTGACTTTCAGGCAGTCGTGGGGTCCCTTCTGCCCAAAAGAGGCCAACATTGGAACCAGAGCAGTCAGGAGGCAAGTGTGGGCAGGGGCTGAGAAGGGCTTTAGGATGGGGTCGGGGGAAGAAGGTGAGCCAGGAGTCACTCTTCCACGTCCTTCTGTACAGAATGATTCAGGCACTTGGTCGCCAGTTGGGCCGACTCTGTCTAGATCTTTCTCTCGTAGTGGCAATGATAAATTTGCTCTTAAAGTGACTGAGCTCTTACACATATGAGGTGCCTGGCCCGAGCTGGGGTGGAGTTGGGGGAAATCCATGGCCACAGATCTCTGCAAAGGAGAAGACTCTAGCTTATTCCTCTTTCTCTCTCCCATACACTTAACCTTAGTGTCTAGTACACAGCACAGGCTAACTAGATAAAAAAAAATTAATTTGGACCACATATGGATCTCAACTCCGAGGTCTGGTCTCACTTTAGAGTTGCAGAATGAGCTGGGAAGTATTTAGGAACTCTCTTGTCCTTAGGTGTTTTTTTAACGGATGAGTTTAATTTTGCCTCTCCTGAAATACATTCCACAAGTACACTTATGTTGAATTGCCTGGGGTCTCTGTCCTTTTCTGATCTCCTCTGGGAATGTCAGTAATTGTTAGGGTCACCAACTCTCCTGATTGAAGCGGGGCTATGAAATAAACAATAAATAAACAAGCACACTTCCCTGGATAGGGAACAGTACACTGGATAGGTACTGCTATCCAACTGATCAGACCTCCACAATATGGAAATAAGAAATATGTGGAAATACTATTAGCATCCCCTGAAATCAATTCTTCAGTCACTGGAGAGAGAGAGAGAGAAACCAGGGAACTGGTTAGCCTGATGGAATGAGAGCTATATTACCTGTTCATGTTTTGTTCTGCTTTATCCATGATGGAGTTTATAGTCTACAGATGTTCAACTTTTTTTTCAATTTGCCTTATTGACTTTAAAAAGAATAATAAATCTACTCCTTATCTACTACCTAACGGTCTTAAGGGAAAATGTGAAATATTCAGGATGGTTTGAAAGGTGTTGGCATGGAACATACAACCACAATTATTCTTACTGTTACCCTCATTATGATAGCCTACACTGATGTAGAAGATAGATATTAAGTTTACAGGATGGAGCCAGAGTCTGCCCTAGGTCACCCTAGAGCCCTAAAGATATCTTGAATGAAAATCCTGGCCCCCTGACAGTTTTTCCTTGATTATCATCAATTCTTTGATTAGGTTGAAAAAGGGAGAGAGGGAAGTAAACAGAGTCAGAGAGAGAGGGAGGGGGAGACACCGAGAGTGGGGGAGAGAGAGAGAGAGAGAAACCAGCCTAATTGAGTGTAGGATAAACTATTCATTAGCAGCGAAATAGTTACGACATTTAATAACCTATCGTGCCTCATGGAAAACCAAGACATTGCCAAAAGTAATTGAAGTTTGTGATTCTCCAAACTGTTATTTAAAGCAGGGTTTGGCAAGGCTCAGTGGGTCTGCACCAATTTTAATTGCATTTTTAAAATTCAGGATGGTGATTGCATTCCTTTACTTGTTCCTTGTGTAGTGAAATCCCTTTATGGTGAACTTGCTTATAGTGAAACCTTATGCAGTGATTTTGAAGTTCAAAGCATGTGAGCTCCATCTATACTCAAACCCGTGCTTTACTTTCTGACCTTTTAACTGATTCATTCCCAGCTGCATATAACCCCTAACTCTTTCTCTTTTTGTTTGCAGGACATCCAAAGAAATGACTGGAGTCCTTATTACCACCACAAATAGCTTCTTAGGAAGTTAAGATGAACTTGATCTAGGGAGAGGACCTTCCCCAATGATGACTGGATGGGTGCAGGAGTGGAAGAACCAGGTAGCAATGTCTGCCTGTGAATAAGCAGCAGCTGCCACGCATCCCTCACCCCTAAATGGCTAGAGACCATTAAATACACACGGCACACTCAGCATTGACCTTTTGCACAGTACTTTCACCACGCAACTACAGGCAATGATGATTACATTACCCTCATATTGACCGAAGGGCTTCTCCACTCCCTTGCAATTTCCCATGAATAATTTTCTAAAATAGCTATCTGTTGAGCACATAGTAACGCAGCAAGCATTGTGCTAAACATTGCACAGGAATGAGCTCATTCATCCTCAGGAGAACCTTCGGTTCTACTAATCTCTGTTGCACCGCATTGCAGAGTTGGTTAAGGAACATGCACAGGACAAAAGCTGGAGCCACCAGATCCAGGGTTGGAACCGAGGAGACTGACTCCAGACCCCTGCTGAACCAGCAGACTCTGGCACTATACCATTCATGTGGGTCTGTGCCCCACAGATGAAATGTCCCGCCTTTCTCCCCATTAAAATTCCCCTGTCTTATCACATAGAAACCCGGATATCTGACAGTTTTCATTTCCGACTCTGAGAAAAGGGTCACTGATAATGCCTTCCACGGGAGGTTGTGAGGAATTAACTGAGAATGAGCAAAAAAATCCGTATGTTCAATATTGCATAATACACAACCACGCGCTAGTTTGCAGGGGCTTCTATAACAAAGTCCTGCACACGAGGTGGCAACAGCAACAGGAATGGGCTGTCTCCCAGTTCTGGAAGCTAGAAGATGTCAGCAGGGCTGGTTCCTTCCGAGGGCTGGGAGGGAGCACTAGTGCCTCTCCTCTAGCTACTGCTGAGTCCTTGGTGGGCATTTCTCAGCTGCTGGATGCCTCAGCCACACTCCTACCTGTATCTTCTCTGCTATTCTCCCAAGCGCTTGTGTGTTTCTATGTCCAAATTTCCCTTTCTTTTCTTTTTTAAAGATTTTATTTATCTATTTGACACAGAGAAAGAGAGGAAGAGGGAGAGAGGAAGAAAGCACGCAGTAGCGGGGGGAGCAGCAGAGGGAGAGGGAGAAGCAGGCTCCTCGCTGAGCAGGGAGTCCGATGCAAGACTCCATCCCAGGACCCTGGCTGGCATCATGACCTGAGCCGAAGGCAGATGCCTAACAGACTGAGCCACCCAGGCGCCCCAAACTTTTCTGTCAGTTTAAAAACCTACCAACCTGCAACTGTCCAGCTGACGTGTGGTGGTGGCTTTCTACTTCCCAGAATAAGTAGCAGGATGGTAAGAGGCACACTCACAGAAATTTGGCAAAGGGAAGTCAAGGCTATAGAGCTCGTTATGGTGCAATACTGGGACTAATTGGTTCACTGATGGCTTTATTTCCCCCCTTGCATGTAGTATGATTGATCGCTCTCTCGTTTCCCATTGGTAATCTCCTGCCACCTGCCTCCAGCCACCATGCTCAACTCTCACTTCCTACAGATGAAGTCCCAAACCAATGTCTCTGTCTTCAGCTTCTCTCAAAACACAAACCCATGCTCCCAACTAGCTACTGGAAAGCAGGTGCCTCCCACATCCCCCTTTTACCTCCTTCTCTATCACCTGCTTTAAAGGCATTGCCATCCCCCCAGGGGCCCACAAATTTTGGCACCATCCCCAGTCCCTTTTCCCTGGCTGCATTTTCCCATCCTGTTTGTGCCAACCTGACACAAATTCCAGTGCATTCTACCTCCTAACACTCAGGAATCCCTCTCCGCCTAACTCTGGCTTAAACACAAATGTGCAGAGCACAGTTCACAGCACATAGTAGGTCAGCACTTAATACATATTCTGTGGTCGTTCAGTTAGTTAGCTCTCTGCATTTGGCTCAGGTCATGATCCTGGGGTCCTGGGATCAAGCTCCACTTCGGGCTCCCTGATCAGTGGGAATCCTGCTTCTCCCTCTCCCTCTGCCCCTCCTCCCCACTCAAGCTCGCCCTCTCTCGCTCTTGAGTCAAAAAAAGAGCATTCAAACCCAACATAGGTTGTCAAACCAGACCTGTAGTCTCAGGTCACAGTAAGTCATTCGGGTGGCAATACCTAGAAAGCAGTGTCTAGAAGAAACTGATATATGGGCGACAGAAGCAATAGAAATTGCGTTTTGGAAGTCATAAGCACATTGGTAATTCTTAATGTTCTGACCAATAAGAGTCAATTATCCCTGAAGGTATTACCAATCTCGTGCCTCATCATGATCAGATGTTGGAAAACTCAGAAAAATAAAATGTAGCTGCTAGAGCTACGATTTCCTTTAGCAGGCATTTGGCATAGACTCAATTTTGTTCTTGCCGACATTTACTCTTTGACTTTTAAAAATTGTGAAATATGTCAGAAGAGTATAAAAACATTAGGTGCATTACTAATGACTAAAAGCTGAAAATCAGTTCAACAGAGTCCAAAAGAGCACATTGCTGGAACCGTATAACCCCTTATGGTCCACTGTCTGTCTTCTCCCAGGAAAACCAACATCCTCATTTTTGCGATAATCATTCCTTTGCTCTTTGTTATTGGTATACTACCACTGTGTGCCTTCTGCAACCACAAACTGACTGTGTTTGTCTTTGAACTTTATATAAGGGGACAATACAGAAAATATTCCTTTGCGAGTTCCTTCTTATACTCTGCATTATGCTTGTCAGTTTGATCCATGTCACTGTGTGTAACTGTAGATGGTTTGTTCATAGGACCCTTTTGTCTCGAGTGTTTGATGCTGGTATTTAGGAATTAGTTGATTTTTCCTATTTATTTTTAATTTTATTTTATTATTATTTTTTAGAGGAGTGGGGAAAGCGGCAGAGGGAGAGGGAGAGAGAGAATCTTCAGCAGGCTCCATACCCAGCCTGGAGACAGACGCAGGGCTTGAGCTCACAACCCTGAGATCATGACTTGAGCCAAAACCAACAGTCCAATACTCAACTGACTAAGCCACCCAGGCGCCCCTATAGTTGATTTTTCTACATTGGTTTTTATCTGGCAGGCTTGCCAAATGTTCTCATCAATTCTAATAATTAAGCTATACATGTTTTGGATTTTCTCTATTCATACTCATACTATCACGTGCAAATAGTGACAGTTTTGGTAAATTTTCTCCTTTTCTATTTCCTTTCTCAGTTTTATGTGCTGGCCAGGATGTACAGTGCAAGTTTGAACAAAAGGGTGGTAGCAGATATTCTTGTCTTTTTCCTAATCTTAAAGTAAATGCTTTTAACATCTTAATCATTACTAAATATGATATTCACTTTAAGTTTTTATAGATAGCTTTTCTTAGGCCAAGGGAGTAACCCTCTATTGCCCATTTGAATAAAAAATTTTTATCTTTAGTAGAATTTAGATCATAAAATTAATATCTAATAATTTTATTTTAGGAAATTTTTTTGGTATCTGTTGAAGCTATCATACAATTCTCTTTTTAATCCATCAGTGTGTACACTAATTTTCAAATATTAAATACCTTGTGTTCCTGAAATAAACCCAGGATCTATTTTCCTTTGGGGCATGGATGGTACAGTTTCTAAGAATTTCCTTGGGACCCATGCTATGTTCTTGTGTGTGATTGGCCTGACATATTTTTTTTTAAACCTGGCCAATACTTCATTCTTTATTTATTTTATTTTATTTATTTATTTGACAGAGATCACAAGTAGGCAGAGAGGCAGGAAGAGAGAGAGGAGGAAGCAGGCTCCCTGCTGAGCAGAGAGCCCAGTGCGGGGCTCAATCCCAGGACCCTGGGATCATGACCTGAGCCGAAGGCAGAGGCTTTAACCCACTGAGCCACCCAGGCGCCCCCAATACTTCATTCCATTTGCTTTCATATTTACCGCATTCTGTGCTCTTCTTTTCTTCTGGAGTCTCAGATTTGTGTATGATTTGGGAACATTTTCCTGATGACCAAATAATGTCCTCCAGCATTGCCATCAGAGAGCCTGCTGGCAACAAACCGCCCCAGAGTCTGCGTCTGAAATGTCTTGACTTAATCTTCATTTCTGAAGCACATTTTTAGTAGGCAGAGAATTCCAGGTTGTTCTTTGTCCTCAGCACATTGGAGATATTGTTGTATTCCCTTCTGGCTTTCATTGGGGGGAAGGGAGCTCTCAAACCTGCTTCTCTAATGAACACACCTTTGATACCTGGTCCCTTCTTAGGTCTTTCTTCATTTTGGTTCTGGCTGAGTTTGCTGAGTTTTCTTTCTGTTTTGATTTCACCACCATGTGTCCAGGTACAAATTTCTTTTTCACTATACTTCTTGGGATTAGTTGGGCTTCTGAATTTGGGGGTTGGTATGTCTTAGCAGTTCTGTCCAGAACTTAGCCATTCTCTCTTCAAATTCTGTGGCTGCCTCATTCTCATGCTGCTGTCCTTCCAGGACCCCCGAGAGACCCACAGCACACTTCTCATTACATCTCTCCAAGTGTCTTTGTCTCCACTCGTATTTTCTACGGTTTTGTTATGCTGTGCTGCTTTCTAGATAATTTCCAGAGATCTCTATTTCAGTTTCTACAGTTCGCAAACTTTCCTTCTAGTTTTCGTTACTCTACTGTGAAACCTCCCCTTTTCACTTTTTTCCCCCAATACAGCATCCATTTATAATCTGTAGCAGCCTGTGAAAATGTATACATGTATCATACCCATAGTAACATGACTTGAAATTACTTAAGATAATCACATTTTTTAAAAAATCATACTTGAAAGAACTAATTTAGAGGACACAAAAGAAATATCTGGGCCCACAATGCAGAAGCAAATACACTCCCTAATTCTTAAATAAGCAAACTTAATATAAAATTTTTCAGGCATACACAAGAGTAGAGGGAACAGGATTAAAAAACCTTCCTCGGGGCACCTGGGTGGCTCAGTGGGTTAAAGCCTCTGCCTTCGGCTCAGGTCATGATCCCAGGGTTCTGGGATCAAGCTCCATATCGGGCTCTCTGCTTAGCGGGGAGCCTGCTTCCCCCTCTCTATCTGCCTGCCTCTCTGCCTACCTGTGATCTCTGTCTGTCAAATAAATAAATAAAATCTTTAAAAAAAAAAAAAAAAACCCTTCCTCATGCCTGATACTCAGCTTCAATAATTATTCACATTTTAACAATCTTATTTAATATTTCTCTACATTCAATCTTTAAACAAACTTTTCTTAGAGCATTTTAAAGCAAATCCCAGACATCATATAATTTCATTCGAGATAACATTTGATCTGAAAATATCTTGGCACTGATCTCTAACTGGCAAGAATATTTATTTTTTGGTGGAGAACCACCACACTATTACTCTACCTAAAAAAAAAAAAAAAAAAAAAAAACACCACCAACAACAAAATAAACAGTAATTCCTATTTCACTGAGGTTTTTTTTCTTTTTCTTTTTTCTTTTTTTTAAGGATTTTATTTATTTATTTGAGCGAGAGAGAGTGAGAGAAAAGATGAGCGGGGAGAAGGTCAGAGGGAGAAGCAGATCCCCATGGAGCCAGAAGCCTGATGCAGGACTCAATTCCAGGACTCCGGGACCATGACTTGAACCAAAGGCAGTTGCCCAACCAACTGAGCCACCCAGGCACCCCTCATGAAGTTTTTTATTTGAAGACTTTTCTATTTCATTTCTAGAAGTTCAATTTGGTTCTTTAAAAAATCTGCTTCATTATATCTTATGGTTTGTTTCTTGCACATATTTCT
Source organism: Mustela erminea (assembly GCF_009829155.1). Classification (NCBI taxonomy): domain Eukaryota; kingdom Metazoa; phylum Chordata; class Mammalia; order Carnivora; family Mustelidae; genus Mustela; species Mustela erminea. The sequence continues at coordinate 53,567,100 of NC_045625.1, read as the reverse complement.
GAGCCTGCCATTTATTTCTTTAAAGATATTAAACAGTTTTTTTTATCGTTTGTGTCTGAAACTCCCATGATCTGAAGTCCTTATGAGTCAGTCTCTGTTTTGTGTATGTGGATTTTTTTGTTTGTTTGTTTTCATTTTTGCTCATGGTGCTTAATTTCCTTTGCATTTAGTTAATTTTTTATGATGATACTTGGAATTCTGTTTGAGAATTCTTTGGGGCTTAGAGAGAAGATGAGTTCTTTCAAGGGTATCTGCAATTATTTCTACCATGCACTTTGTGACATGACTAGTCTGGGGTCACTCTCAACTAAATTCTTGGCTTGAGGTTTTGCAGACCACTCAGAGTGTGACTTCAGACTCTGAACCTAACATGAGCTGTCACTCCAAGTTCTCAATAGTGATTTTTTTCTTTTTTCACCTTTGGTCAGCATTGAGATTATAAACAATGTATTTTCTTGACTGAGGGTGGGGTCAAGGAGAAGTGATAGTGTTGTTTCTAGTTCATTTTTACTCAGAGGGTATAGCTCTTTGGAATACAGGTTTGTGGGTTCTCCATCTTGGTAAGCCCTGGACTTGTCTCCTATTCCCTGGACCTTGGAAGTTGTGAAAACAAGAATAACAGGAATTCAAGTTCATCTGGTTCAACAAGTGGCCTCAATTCCTGGTTAAAAGTTTCTTCCTTTCTTGAGAGTTCAGTGATTATATATATACATGTATATATGTATGTATGTGTGTGTATGAATTTTAATTGTGTATTGAAGGAGGGTTGATCCAGGTACCTACTCTGGAAATTAAAGTTCCGCATTCATTAAGCCATACCGATCTGGCCTTCTGACCAGTGAAGTCATAAATTTGGCCAAAAGTCCAAAAAGTATACAAATCATGGTTTGGCCATATATATTACTAAAAATGGGATTGTGAAAAAGCCTGGTCCTTTGCAAACATCTAATATTTGAGAATATGGATCTCAGAAAGGTGAAGGTCAATGAATTGAAATAAATTCTTGGAATGCCTAGTTCACTGAATATACAAATAAATCTCTTACATTATATCTTAACTAGGTATTAGGAGTCTGTCTTAAGCCTCAGTGAAATGGATTCTTCCTGGATGATTTGTCATCCATGCAGATTTCTTATCACCTGCCGTAATGACCATAATTATTAGCTGAGTTAAGAAACTAAATGGTTGTAGCAGGAAAAAAAAAAAAAGATGTTTTTATTTAAAATCTAAACGAATTTAACTGTTTATCTATTCCAAGAGATTAGGAAAGGATTGCCCAAATTCTCATAAGAGTGGTAGTAACATTTCTCTAGTGCTTTCTTTTCCTTAAAGGATCCAGTGGGAGTGGAGAAGGCACTACCTGGAACAGAAGTTTCACTGTTTATCAGAGAACATGAGTGAATTTTGGATATGCAAAGAGAATTCCGAAGCTGAGTAAGGGGACGAGGCTAGAAACAACTGGCACGTGCTGCATGAAACAATGGCAGGAAATTTCATTTTCTCTTGAGAAAGAGGCGAAGAAGAAAGAAGAGTGGGAGCAGGAAGGAGGGTAGGACAGTCACGGTACAGCCTGCGAAGCGGCCAAAGGACTTGTCCGCTCATGGGTATCTGACATTAAGGTTTTTAGGCTTCTGCAGCATGAAACCTCCTCTATTTTCCCAACCTATCTTCCCAACCTCCAGCAAAACTGACTACACCTGCTTATATGAGCATTTGTGAGGGGCAGGGGAGAGGTGCCGGGATGGGGGGGTACATGTGCCAATCAAAGAAAAGGAGTCAAGGCCAAAGGAGAATAAAGGAACGACACTCTGAGAAGACAGAGAAGAAAAGGAAGTTAGTGGAATGGGTCATCAAAGATGAGGGCTGCCACAAAACTTGAAGTCCCAGAGGGATTTGAAGCTAGACCTTAAAGGGTAGGATGTTTGCATATAACACCTGTGCCGTGATTAATATTTCTATGACGTTTAAGGGCACCAGAAAGCTGCTCCAATTTCTAGCAGTCAGTAGTTAGTGTCAGGGTCTAACCAAGGTCTCCTAATTCCCCAGGCAAGCGTTTCTCTCTCCAGCTAGCCATCAAGCCATTGTTCTCCAGCTTACATGCACATCGGGAGGGTTGAACTTGCTGATGTCCAGGCCCCACTCCAGATCTTCTGATTTAACTGACCTGGGTTTCGGGACTTTCAAAACCCCCTTATGGCATTCTAACATCCAGGCAAGGTTGAGGGCCAAGGGTATGAAGCTAAAATAATATCCTAAGGACAGGCTGAAACATTCAGATGAGATCACAAAAAGCAATAGAGAATTTGTGAGTTGCCAGTGTAATCCTAAAGGAAGCTAATTTTGAGGAAATGTATTTTTAAATCATATAATCCCTGTGCATGTTGGGACCTAGAAATAAAAAGTACGAAGATAAAAATATTTCTGAAAGCCCCTATATAAATGAGGACAGAAATAATCTCTCCCCATTCAGCTTACTGTTTACATGAGTATAATTTCACTATTCGGCTGTATTCATCTAACTTTACTTTTCCAGAAAACTCTTACTCAGAAAGCTGGAGTTGCAGATGATTTACTGTTTGTTTCAAGAAATCCCCCCCCCCAATCCATTTATCCCTTCCTTCTCCATTCATCACCCCTATCCCTGGACAATAGATCACTTCAAAAGATGATTCATTCTTTAAGACTGCTTTTGAAATCCTCCCAACTCTGTCTACCAATCTTGAACTATGATATAATAAATTTCCCCCAATTTTAATTAAGTGCCCCCTTACACTGCCATTGAAACACTCACCTTAAATCAGACCCCCTCAAACTCGTAAATACCCTAACTTGGTCTCCCCCCACTTCTGGATGCTGCTAACAGTCTTTCAAGGTGATGATGACTTACTTCTCCTCTGATAAGCAGTCTGCTGACTGAGCTTTGTTTCATCAACTAGCCATATAGTACTTATTTACTGCTTCTTCAGAGATGGAAACACATTTCAGTTAGGAAATGTCCACATGTCTTTTTTTAATATGTCAAATAAAAAAGCTATTTGCCCAGTGCCAACTAAGCAATTTCCAGACATCGCCTGTAATCCTTCCAGGTTGGGGTTACTAAATATATTTTTTTTCCATTTTATTTTATTTTATTTTATTTCTCTTCAGTTAAACATATATTTATATATGAGGTCATGGGACTCAGAGAAGTCTGGAACTTTCCTGGAGGTCACACAACCATAGTTAGACCAAGGATTTCAATCCAGGTGTTTGTGATTCTCAAGGCTGCCACGTTGCCTCATTGAAGCCCGAATCCAGCTCTCCTCTAGCTAACTGCAAATTACCTGCCACATTTAAGTGTTACCAGTTTTAATGAGTCAACACTAGCCACTACGTTCCCAATGGCACTGCACACATGTAGCCAGATAACCAAAGTGAAGGGTACTTGTCTAAAATTTTCAACCACATTTCTCTGTTTTAATTCTTCAGTTGGAGAGTGGGGAGGTAAGTGTCCACCAGACTGCTCTTTATGACGTCTTTGTGTATCTGATCAATTTTATAATAATTTTTTCCTTTCTTTTAAAATTTTATTATGAAGCATTTTGTTACATACATAAATAGTCAGAATAACGTACTGAACTTTTAATGAGCCCCTCACCCAGCTTCCACACCAATCAACTACAGGTTAATCTTGTTTTATCCAAATCCCTGTGCACCTCCTTCTATGACTGCTGTGAAACAGATTGAAGATAAAATAGAATTATTTTCATAAATATTTTCATATGTATCTCTAAAATATTAGGACTTCTTCAGTATCTATCTCTAAAAGAGAAGTACCTTTAACAAAAACCAAAAAAACAAAAAAACCATTTTGTATCAAGTTGACAGTAGTTTGCTAATATCATCCAAATCTAGAGCCAATGTCCAAACATCCAACTGCCATGTAAGTATCACAGTATCTTAGAGTTTGTACAATTTGATTAACTTCCAGTGACTCAAGTTCCTTCCAGTTAAGTTAGAATGTGAAAACTCATCCTAGTGGGGATATTTCTCTTGTGAAGGAGTTCCTACTATCCTCCCCTACACTGACCGTGGTCTCAGTTCCCAATTTTTTAATTTGGATTTTCATGAAAATTTTTATTTTCAGGAAGCCTAAGTTTTTTAAGCAAGGCCCGCTTTCTTTCAAGTTCTGAACCTAGGGTCTCATTTTAATTTGCATGTCTGGACCAGATAATATCTTGATAGGCAAAACTCCTTGGGGGTTTGGAAGGGGATGCAGTTAAGAGGTCTTATTAATACAAGTTAATCTGGGTGGTCTGCTCTTATTTTTTCATGTCTAAGTAAGTAAGTACTTGGACAAATAAATCTGACATTTTTCTTGCAGCAATTTACATTCCTGTTCTTACAAAGCATTTCTTTCTTATTCCTTCATGGTTCTCTGTGTTTCTAATGAGCAACGCAGACACTGTCAACAGCTGATGTGAACTGAGAGGGAAAACACCAAGGGATTATATAATATAGTTAGAGAGGGTTGAGCTATAAAGTTCCCCATGCATTTTAATCGAAGTGCACCTTTACTGGCTCATTGTATCCAAGGCAGTTTTTACATTAAAAAAAAAAAAAAAAGTAAACGAAGAAAGAAAGAGATAAGGGTGAAAGGGAGGAGAACGCAGAGGGGGACCGAGGGAGAAACTCGCCCATGCCTTTGAAGTTAGAGGGGGATAGATGAATCTTGTCTGTCTTTCTTCAGGAGTGGTATAGTCAGGAGCCCTACAGGTCACCTGTCAGCACACAATTAGGCAATCTCGGTCCTGGGATGTTATATTCCTCCGTGCAGCAGAAATGTCTATTTCTGACGAGGGCTCCCAACTTGGTAGTAGCTCCGTAAGCTAAATTTCTGCCAAACATTAGGCAGATGGTTGATCAACTGATTTTCCCATTCCCTATATGAAGATCACTGTGCCCTGCTGTTGATAGGATTACAGAGGGACTAAAGCAAATTAATGGCAAGCAGGGGAGAATCCTATTAGTTTGGACCACACATGTGGTTAAATAAATGCAGGAACAATCATAGCATTGGGTTTTATTTAGATCCGTGCACCCCTTTCTCAAAGGGACTGAAAATATTTGAAATGAGATTTGTCCTCTTCTGCCCACACCGCTCGCTCTGTAGCACGATGCGTGTTTAAGAAACCTCACGGACACACAATCCCACTGCAGTGCGGCGTTCGCTCAAGAGGTCCTACATGAAGGTGGGCTCCTTGTTCGGAGCTCAGAATCTTGCCCACGGTGTTTTTTCACGTGGAAAAGATACTCAGTCCTCTCTGGTGATCCCTGCCCAGAGACAGGATCTGTGCAACTACTACAAGCAAAGAATAAAAACAGACACCATCCAGTCTGTGGATTATATAACAAACACTTGGCAGATTTCTCATTCTGTGCTTAACTTTGACATGAAGCTAGACAGTAATGTTTGCAGATCAAATGAGATTTTTTGCCAGCATACTCCTAGATAGGGAGGATTTATCTACAACCACACTATGATGTTCCCTTAATACCTTTCAAAAACACAAGTGCTTACATCCTAATAGGTTTTTAGCTTAAGATCTAATCATCCACTCTTGAATTAAGATGCTTGAATGAAGCCAACTCATTTGGAACTAAGCATTTTAATGTCAACAGAGACATATGGTATGGAGACAGAATTACAAAGGCTCTCTTCTGAAGCATCCATTAGGAAAGCAAGACTAAGACCCCAGCATCATTATGAGTTTACTCATTTATTTCTCAGTAAATAATTGAGCATAATATCATCTTATGAAAGTAGAAATGGTCTAATAATTACATGTTAGGGATAGGGTACATTCCCATTTGAAATGATTAAACCATTCTCTTGCTCTCTAATTACTACCAACTGTTTTTGTGAATGGCATTGCATTTTTAGACCAAGGAAGATACAATATATATTACATACATTGTGCAAATATATAGGTAACGTAAATATCAAGATCTCTATATTGCCATTTGCAGAAAAGGACGTCTCGGCTTAATTACAAGTTGTCATTTAGGATCCCTTAAAACCAATGAAAATGTCAATGCAATAGTCCAATTATAAAGTCCTCTCTGACTTATTTTATGGGAAAAACATATTAGTAAGGAACTGTAGAACACTGAGCCCTTGCAAAGATTATTTTCATTGAACTTAGATGTAGGAAATCTGCAAATTAGAAGGATGTTAATCTAGGTCGTCTTTGTCAAATTAGTATGTTCAACAGTTTTGAATGACTTCGTTATCTGAAGAGTTTGAGCAAGAGGCATCTCTCTTTCCTGCCTAGTTAATTTCTATTAACCTTAAAATATTTCTTGGTGGTGATAGGAAGGGAATCTTTTAAACCACCCAGGCTATGGTGGCTCACCATTTTATGTTTCCTTAACATCCCCTCCCTCTCTTTGGGAGCATTGTCACTATTGTGTTATTATTTGGTGAGTGTCCCTAATTCCTGCTAGCTTGTAAGCTCAGTGAGTCTGTCTTTTTCACCACTGTATTGTTGCGCTAAATTGTGCTATTCATTAAAAAAAATTCAACGTTTTTTAAAAAAATTAAAAAAAAAAAGAAAAAGAAAACATTGAACTATTCAATAACTTTCACTACAGTGCTCCTCCCTACCAAAACATTATGTTTCTAGTTCCACTGATCTCAAGCTTAGACATATGGCTTGCTTTGGCTGATAAAATATGAGTGGAATTGTCATGTGGCACTTCTGAGCAGAAGCCTTAAGAATTTCCACATGGTTTCACCATTGATCTTTCCCTTTGCCACAAGACCAGCATATCCCGGATAGGGCAGCGCCTGTAATCAGCGTCTTGAGATGAAGATCTGGAGTGGAGTCAAAGCTGAATAGGGATGGACATGTAATGAGCGAAAAATAAACCTTTCTGGCTGTAAACCACGATGATTAGGTATTTGTAACTGCTGCTTGACATAGCCTAATCTGATTGCTACAAATATCTAATGACTATCAAAATGTGGGACATGCGGGAGGCAAGCAATACATTTGTTGACAGACTGACTGGAGGAGTGGATGGAGACATAGATCTATACACACAAGAAGTTAAGGCATATGCAAATGCGAAGTAATAAAAATCTGAGTATCCATCATTTCAACCACAGTGATTTGGGTTTAATACAATATAATTAAATGTTTAATTATTGCTTTTGAAACCTAAGCCACTCAAAATACGTCATGCATAATTCAGTGTCAACGGGTGACACAGAGCAGGGACTCCATGGAAGGGAGGGAAGAGGGGAGTGTCACACGAGCAAGGCAAGGTGTCACCAGAAGATGCGAACTTCAAGGACGAGTGGATTCATCAGGGCTTTTCGTTAGTGGAGGGGTGAGAGGAGGACATGGCAGATTTCTTAAGGGAAAAACGCATGGAAACAAGGAAAGGTGTGGATTAGGGAAAACCAGGGACGTGATTTAATGAAGCTGGTGCTTGAGGCAGATTAGTCAGGTGGCCGTGGATTAGAGAAGGGATAGATGGGACACAGTTAAGAAGCTCCTTCAGAAAATGTAATGTCATGAAAATGGCGCTTCATTCTCGGCTAATCTATAAACTCAAAGTGATCTTAATAAAAACACAAACAAGGTTATTATTAGCTTTTTTTTTTTTTTTTAGGAACCAGACTAGAAAATTCTAAATTCACATGGAGAAATACATAAGAGGAAAATAGTGACAAAATTAATAAGGAGATATTAAAACATACAAAATCTAAGTAACAGTAATTTGAATGGGCAGGCAGATTAACAGGAAAGTTTCGGAAGTTAGAAACAAATACAACCTCATTTACCAAATTGGTATATGAGAGTTAGCATTAAAAATGAGTGGGAAAGGAAGAAGGGGAACCCTCCTACTCTGTTGGTGGGAATGCAATCTGGTCACTCCAGAAAACACCATGGAGGTTCCTCAAAAAGTTACAAATAGAACTACCCTATGACCCAGCAATTACACTACTAGGTATTTACACAAAGAATACAAAAATACTAATTAAAAGGGATACACGCAGCCCAATGTATACAGCAGCATTACTAACAATAGCCAAACTGTGGAAATAGCCCAAGCATCCATCAACGGATGGACAAAGAAGATCTCTCTCACACAGTCTCACACACACACACACACACACACACACACACACACACAGGAATATTACTCAGCCATAAAAAAGAATGAAATTTTCCCATTTGCAACAACATGGACAGAGTGAGAGAGTATCATGCTAAGTAAAATAAGTCAGTCAAAGAAAAATACCATATGATCTCACTCATATGTGGAATTTAAGAAACAAAACAAAAGGGCAAGGGGGAAAAAGAGAGTGAGAGGCAAACCAAGGAACAGATTCTTTTTCTTTTTTAAGATTTAATTTATTTATTTGTCAGAGAGAGAGAGAGCGAGAGAGAGCGAGCACAGGCAGACAGGGTGGCAGGCAGAGTCAGAGGGAGAAGCAGGCTCCCCGCTGAGCAAGGAGCCCGATACTGGACTCGATCCCAGGACGCTGGGGTCATGACCTGACCCAAAGGCAGCCGCTTAACCAACTGAGCCACCCAGGCGTCCTGGAACAGATTCTTAATTATAGAAGAGAAACTGATGGTTACCAGAGGTGAGGGCATGGGTGAAATAGGGGATGGGAATTAAGGAGGGCACTTGTGATGAGCACTGGGTGCTGTATGAAAGTGTTGAATGACTAAATTGTACATGTGAAACAAGTATCACACTGTATGTTAAGTAATTAGAATTTAAACAAAAACTTAAAAGAAATGAAAGATGGCAATAGTCAAGGTGGTATCAGCAAAAATATTAAGTTGGACTTGACCTCATATCTTGCACTAGAAAAACTCCAAGTGGATCAGAGAATTAAATATACTAGATTGACCATATGACAATTGCTGTAGGTCAAAATTGTTAAATATTGCTAATTTCAAATGGTTCCCTTAATAAAAACGGAAGTCATGGAAGTATTCAAAGAAACGATCATTTTTTTTTTTTTTGTAATCTTGAGATGGGAAATATTTTTAAGCTGTTACACAGAATTCAAAGACCTACAAAACAATAGATGGCTAAATTCAACTACTGAAAAATAACCTTTTTCTGCATGGCAGAAATCACCAAAAACACAGTCAAAGCAAATGATAAAACATGGAAAACCATTTCCAAATCATATCATAGATAGAGGGCTAATGTCTCTTTATCTTTACAAAGAACTTCTATAAATTTATACGCAAAAGACCAAGCACCCACTAGGAGAATGAGAGGAGGATATGGACAGATAGTTCAAAGGACAAGAAAATCAATTGACTCTTATTCATATGAAAGGAGGCCTGGTCTCACTCATTATATGCATTAAAGTAAGGTAGAGGCACTTGGGTGGCTCAGTCGCTTAAGTGTCATGGTCCATTGATCCCAGAGTCGTGAGTTCAAGCCCCACGTTGGGCTCCATGCGGGGCGTGGACATACTTTATTTTATTTTTTTAATTAATTTATTTTTTCTAAAAGATTTTACTTATTTATTTGATCGAGAGAGAGAGAGATCACAAGTAGGCAGAGAGGCAGGCACAGAGAGAAGAGGACGCAGGCTCCCCGCCGAGCAGAGAGCCTGATGTGGGGCTCGATCCCAGGACCCTGAGATCATGACCTGAGCTGAAGGCAGAGGCTTAACCCACTGAGCCACCCAGGCACCCCGGGGCATGGACATATTTTAAAAAATTAAAATAAGGTAGTATTTTTTCACCTACCATATTTCAGAGATCTAGGAATTGGATAACATACTCTATTGGCAAATACAAACCTTTCTGGTGGGAATCTAAATTGTCACTACTTTTATGAAGGGAAATTTGGTCCTATCAGTCAAAATTACTGAAGTACATACTTTGGTCCAGCCATCCTATGTTTGGAATTTATACCACAGATGCACCTTCTCATGTGAGAAACAAAAATGACAATGTTACTAATTGGAGCATTACTTGCAAAATCTGAAGACTGGAAATAATCTCAATGTTTATTACCAGACGATGGCTAATTAAGCAAGGACAGGTCCACAACCACCACTATGCATCTGTTAACAATGACTGAGAAACTTAATACTGACAGAAGGGGCACCTGGGTGGCTCAGTGGGTTAAGCCTCTGCCTTTCGCTTGGGTCAAGATCCCAGGGTCCTCGGATCGAACCCCGCATCGGGGCTTCTCCCTTTCTTCTCCCTGCTTCTTCCTCTCCCCCTACCCCTGCTCATGTTCCCTCTCTCGCTATCTCTCTCTGTCAAAGAAATAAGTAAAATCTTTAAATAATAAATAAATAAATAAATACTGACATAAGATGTCTAAATCAGGTTGTGTGAGAAAGGAAGACAAAGGATAATGTGTATTTACACTACCATCGGTCTTGAAAGGTAAAGAGAGAATATATAAGCAAATATATCTTATAAAAGTATATAAATATCCATAGTTTCTATAAATATAAAGTTTCTATGTAAGAATATAAAGAGGTTAATAACATTGGTTGCTGTAGGGAGAGGAACTGGATAGTTACAGAATGGGATGAAGTTTTGCTTTTCACGTCCTTTGCACTTTTTGGTGTTTGAAGCATTTTCATAGATTACCTAGTCACAGAATTAAATAAAAAATGCTATTTCAGGGAGCACCTGGGTGGCTCAGTGCGTTAAACCTCTGCCTTCGGCTCGGGTCACGATCCCAGTGGTCTGGGATCGAGCCCCATATCAGACTCCCTGTTTGGTGGGAAGCCTGCTTCTCCCTCGCCAACTCTCCCTGCTCGTATACCCTCTTTCGCTGTGTCTCTCTCTGTCAAATAAATAAATAAAATCTTTTAAAAAAAAGAGCTATTTCAGTTAAAACGAACTGGCTGCAACATCCTTTGAAAGAGAGTTATTTCTGCTGCAGATAAAGTTATATCTGATTTATGAAAAGCAAAACCCAAACACCACATAAAAAATTATCATAATTTTCTATGTGTGACCTATATACAATTATAATAATTAAATTTTAAGTAAATGATTATACAGAAAATCTATTACCCACACTGTAGTTAGAATGATCTTTTTAAAACATAAATTTAACAATGTTATTCCTGTGCTTAAAGTCCTCTTACGGGTCTCCACTGATTTAAAGGTGATAAAATCCAGGGGCACCTGGGTGGCTCAGTCAGTTGATCGTCTGCCTTTGGCTCAGGTCATGATCTCAGGGTCCCGGGTTGGAGTCCCGCATCGGGCTCCCTGCTTAGCGGGGAATCGGCTTCTCTGCTTCTCTCTCTCTCATCTCCCTGTTCATTTTCTCTCTCTCTCAAATAAATAACTAAAATCTTAAAAAAATAAATAAAGATAATAAAATCCAAATTCCTATATGATGTGTAGGTTTGCTGTTGATCTGGGCTCTACATCCTCACTGCAGCTTCACATCTCACTCCTCTCTCCACCTTGTTCCATTAACCTTGAACTTGCTTTGTCTTTATGAACCAAGCTCCACAGTACACTTTACACATATCTGCCCACCTGCCACTTTTCTCTTTTTTTTTTTTTCTTTTTGCCTTAGGAGATTCCCACCTCTTTTCCCCCCTTCTTCCCCCTTCCCCTTGTTTTTCAGTAATTAGACATCAAGTGTCCTTGACCCCCCCAAACTGGAGAAGCCCAAGCTCTTCCATGGTGCCACTGCACCCTGCCCTGTTCTCTCTGCCTGCCCTTCCCCCACTATTTGGTCATCAGTACACTTGTCTCCTTCAGTAGAGTGTGAGTTCCCTGAGAGAGCCCTGTGCTTGGCCCAACAACTGGCTCACGGTAAATGCTTATTGAACAAGAATGCGACGTGCCATCTGTTAAAGAAATCCAACTATGCAGTGGCAATGGGGATGGAGTGACACAGGTGATAGGGAGAAGTAATCCGAAAAAGAAGCAAATAGGACTTGGTGACAGTCTAAAATTGGCCAGAGTTGATATTCTCGGCCATGCCTAATCTTACAGATCAGCAGCAAGCAGGAGCTTCTCTGGCCCCACTGACTCTCTTCCACCGGAGAAGTACTTGCAAAAATGTGGTTTTTCCCCTTCAACTTCCATCAGCCAGCTCATCCAGGTAGGTACACAATACGAAGGCGTCACACAGAAGGTCAGTCACTGTGCTCTGTAATCTAATCTCTGCACTTCAGTTCCCATCAGTCACGGGAACTTGACTGTGGCCGGTGCTCCAGGACCACTGGACCAAATGGTATGAAAGTTTGCTAACAGCATCAGAGAGTCTTACACTAGAGCACAACAAGCAGCCAGCACATAGCAAAAGCAAGGTGAGGACTGGGGTCTGGTGTCAGGTGTCAGGTGTACGTATCCTTCTTGACACTTAACCCCAGGGGCATGTCAGTCCTTCCCCCAAAGAAAGCCAACGGCAGAGAGGACTGAATGGGAACCTCCGAGAAACCTGGACCATGTGCCTGGTACTTTTAAAAATATATAAGTCTACCCCATTGTATTGTGCTTCACTGTATCCGTGCTTTACAGATACTGCATTTGCTAGAAATTGAAAGTCTGTAGCAACCCTGCACCTAGCAAGTCCACTGGTGCCATTTTTTTCCAACGGCATTTGCTCACTTTGTATCTGTGTCACATTTTGGTATTTCTGGCAATATTTCAAGCTCTTTTTGTCATTATATTCATTATGCTGGTCAATGATCTTTGATGTTACTGTTACAATTGTCATGGGGCACCACAAACAATCCCCATATATGACAGACCTTGATAAATTTTGTGTATCTTCTAACCACTCTACTGACCAGCAGTTTGCCTCTCTCTCTCCCTGTCCTCAGGCCTCCCTACTACCTGAGATACAATATTAAAATTAGGCCAATTAATAACCCTTCAATGGGGGTGCCTGGGTGGCTCAGTGGGTTAAAGCCTCTGCCTTCGGCTCAGGTCACGATCCCAGGGTCCTGAGATCGAGCCCCCCATTGGGCCCTCTGCTCAGTGGGGAGCCTGCTTCCTCCTCTCTCTCTGACTACTTGTGATCTCTCTCACTTTGTCAAATAAATAAAAAATATCTTTAAAAATTAAAAAAAAAATAACCCCTCAATGGACTCCAAGTGTTCAAGTAAAAGGAAGAATCGCATGTCTCTCACTTTATTTCTTTTAAAGATTTTTTTAAATTTATTTATGTCAGAGAGAGGCAGAGAACAGGTAGCAGGGGCAGATGGAGAGGGAGAGAGACTCTTAAACAGGCCCTACAACCAGGGTGGAGCTAGGTCTCATGACCCTAAGATCATGACCTGAGCAGAAAATAAGAGCCAGATGCTTATCCGACTCCGCCACCCAGGTGACCCTTGTCTCTCACTGTAAATCAAAAACAGAATTGATTAAGCTTATCGAGGAAGGCATGACAAAAGCTGAGATAGAAGAGAGCTAGGCCTCTTGAGCCAAACCCCTGGCCAGACTGTGCATACAAAGGCAACATTCTTGAAGGAAATTAAAAGTACTATTTCAGTGAACACAGGAATGATAAGAAAATGAAGCATCCTTATTGCTGAGATGGAGAGAATCACAACATTCCCTCATGCCAAAGCTCAGTTTAGAGGAAGGCCCTCCTCCCTTCAGCTCTGGGAAGGCAGAGAGAGAGATGAGGGAGCTGCAGGAGAAAAGCCTGAAGGTGAGAGAGGTTGGTTGATGAGGCTGAAGGAAAGAAGCCGTCTCTGTGATATAGAAGTTCAAAATGAAGCAGCAGATGCTGATGTAGAAGCTGCAGAAAGTTCTCCAGAAGGTCTGGTGGCTAAGATCATTCATAAAGGTGGCTCCACTGAACAACAGATTTTCTGTTGGAAGAAGATGCCATCTAGGACTTTCATAGCTGGCAAGGAGAAGTCAATGCCTGGCTTCAGAGTTTCAAAGGACCCTCTTATTTGGGTTAATGCATCTGATGACTTTAAGTTGAAGCCAATGTAATTTACCATTCAGAAAAATCCCTTGAGAATATGCTAAATCTGCTCTATTATGCTAAATGTGCTCTACTCATGGAACAATAAAGCACATCTGTTTACAACATGGTTTACTGAATTTTTTAAAGCCTGTTGTTAAGAACTACTGCCCAGAAAAAATAGTCCTCTCAGAATATGACTACTCATTGACAATGCACCTGGTCACCTAAGAGCGCTGACGGAAGTGGACAACAAAATTAATGTCTTCATGTCTGCTAATATGACGTCCATTTACAGCCCATGAATCGAGAAGATATTTTGACTTTCAAGTCTTATTACTTAAGAAATACATTCTGGGAAGCTATGGGTGCTGTAGATAATGATCCCTTAGATGTACCTGGGCAAAGTAAATTGAAAAGCTTCTGGAAAGGAGTCACTATTCTAGATACCATTAAGAACAGTCATGATTCAGAGAAAGGGGTCAAAGTACCAACATTACCAGGAGCTTGGAAAAAGGTGATTCTAGCCCTCATGGATGACTTTGAGGGGCTCACGTCTTCAGTGGAGGAAGTCAATGTGGATGATGTAGAAATAGCAAAAGAACTAGAACCAGAAGTGGAGTCTGAAGGTGGGATTGAACTGCCGCACTCTCAGGATAACATGTTAATGGCTGAGGAGTTGTTTCTTACGGATGAGCAACGAAAGCAGTTTCTTGAGTTGGAGTCTAGTCGTGGAGGAGATGCTGTGAAGATTGTTGAAGAGACAGCAAAGGACTTAGAATATTGCCTAAACTTAGTTCAGAAAGCAGCAGCAGGGTCTGAGAAGACTGATTCCACTTTGATAGAAGTTCTACAGTAGGTAAAATGCTATCCAACAGCATCACATGCTACAGAATTTACTCAATAAATATGATAATGACCACGAGAAAGAACTATGGAAGTAACATGATCCCAGGCTGCTAAGTAAAAGATGGAGATCAGTCAGACCTCCAACACTCCTTTAACAGGTGTTGCTTGGGTGGGAAGCCCATCTGTCATAGACGAGACCTGTTTTGCAGATTCCTCACTATAAATGCATTTGAGTGGCTGGTGCAAGATCTGCACTACTTAGGGTTCATATGGATTAGAATCGGAAACTTAAAATTACCTTCCACCCTCTATCCTCACCCCTTCCAAAATGCATGTGAAATTATTACCTACAAGCTGTCCATTCTGAGTGCTTCTAATGTTCTCTTTCTAAAAGTGAGGCCAGGAAACATGAGGAAAACTTTTGGAGTTGCTGAGGAATGGCTGCTCTCTTTTGGGGGTTCTGTTTAGGAAGGAAACAAAAAGAAAGCACACAAATTCACACTCAAGTGCTCCTCTAGATGAGAACAGCACTTTAAAACATAAACCCTCTGTCTGAATAACCAGAAGGAAATCTGTTCTAGGGGTGCCTGGATGGCTCAGTTGGGTAAGCATCTGACTTGATTTCGGCTCAGGTCCCATCTCAGGGCGGTGGGATCAAGCCCGTCATTGGGCTCTGCTCTCAGCATGGAGTCTGCTGGAGATTCTCTTCTTCTTCCTTTGCTCTTCCCCCATCTCTCTCTCCATCTCCCAAATAAACAAAAATAAATAAAATCTTAAAAAAAAAAAAAAAGAAGGAAATCTGCTCTCAACGCAAAGGCTTCTGCATAGATATTAACAACATGGAGAGAAGATGGCTCATCAATGATTCATGAAAATGGCTGTCACCATCAACCAAAGCATGTTTCATAATGGGTAAAATGTCTTGTTTAAAACACACACACACACACACACACACACACACACACTCCCTCTCTCTCTCTCTCTCCCCTCCGCTATCCAAACCTGCAGCTTCGGAATTTCTTGGCTGTCATAGTGTGAATCACCACTCGAGGGAGCCCAAGTGTCTTTGGTCCTGGGCTCACTCCGGACACCAGGACACACTGAAACTCGGTGAGGGGCTCAGGGCTCTGTGACTCTATAGCAGGGTGGACATTTTGAATGAGCAGATGCTCTGTTGTGTGGTGGGGGGCTGTCCTGCCCCTTGCAGGTTATATAGAACATTCCTGGCTTCCGCTCCCTCACCGGAAGCCAATAGCAACAACCACCCCTCTCCCAGTTGTGACAACGAAAATAGCTCCAGGCGACCCCAAATGTCCCTTGGGTTAGGGGTTGCGGGGGAGTTGTCTTCCCGCCCCACAGCTGAACCACGGCTCTAATGGAGCTCACCCCCAAAACTTTGGTCTCAGAACTGAGAGAGTCGAGCTGCCCACCCTATTTGTGTCTCTGTTCTGGGAGCAGCCTCATGAGAAGCAGGGTGTGGGAAGGAGTAATTGGGTCCCCTACCAGCCTCAAAAGTGTTATAGGAGACCTGGTATCTAGGCCAGCCTTGCTGAGAGAGAAAACACTGTCAAGGACTGGTTAGGGTGGCGGGAGCCGGGGCCCTGCTGTTCTTCTTAGGCTTTTGGTAGCCGCTCAAATGATTTGTTAATTATTCATTACTATTTGTCATAAAATCCTGAAGGGCTGCCAAGTGGTAGCATGCAGGCAATACTAAAGCAGGGGACGTGTCCTCTCTTATTTTCCAGTGACAATCAGACATGGACAGACTGGGCTGCTTTGAAAACACACACAGGACCCGGGGCGCCCAAGCCGGAGCGTGCAGATGGAAGGTCCAGGAGCAAGGTCTCAACTGCACCGTCCTCATGGGCGCTGTGGTTGGCACTCTCCCTTCACTGAGCCCTGCTCCATTTGCCCGGAGATCATAAGGCCAGAGGAAAAAGCCTCGGAGGCGGGGGGCTTCCAGAATGAAAACAAAATCTGAGGCACAGTCAGTGGTGAGACTCTCCTGTCTGGGAGCCTTCCCTCTTCTGCCTTGCAGGGATGGACACAGTCAGACCAGCGAGGGGCCCTCCCTCCCCTTTCTCTTCTCCCCACCCCCCTCCCCTGCCCCCCAAGGCCCCTATTGTGATCACCCCTCCCTCTTTATTCCCCTTGATGGCTACCTTTGATGTTCATTTTAACCAGATAAAAAATATGTGGGTTCTGGCAGGGGAGCTGGGGCTGAAGTGACAGGAGACACAGTGTCATTTGCCCCAGATCACGAGAACACCCGAGGGAGGTAGGGAAGGGGGACAGCCTTGCTTTCAGCCCCACAGAAAGCCCCACAAGGCTGAATTCCACCTCGCCTGAAAAGGAGCCAAGGCTCTGTTGGGCAGTGAATTTCCATGAAGTTAGAAAGTTAAATTCCAGAGTCACAAAGCGTTCCCCCCACCCCAGGAGTGAGAACTGAGGCCTTGTTGCTCTGAGGCGCCTGAAGGGAATGTGGGTTCCCAGAATACCGGGCCCATGGGGCAGGATAAACTGCATAGGTCCATCCTAGGTCTTTACGGATCCGCCTCAAGGAGTTATGGGGAAAAGAGTGGCTGTTTTCCCGAGCAGGGTTATTTAGAACCCAGAGTTCGTCACTTGACAAGTTCCCACGGGTCAGCAAGGACGCCGCAGGCTGTCCTGATGGGAGCCAAGGACTGATTCTGTACCAAAGGGAGCAGCCTCACTTTTCTCTGTGACCTGCACCCCACCGGACCCCTGGGATGATGTCCTTGTTCAGGGGACAGTGTCCTTGTTCGGGGCACCGTCAGCACCCAGGAGCAGATCCATTCACAGATGGATCCAAGCACATTGTCGAGGTATTAAGAAACTTAAAAAATTCGGTGATGCCTAAGTGGGAGAAACACACAGAGAGAAGCCAGAGAGAGGCTGGAAATAGCTTTAGGGCTGTCAGATTTTGAGTAAGGGACAACTGGTTCCCATTAACAACACTTAAGTGAGTCTCCAGGGGTGTGTGTCTCTGTTCTGATGTGATAGATTTTAGTAAACTGTTTATTCATTCACTACTTATCATTTGTTTATTCATTCAATAATGATTCACTCAATACATACTTATTCAAGAATATTTATTTATTCGTTCAAGAATATTTATTTGTTCATTCAATACATATTTACTGATTCAACATCTGTTCAATAAATACTTACTGAGCACCTACTATGGGCAGTCACTATTTTTGGCTTTGGGGATCTGTCAGTGAAAAAAACAGAGACCCATGTCTGTTGAGCTTTTGCACACTGCCAGGCATCTCACTTTTTAAATTTAAATTTAAAGGCATCTCACTTTTTAAAGTTTAAATTTAAAATAAGTAACATATAGCATATTATTAATTTCAGAGGTAGAGGTCAGTGATTCACCAGTCTTATATAATACCCAGTGCTCATTACATCACATGCCCTCCTTAATGTCCATCATCCAGTTACCCCATCCTCCCACTCCCACCCCTCCAGCAACCCTGTTTGCTTTCTGAGATTAAGAGTCTCTTATGGTTTGGCTCCCTCTCTGCTTTCATCTTGTTTCATTTTTTCCTCCCTTTCCCTATGCTCCTCTGTTTTGCTTCTTAAATTCCACATATGAGTGAGATCATATAATAATTATCTTTCTCTGATTGACTTATTTCACTTAGCGTAATACCCTCCCATTTAATCCATATCCTTGCAAATGGCAAGATTTCATTTTTTTGATGGCTGCATAACATTCCATTGTATAAACACACCACATCTTTGTCCATTCATCTGTTGATGGACATCTGGG
Source organism: Mustela erminea (assembly GCF_009829155.1). Lineage (NCBI taxonomy): Eukaryota > Metazoa > Chordata > Mammalia > Carnivora > Mustelidae > Mustela > Mustela erminea. The sequence continues at coordinate 53,548,517 of NC_045625.1, read as the reverse complement.
CTCTTTTCATAGTTTGGCTATTGTGGACATTGCTGCTATAGACATCGGGGTGTATCAGGCACCTCACATTTGAGTCAATTCTCACAAGCAACATATAAGGGATGTATTCTTGTCCCCATTTTACAAATGGAGAAACTGAAGTTTAGTAAAATCAAGTAACAATGTAGCTATTAAATGGTAGAAGGGATAATCAAGCTCAGGTTTGTGTGACTTCTAGTCTGTGTTTTTTTCAACACGATGGTCATCCTGTGGGGATGTCATCTTACCCAGGGAAACTGTGCAGGGATTTATCCAGAGAGGAACAAACCAACTTACACACAAAGTGCCAAGTGCAGAAAACCACCCAGTTCAGCCAACCTACTCAAAGTGAGTGCCCAAGGATGTACGTTCACTGGAAAGCATGATACTATCAGATCTTAGTTGCATGACACAGTATTTAGCAAGAATTTATGAATGAATAGGGAGCTTTCTAGAAGGGATCGCCAAATTTAAAATAAAGGTAGCCAATGCAGATAAAATGTTTGTACTTGTATTTCCTTGTGAGAGGGAGGGAAAAAAAAGCTAATTAAAAGAAACCCCTTTGCCAGTAAGATAAGATGGGAAGATATGGATCTGGGTTTCAGGGGCTGGGCAACTATTTTCAACATGTAGCATAATATAGACACAAGAAACACATACATATATGTGAAAGAGATTCTTCATTAACAAGGACCCTGATGGCGTGGAGAGGTGGAAGTGGGTATTCCATTTGGTTTGGGGAGCTTTAAATGTGTTTGCACTGTTTGAGAGTGTGTGAAAATCACGTCTGTAGCAACTGTTATCTTGTTCCTTCTCTTTGTCCTTCTCTCAGGAAGGCCTTGAAACATGAGATACATTCTATTTTAGTAAGACGTGGCAGGGACTTGTTGGGAGACAGAGCAGAAAGGGAGAAGGTATATATGAAGGAGGAGCTAACATCTGTGAGGGTCTTTTGTATGCTAGGTGTTTTAGACACACATTTCTTTAAAATTCAAGACAACTTCAAGAGGCAGATATGATTACACTCATTGATAGATACTGATAGAGAATTAAGACTCTAACAAGCAAATGGCCCAAGATCTCACAGCTGGGAAGATACTGAACCAAACCCTCCACCTCTATGGTTTCCCCAAAGAAATCATAGGCTGTTTTCATTTTAAAGATTGTGTTCCTAATCACAGTGGTAGCACAGGCAGGGAGTAATACCTACAACAAGTGTAAAGAGTTGCAAAGTCTAGCCTCATCTAAAATCTTTCTCCGAAACCAGAGGTGAGAGAAGAGTTACCATTTGGAATGAAAGTAATTCCAGAGATACTGGTAGCTTCTTGCTCCCCAGCCTCTGCACTCCCCTATGCTCTTCTTCATCCCTCGCTCTAGTCCTGACCTCACCCCTGCCTACTTGTTCCATCCTCAGCCACCAGGTAGTATAAGTGCAACAGGGACAGCAAACACAACCACAGCCAAGTCTCATGTTCTGCACACTTCGGGTTGAACGCCTTCTAGCCTCTGTCTATGGTCCTTAGGCTACCTCTTTCCCTCTCCATGGAATTATTTTCTTGATGTCCACTTTTTTCGAAGTTGTCAAGTATGCGGAGGGGTAAAATGAACATGGCAGGGCCCTGAATTCCTGAGGCAATGGGTTGACAATAAAACACTCCTCGCGGAGGGCCCCAACTTGTCTCTTCCTACAGACCAGGTAACACACAGGTTTGGCAAAACCCAGTCACAGCCACAGAGTACGGGGGGTAGGGGGCCAGTTAAAACCAAGACCTGGAACATCAACTAAGCTCTATCACCTCCTAACCTGTGTAGCCTGCAGGGCCCGGTTTCATCATGTGGCAAGGGGACAGCACATACCATCAACCTGAAGGAGTTGGTGTGAGGATGACATCAGAAGATAGTGACCAACAGTCTGGTGCTTCACAAACTTCCCTGATGAGAATCACCAAGATGCTTAGTGATGTACACATTTCCAGGGCTCTTCCCTCCAAGTGTGGATTTGGTGGGATTAGGTTGTGGGTCTATGATTTAGTTTTGCTAATTTATTGATTAATTGATTCATTAATGTATTTAAAGATTTATCTGTTTGAGAGAGAGAAAGCATGAGTGGGGCAGTGGGAGAGAATCCTCAAGCAGACTCTGCGCTGAGCAGGGAGCTCCCCGTGAGGCTTGATCGCAGGACCCTGAGATCATGATCTGAGCTGAAACCAGGAGTCGGACACTCAACCAACTAAGCCACCCAGGCGCCCCTATTTATTATATTAAGCTCCAAAGCATATTCTAATATTTAGCATAATGAAGGTGTGGGGAACATTGTTTCAGCAACTGATGAATATTGCTGATGTATACTGATGTTCTCATTCTGTCTCCTATTCACCTCTTCACAGTTGGTCCAAATCCCAGTTATTAAAATTCTGCCACCCCCTCAGTTTGCTATACGTTATGACTCTTCAAAGGACTCGTTCCTCAGAATCACTGCTTTGGTTTTGGCTCTTCTGAGATTCCTATATTCCTCTCATGGATATGATTCAGGCACTGAGTCGGTGACTTTGCCTTTGCTCCAGTCATCCTCAAATGACTCTTTGATTCCAAGTTTGGGTATGACTTAGTCTTGTACATTTCACCAGTTTCTTGCCTTAGCTCCTAAATTATTCAGCAGATGCCTGAGACTCATTGGTTAGAAGTTGAGATGTGGGCTCTTTTGTGTTTAATGAGCTATGTTTCTACTTAACCCCATGTTTCTACCCGTTTTATATTCTCTTTCTGACACTAGGTTGCAAGAACCTCATTTGCAGCCTAACTCCTTAGGAAGGTCTTCCCCATAGCTTAGCTCTCATCGTGGTTCCGCCTGGGGAGATTTCAAACTCTAAGTCAAATAAAGGATTGAGAGATGAAGACCATTAGGACTGGAATACATAAATGATGATGCTTTTTTCTAAGTGAGTTTGTATTATAGACTTGAATATTTCAAATCAAAATTTTCACAAACATTCCAATTTTGTTGTGGCCGAATAGATAACTACTTTTTTTTATTATTAAAGAAAAAAAGAGTTATATTGGGGATTACCATATGGGATACAGACAGAGCAGCAGGCACTACAGCAGTGAAGTGAGCGGTATGACCTTTAGCAAGTTCATTACCTCTCCATACCTCAGTTTACCTGAAAATAAACATAATATCAATAGCCAGCTCATGGATTGCTGGGAGGGTTAAAATGAGCTCATACAGGAGAGACATTGAGAAGAGTGCCAGAGTTAGCACTGGCTGCTTCTGCCACTGAGGTAGACCACAAGGTACAGTCTGTGCCTAACTCTATGTCCCATTTTCTTCTCTCTTTCCTCACTGGCTTTCCCTGCTTGCTCTTGGTTCCTGCTCTCTCAAAATTCTGAATTGCATATGGTTTTGTTTGCCATAGTTGTGATCTTTCTACTTATTCTTATTTCCACTTCATGATCCTGGTTCTCAAAGGTAACTTTCTTTCTTCCTTGGTTTACCCTCCTGGAAGAGAGAATCTGATTGTCCTAGCTTGCCTTTTTACCCCTTCTATGGATGAACTTCCTAGGGCCAGATGATCAGCTCCAGACTAATTAACAATAGCGGGATTAGAGGAATTACACGGTTCAAAATCTGGCTTCTCAGGCAGTGGGGGTTTGGGGTCGGGCAATTTTCTTTAGAGATGGCAGGGGCAGGCAGACAGGCAATGATTAGCGTCCTGTAGTATAAATTCGAGACCATATGTCCACAGCAATAATACTCAGAGTTTCTTTCATGAACCCTGATTCCTGCGAAAACCAGGAGGTAATGCCTAAAAGAAGAGTGGACAAGGGGCCAGGGGAGTGGATCTTAGATTCTACCCACAATTGGTTGTAACACCTTTGGTAACTCATTTCATCCCCCCATGGGCCTCAGCTTCCTCCTCTGGAAAGAGAATGGAAGGGAGCGATGAACTCGAAATTTCTTTTCACCTCCAAGATGAAAAAAGAATGGAAATGGAGGGGCATGGTGCCTATAATCTGACCTTGGACCAGACATAGTTAGATAATTGAGCTTGATGCAGAATTTAAAGCATTAATGATCTGAAAAATTCCATATGTATTGATATTCTTGGAGATAATTATCTATACAGTAAGCATATGCTGAATTAGCATAAGGTTGCTATTAAAAAATACTGTGGAAATGAAATATAAACTTCTATAACCAGAGGAAGCAACAAGCTCAAAATCACTGCTCCAGTATTTTGCTTAAACAGGTTTGATGACTAAAGCTCCAACTTCCTTCCTCACAGCACTGACATGGCACATTTAGGACGAGAAGTCTAGATGCAAGCTGAATGCTTCTCAGTAGACTTGCCTCCTCCCGGAGGTCAGGTGTCGGCTAGTCTTTAATCACTGTTGTCTTGTGGCTGGGTTTATTTATAAACAAGTCAGATAGTCAAATGTAAACCACATGTGGAACGCAACCCAGAAGTGTTGCCAAGGCTTGGGCTAAATATTGATTTGATAGGAATAGAAATGTGCAGTAAGTGACGTGGGGAAAATGAGACCATTTTTCCCCAATAAGCAAGAAGACGGCAAAGCTACTAAATTATAGCTACTCTTTAGGAAGAACACTAAATTTGCCCATCTTAGGACACTGGATACCTTTGCCAGACTTTATCCATATAGTTCTTTTTCCTAGTTGGGAGTAGAAGTTAAAGTCTGTCTGGTTTCACTTTTGCTGCTTTAAAGGTAGTAAATACCTCCTCTTTCCCTTGTTTTGTCTGTCAGAGAGCCCTGGAACTTATCCAGGACATTTAGTCTGCCACTTTACCAAACCAGTTAGTGATGTCCCGTGTCAGAGTAGCCAGACACCATGGTTGTGGCCAGTCTGAGCTGCCTCCCAGCTGGAAAGTAGACTTACTGTCCGAGGCCCCTGAAGTGAATGGTCTACCCACATTGCTCAGACCTAGAGTCCTCGCGTCTTACTACCTTGAGCTACTTGGCAAACCTCATTCTCTGCTTTATCCCAAGTCCATAGGTTACGTTCTTGCCTTTAGTGAGTTCCCCTGCTCTTGTGCCTACCCCCTGGCTCTTGTAGTAGGCATTTTCACATGTGAAAAATAGTAACTATAGAGGGTCATAAACAACAATTTGCCTTGATCAGTAGATTCCTTATGGATCATGGGGCTGACTGAAATTTTGAGGTGGATTTTGTGTTCCTTGCGGTAGAATACTTTCCAACACAGTTATTTCTCTCTTCCCCCCTTCCCTTCCCCTTCTCCTTCCTTCCTTCTGTCCTTCCTTCCTTCCTTTTTAAAGATTTTATTTATTTATTTGTCAGAGAGAGAACGAGAACAAGCAGGGGGTAGTGGGAGAGAGAGGGAGAATAATCCTTGCTCCCCACCAAGCAAGGAGCCTAATGTGGGACTCGATCCCATGACTCTGGAATCATGATCTGAGCTGAAGGCAGACGCTTAAACTACAGAGCCACCCAGGTGTCCCAAACAGTATTTTCTGATGATGTGCTTATTCAGATGAACACTATTAATGCACATGTTGCTGTGTGTTCTGAAATGATTCCAAGCTAGGTCTGTATTAGGGATGAAAATCTCTTGTTTTCAACATTCTCTAGCCTGGTGCAACTCAAAGGGATGACCCATGGAGTGGTACCCATATGTAAAACCCGTTCCAGTTCTGCAGTGGGATAAGTACAGAAAAGGAATGTATAAGTTTAGAAATGTTACAGCAATTTTACAGAGTGGGTTTTATGTCCATTGACCCCATTAATTAAAATTTGGAGCTTGCATTTGAATAAGTTTTAAGGTTTCATTTGTCTAGCTGTTCATTTGAATCACAATTTATAAAAGTGTTTTATGTAATTGGTTGAAAACAACAAACCATATCCAAACTCTTTCTTTCCCATAGATAATTTGAGAAGCATCGCTCTAAAATTATTTCAGCTTTTCCCCCCTAACTTTTATGAACCACATCAAGTGAGGTATCTTAACATCTAGGCTTTAAAGAGAGAACTCAGTGTTCAGATCTCATGGTATAGGTTTTCTCCCGCACCCTACACACACGCCAAGAATAGGGAATTTTCATAGTTCAGAGGTAATGGAAGGAATACCTCTTAGGTCTCAGAGGCCCGGGGTGTTTCAGAATACCCCTCAATACTGCTGGGGAAACACTGAAGGGCAGGTAAGAAGCCCTGGGAAAGTCTAGCTATAAAATGAACATTACACATACCATCTGTCACCAAGGGATTTAATTTTGACCTAGTGTTAGTAGAAAATCAATAGCCATCTGACACATGCCCTAGATTCTAAGACTAGAATTAAAGGTCATATTTTGGATTCTGCCATTTCATAATTTTTAGGGAAACAAGTTTTGAAGAGGGTTCTAGTTTACTAGAGAAGTCACCTAATCATATTAAAAATGGCTATTTGCAAAAGTCGGTACTGTTCATTAACAAGCTAATCAGGCCAAAAGGAGTGAGTTTTTCATGAATGTATCTTTCTTTTCTATTATTTATTTGTTTGTTTGTTTATTCTTAACAGAGAGAGAGAGAGATGGCATGAGCATGGCGGGGCTAAGGTAGACAGAGAGAAATCGCTAGTAGGCTCCATGGCCCAGTGCAGAGCCTGATGCGTGCTCAATCTCATGAGCTCATGGTCATGACCTGAGCCAAAATCAAGAAGTGGATCCTTAACGACTGAGCCACCCAAGTGCCCCCAAAATGGACCTTGCCAGCTTCATTTCCATGCTGGATTTTCATAGCTTTCTCTCCTAGCATCACAGTCCTGCAATACTGGTCCCATATCTGGTTTCCATTTCCCCCCCCGCCATAAAGTACCCCCTCCAATCCCTGAATCAGGCACTGAGTGCCATGTGTCCTGCATGCCACTTGCCACACCTGATCTCCAAGAATGTTTCTTTACAAAGAATCCACATGCTTTTCATTCTTTTTTCATTTCGTCTAAGTCCATACTGATTTTCTTCATGTCACCAGTTTTACTGAAAAATTAGTAGATGTGGTTTCCGGTTAGGAAAAGGAAAGAGTTCCCACATGCAAAGCATAACTTTTCTTTAGTAACTGTCCCCTCATCAGTGCTCGTCCTGGTACTGGCCACACTCTAAACAGGGTCCCTGGGCAGTCTTCAGGGGGCTGCTGGACACATGTAAAGAGGGAATGAGGCTACATAACCTTGATGTAAACTCCACAATACAGGACTGTAAGACAGACACTAAGAACATGTGCTCTGCTTTCAAGGAGAGTTTTTTCCACTAACATTTACTGGGCACTTAATATGTGCTCAATATCTAATTTAATCTTCATAAAAGCTCATAAAGGAGGTACTATTTTCATCCAGATTTCGTAAGTGAAGAAACAAAGCACAGAATGGTTGAGTGATTTATCCAAGGTCACTCAGCAGGAAACTGCAGAGCTGTGACTTGGACCCACGCTGGCTCCAGCGCCTAAACCTCTCAGGTTTCCCAGAAGACACAAATTCAAAACAGCTTTTTCACCTCTAAGGTGACAAAAGAAGAGGCCATGGGCCTCTTAGCCTCAAGAAGTGAGGAGAAAAACTTTCTATCCTGAGTGGTTCAGTCCAGAAACTGAAAACCTGTAGCAGTCAGGTGCCAAAGGCAGAAGAGAAAAGAGAAAAAAGGCCGACCAGTCTTGACTGCCCGCTCTTTCCTGTCCTTCATTGCTGGCCACCTCAGAGCTCTGAGGCTGCTTAGTGGAAGCCCTAATTCCCCACTGCACATAATTTTCCACTTTTCGCCACCCTTCCACTCAATGACAGGTTCCATCTTCTTGACCCCATCCAACTTCTCACAGGGGCATACATTTCAGCGTCTACCAACCCACCCACAAACTGCTACAAAGGAGTGTGAATCTGATACTTCCAAACACCCCTTCTTACACTGTTTTGGCAAAAGGATCAAATTGCTCAGAAAATTTTGTGATTTTTACATGATTATCAGTTTCAGCATCTTCAAGCCTATATAATGTGATTAGCATACCTCTTTTCTTCAACTATAATACCACCGGAAAAAGGAATTCAACTCAGTAGGTTTGTCCCACATTATTCACATTAGCTTCCTTGATGACCCCTTCTGGGTCATCAATCAGCAAAGCTATTGGGATTATCAATAATGAAAAATGACTTAATGAATCCAAACTCAGAAAACACATTCTTGACTTGTCAAAACAATTAGGAGTCAGAGCTAAGGATCAATAGTATGCAAATCTGAAACGAAATAAAATCAATTCTGACCACCATCCCTAAACCAAATATAAAGAATTCAAAAAGAAGGTAATAGTATTTTTTCTGGTTAATTTGCAAATGACAAGAATATGGTCAATTTCTGGAGTTTTTCCTTTTTCACCAAGGAAGATCAATTGGGAAAAAAATCTTTAATGTTAGTTTGTAAAGAAAAATAACAAATTTAGCCCATATTTTGAAAACTGCAAGAAATTAGTGAAAGAAACTGAAGAAGATACAAGTAAATAGAAAGACATTCCATGCTCAAAGATTATAAGAAATAATATTGTTAAAATGTCCATACTACCCAAAGCAGTACACAGATTCAATGTAATTCCTATCAAGATTCCAATGGCATTTTTCACAGAAATAGAACAAATTATCCTAAAATTTGAATGGAACTACAAAAACCAACAAACAGACAGCAATCTTGAAAAAGAAGAACAAATCTGGAGGTATCATACTCCCTGATTTCAAACTATATTACAAAGCTATAATAATTTAAATAGTATGGTTTTAGGGGGGAAACGTACACTTAGGTCAATGGAACAGAATGAAGAGCCCAGAACTAAACCCATACATAATATGGTCAATTAATTTATAACAAAGAAGCCAAGCATATACAATGGGGAGAGGATGGTCTCTTCAATAATCATGTTTAGAACATTAGACAGACACACCCAAAAGAATGAAACTGAATCACTGTTTTATACTACACACAAAAATTAACTCAAAATGTTCTTTAAAGACTTGAATGTAAGATTTGAATCCTCAACACTCCTAGAAGAAAACATGGCAGTAAATTCCTTGACACAGGTCTTGGTGATAATTTTTTTTAATCTGACACTGAAAGCAAAGGCAACAAAAGCAAAAATCAACAAATGAGACAGCATCAAATGAAAAACTTCTGCAGAGCAAGGGAAACCGTCAACAAAATAAAAACACAACCTGAGTGGGAGAATATATTTGCAAATCAAATATCTGATAAATGTCCAATATCCAAAATACATAAAGAACTCATATAACTCAATAGCAAAACAAAACAGAACCAAAAAAAATAATTTGATTAAGAATGGGCAGAAGATCTGAATAGACATTTTTCCAAAGAAGACATACAGATGACCAAGGAGTGCATGTAAAGATGCTCAACATCATTAGTCATCAGGAAAAAGCAAATTAAAACCTCAATGAGACATCATGTCCCACCAGTTAGAATGGCTGTTTCTAAAAGGATAAGAAATAACAAGTATCAGTGAGGACAGGGAGAAAAAGGAAGCTTGTGTACTCTTGGTGGGAATGTGAATTGGTATACCTACTTTGGAAAACAGTAGAGAAGTTCCTCAAAAAAATCAAAAATAGAACTACCATATGATCCAGCAATTCCACTTCTAGATTTTATTCAAAGAAAACGAAAACACTAGCTCGAAAAGATAATGCATGACCCTGTTCATTTCAGCATTATTTGCAACAACCAAGGTGTGGGACAACCTAGGTAACCTTAATGTCTATGGATGGATGAATGGCTAAAGAAATTGTGGTATATATAAAAAAGAATAAAATCTTGTCAGTTGCAACAACATGGATGGACCTTGAGGGCATTCTGCAAGAGACAGAGAAAGACAAATACCATATAATCTCACTCATATGTGAAATCTAAAAAAAAACAGATACAGACAACAGATTGGTGCTTGTCAGAGGCGGGGTGTGGGGAGTGAGAGAAATGGGTGAACTGGTTGGTTCCTTGGTTTTAGCTCAGTTTTTTAGTTTAAATAAATTATAGAAAAAGAAAAGAAAAAAATAAAGTAGGAGAGGTGGGTGAAGGTGATCAAAAGGTAAAAAACTTCTAGGTATATAAGATAAATTCTGGGAATCTGAAATGAAGCCGGACGACTACAGTTAACAGTATTGTACTATATACTTGGAAGTAGCTAAGAATAGGTCTCAAAAGTTCTCACCACACACAAAAAAAGTGTTAAGTATGTGAAGTGATGGATATGTTAATTAACCTTATTGTGGTAATCATTGCACAGTATATATGTATATAAAATCGTGTTGTATGCCTTAAACTTATACAAAGTTATATGCCAATTATATCTCAGTAAAGCTGGAAAAAAGGAAAAAGAAAAATGAAAAAAGTAATAGAAAGTAGAAAAAAGGAAAAAATACTAACAGTTTAATATTTTATTTATTTGTAGCCATGAACTAACAGGGGATATTGATGGCACCCACCCAAAGCATTGTGCTTAGAGTTGTAAGCCAGACCCATTTTCATGGTTAGATACTGGCTTACTGGCCTCTCATGATTTCCATGAATAAGCTGATTACTGGGCTATGTGATAGGATTTAAAATTCCCATATGCTATTATGTATAGTCTTCTGGCTAATTTCTGGAGGCTTTTCCTTGCTTCAGGATTCTTTGTCTTTTTAAACGCACCATGTAAAATTCTAGATTTTTTTTTTTAAGATTTTATTTATTTATTTGAGAGAGAGAGAGAGAGAAAGCTGGGTGAAGGGCAGAGGGAGAAGCTGACTCCCTAGTACGGGGCTCAATCCTGGGACTCCAGGATCATGAACTGAGCCAAAGGCAAAGCCACCAGGCACCCACTGTGTCACCATTGAGCCACCCAGGCACACCTCTAGATTATTTTCTTAATGTTAACATCATAAACGGATTTAGGCACCAGTACAAACACTGGGAACTTGAATAAAAACCCAACAACCAATCAAAAGACAGCAGAAAAACCCAACAGTCCCCAAGAACGGAATATGGAAGTGACACAGCCACCCATGATCTTCTCGGCTGTTAAAGACCATAGCCCTTTCTCAAGTTAAAATTCTGGGAATACATGAAAATGTTGCAGAATGCAAAGTGATAGAAGAAATTATCATGATAAAAACAATCCACTTTGTAAATTCTGGCTTATAATGTTTAAGTTAATGACGATTACATCAGGAATTGGAATTTCTCAGTGCTCTTATTTAAAGTACCAGAATATGTGTATGTCTCTTTCTTTGCTTTTAGGGATATGTGCCATTGTTAGGAGGAATGCTCATCCTAACAGTACACTGAAAAGTTAGAGGTTCTTAAAAATTTCTTAAAACAACTAGCATCTAGCTGCAATAATTCCCCACATGACAGTCCATTCTTCTTGAGGTAGACAGAACAGTATTGCATACGGATATGACATCAGGAGGACACTATCTACTAAATATGGTATATGTTGGCTGAGGTGGAGAGCAAAAAGTACCTTTTTAAATTATTTTAATTATAAAATAATATATGCTAATACGGTAGGATATAAGGTAAAATTAAAAATTCCCCTCTCAAATGGTGGTAGATATTATTTCAAATATTTTTCTAGGCATATATGTTTGAATATATACCTAAATAACAGAATGTTACCTATTCAGACTTGTAAACATCAGCACTACCCATATCATGGAATTGGTCTAAAAGAATTTTTAAAAAATTATTACTTAAACTGTCATGTCAAGTGCTAAACAGAGTGGATTTTTTGGGTTTGTTTTTTGTTTTTTGCGGTTTTTTTTGGTGTGTGGTTATAAAATGGGAGATGAATTGGTTAGTTGCCATGGAGATTCATTGGGCTGAATATTGTGCAGAGAGGTTGGTGGTCATTTGGTGATTCATGAGCTGGGCTGCTTTAGGGTTATCTATCTGTTGTAGTAATAATAACATTTAAGACATGCACTTGGAATTGTACGAATTTATTCCGTATCCCACTCTTAATCCATAATCCATATAATAGAAAGGAAAACTAAGAAGACACATTGGGTTCTTTGGTACTTAGATAGTAGATCTAGATTAGTTAATCTGGTCATATTGTGACCCCATGATATTTAAATCAAAGGCTTGTAACCCCTGATTTCATGCTGTGAAGAAATCTAATGCCTTCTTCAAGATCTCTGCAGCTTTTCATGATGGGGTGGGGGGTTAGATGTGACCAAAGCCAAGAGGGACCTCTGCTTTAGTACTTGTCTCAGCCTCAGTTCTGCATCTCCCACAGAGATGGCCAGCTGGGCCCCTTCTTGGATTTATACCTACATGTGCACACCTCCTCACACACTCGACACAGATGAGCGTACTCAGGCATACACATGTCCATACAAAGAAATAGTGACCATATTAATAATCTGAGCTTTATAAGGCAGAGTTCCTACCATGATGTATGCAGCAAACAATCCAAAAATCACTCTTTCTTTTTGTTTGGTTGGTTTTTACTCATTAACTATTTCTGTTCTTAAAAGTACTTGCTGCCATCTTGCCCAGGTAGCTGTTGCTGCTTTTTTGCTTCAGACACTGCCAGCCTCTCACCACTTCTCTCTTTTCTCTTCCTTCTCCTAATCTTTCCTGCTCTCCCCTCCCCATTTCTTAAAATACAAGGAGCAAGTGAGATATCCTCACCTCTTTGAGTTAAATCTGCATCTCCAATTGGCTAGGATCTTGTTGAATATTTTGGCAGTAAGGATGCAGAGAAAGCGGAACCCTCCTGCACTATTGGTGGGAATGCAAGCTGGTGCAGCCATTTTGGAAAATAGCATGGAGGTTCCTGAAAAAGTTAAAAATAGAGCTACCCTATAACCCAGCAATTGCTCTACTGGGTATTTACCCCAAAGATACAGATGTGGTAAAAAGAAGGGGTACATGCACCCTGCAATGTTCATAGCAGCAATGTGCACAATACCCAAACTGTGGACAGAGATAAGATACCCTTCAACAGGGTGTCTGGGTGGCTCAGTGGGTTCAGGCCTCCGCCTTCAGCTCAGGTCATAATCCCAGAGTCCTGGGATCGAGCCTGCTTCCTCTCTGTCTGCCTGCCTCTCTGCCTACTTGTGATCTCTGTCTGTCAAATGAATAAATAAAATTTTAAAAAAAGATACCCTTCAACAGATGAATGGATAATGAAGATGTGTTTTATATATACAATGGAATATTACTCAGCCATCAGAAAGGATGAATACCTACCATTTGCATTGACATGGATGGAACCGGAGGGAATTATGCTGAGTGAAATAAGTCAAGCAGAGAAAGGCAATCATTATATGGTTTCACTTATATGTGGAATATAAGGACTAGCTTGGAGGACCATAGTGGAAGGGAGGGAAAACTGAAGGGGGGAAATCAGAGAGGGAGACAAATCATGGGAGACTGTGGACTCCAGGAAAAAAAAAAAGAGAGTTTCAGAGGGCAGGGGGGTGGAGGGGTGGGTCACTGGGTGATGGGTATAAAAGAGGGCACGTGTTGTGATGAGCACTGGGTATTTTAGGCAACTAATGAATCACTGAACACTACATCAAAAACTCATGATGTAATGTCTGTTCGCTAACTGAACATAAAAAAAATAAAATCTGCATCACCAAATCCAATAAAGCCCAGAGCAGAATCACCTAACAGGGTCCATCCTAAAGAGGCCTTATGAGTGTAAAAAGGGAAAAAGTCACAAATATGTATAGGTCATTTTGGTACTGTTATGTTTTGCAAGATGGGATCATACGATACATACTGTTCGGCAATTTGCTTTTTTATCTCTCATCACAAAAACATTATGGATAATATTACATCTCATTTACAGCAACTTCATGGGTTATATTCCAAATACATTATATTTAGGAATCCTGTCTATCAATATATATTTAGCTTTACCCTCCAATTATAATGATATTTTCACATATGTATGAGTGAATTGCTATAAGAAAAATCCTAGAAGCAGAATTATAGGTTAAGTGGGGCACCTGGGTGGCTCAGTCAGTTAAGTGTCTGCCTTTGGCTCAGGTCATGATCTCGGGGTCCTGGGATTGAGCCCCGTGTCAGGATCCCTGCTCAGTGGAGAGTCTGTCTCTCCCCATCCCTTCGCCCCTCCCCACAGCTTGTGTGCACTCTGTCTCTCAAATAAAATCTTTTTAAAAAATTAATTAAAAAAGAATTACAGGTTAAGAGATATGCACACTTAAAATTCTGTTCATAAAAGAGAATATGTATTCATTCCCATCAACAGGGTACACATCACAGGGGATATTTTTAAAGCCTCTTATAACAATTTTAAACAGCCGCTGGCATATTACATCATCCTTGCAGAAGCTAAATGGTTAGGATTAGACCAAAAAGTGATTTCTAAACATGACCACCTGAATCCCTCTGCAATCCTACCTCACAGAAAAACAAACAAACAAAAAAGATAGGAAATAAAACTGAATAGAGATCCAAAATCTTTGGCCTAATGAATGAAAAGAGAATCTAGGTCTGGTTAGAGTTTGAGTAGGTGGCTAATTTTAGAGACACTGACCTTGAATCTTGCAGGAAAGGTGAAAACCAGTGCCCCATGCCAAGATTACTGGAGCCCAAGACTGTGGGGTCAGGCTCCCCAACTATCAGCAGACTCGATCTCTTTTCCTCTTTTATACGGGCAGTGCCCTCCTGGGACTGAAATCTGTACTAGCAGATTTCAGACCTGAAGCCCCTACTGAGAAAGAGCTGTGGCAGTAATGGGGGACCACCCGGAAATTCTGCAGGCATGAGTAGGGCTGGGCCTTTGGCCACATTCCTTCTGACAACCCGTCTGTACTTCTGAGACTTAACCCTGGAATTTACAACCTGCTTCATCCACAGGATGGTGCTTTGCGCACGTTGGCAAAGTTTCTGGGGTAAAATGTTACCACTGAGTACTATTTTGGGAAGGGAAACAGGAGATCTGATATCTGGCTCAGACACGGCCACTCACCCACATTTTGTCCTTAGGTCACCTCTTAGTGTCTTAACTTTGTTCATCTGGAAAAGGGCTCTGTAATGCCTCCCATACCTTCCAGACAAAGACCACAGGAGGTTATACTATGAATGCAGTCTGTAGCACAAACTGCCTTTCAAATGTTAAGATTTTGTGAGTAAAGGAAGTTCTCCTACAGCTCTTTGTAAACACCGACAACACAAACACACAAAGCCCATTGTGAACAAGTCAAAAGAAAAGAGAAATCTGGAATTAGATAGTGGTGGTGCTTGCACAATATTGGGAATATAGTGGAAACCACCAACTGCAAAGAATAAAAAAAGAAGAAAGAAAAGAAAAAGAGAGACATCTTTCTAAGCCGGAAAGACCACAAAATATGAAGGAAAATCACTTCATTGTGTACATTTTACACATCAGTATCTCTTCAGTTCTTTAGAAATGGTGTCTTAATTTTGTCTTCCTCCTAACCTGAGATATAGAATTTTTTTTTTTTAGGAAAATGAGAGTGTTTGAACGCTTTGCCCAAAGTTGCAAGGCAATTAATTACCTTGCCCAGAACTTGAATTTAACTCTCCTTGACTCTTAAACCTAAGCCCTTGCTGCCTCTAGACCAGGCTGCTTCTAGACCTACTCTGAAGTTCAAAGGAAGTATAAGAATCATCAATGACCCAGACCCATGTATTCAGTCTCCCCTCAAGAGACCCTACATGGAGGAACTTGAGGGTTCTCCCAGATGTCAACCTTCAAAACCTCGATGAAGTGTCCCTGCCTGAGAAGGACAGTCCATTATGTGTCTAGTGCTTACATATTCATCACGACCTCTCTGGGTCTATTTGCATTTTCAGTCCAAAACACTGTTTTGGGTTAATGAGCCCCCCGAGTTCACCAGCCAAATGTTTACTGGCTTCCAGCTTAACATAAGCTTGTATCTAATCAGTGTAGACGTTGAAACAAGTTCCGTGCTGGCAAATTCCCAAAGCAAAAGGAGGTAAATGAGAACAACATGAATGAGACAAACAAGGGACCCACCATGGGGAAAGAGTTTAATCAACACTTACAGAAACATGGCTGCCTCCTGCTGAGATGGAACTACATCTGTTCCATAGATGTCCTTGTGCCTTTAACCACACTCTCTCCCTCAAATACAAAGCCTTTCTGCCTTTCACACCCCTCCTGCTGAAGATCGTTTTGTAACAAGAAGAGTTGAGAAATCTCAGATCCGGGTTTTTAAATTAACATTTAAAAATAAGCACAGAAGTAGACACTGTTGGTGCCTTATCCCTGACTCCGGGGAAGCTCACCGTGAGTCCTGGGTCAGCAAAATCCCTGAGGATTTTGTCAGACTGGGGAGTAGGCTAGGCCTGGGTGCAAGGTAAATAGAAAGTGCTAGAGAGCTAATCCAATGACTGCTTTTATCTAGAAGCTGCTCTCACCCAGTTGGTGAGTTGATGGGTAGCTAATCTGATGGACAAATAGTCAAAGAGTGGGTTGATATATATCAACAAATAGCTCAGCGTCTTGACCCCATCGCTAGGTTAACCCATAGGCATGTACTACACTATTCCTGAGTTCTCAAGTTCTAGGCAACTGGCATGATTGAGGCACACTTTATGGGCATCCTGTTCTTCTCCTTCTCCATTCCTCATTCTCCTCTTGCCTGTTCCTCAGGTAATCTCTACTTGCATTGGAATCTTTGTCTCAGAGTCTCCTTCAGGAAAAACCCAGACCAGACAATGGTGACTCACGTGCTCTGGGTGAAAGAAGGGAACAGTCATTACAAAAGTAAGAAAATAAGCCTTCAACCCTTGTCTTTATTCACCCTGCTGACTTTAGATTTCTTTCACCCCTTCAGAAACTTCCCTCCCTCAATTAGTCTCCTAAAGTACCAAGGTTTTCCCAGCCATCTGTAACGGAAGTGGGCTCTTCCTCTGTGGCCACTCTTACGGGTAGATGGTAGTATCCACTAGGTCTCTCTTTACTTGAAAAATTAAATGTTTTCACCTTTGGTTCTCTTCCAGGTACCTGTCCCACCAGATTACTCCCAAATCCCTGCACATTTTTCTATCCCCCATGACCTACACCCATATTCTAACTGAGAGCTGGAATACAGAGGCAACCCCAAAGGAAATGACCACTAGACTGTTCCTGAAATGCCATGTTCTAGGACATCACTCCTTTCCCCCACAAACTTCGCTCATCAAGGAGCTGAATAAATTCTTCTTGATTCATGTATCTTGCTTCTGTTAAATTTCTTTGCCTTTATCAGAAATAGTTCCTCTATTTCTCTCCTTTCAAACAAATCCCTGCCAAATACAGTGCCATAGCCAAGGGCAGAGGTAGCCATGAAATCACCATATTTCTGCACCAACTGCATTCAGATGGCACTGGGGGCAGGAGGAGATACAATGCTCACATCCACTCCGTGTCCTCCCTCTGGGATACCTTTACTAATTCACCTTTGCAGGAACCTGCTTATAGGGAAGATACCATCTTTAGGAAGATGGATTGGGAGTGGACCATCTGGCTGTTCATTAGGTTCTCCTTTGATTATGTAGAAGAACACAACACAAAGAATGTTGGGAAGAGTGACACAATGCATTACTCAAGCATGTGAGTCTGGGCAAGGCCTTTAAGGGCTGCCTTGTTTACCCAAACTGCTAGGGCCCCCTCCTAGTTATTACAGGGAATGCTGTTTATAGCAATATTTAAATATGCTATTTCCCCCAAATGAACCACAACAGCTTCACTTAAAGTTATTTTATTATGCTGAACAGATATTTGGACAGTTTAAAATTCCACTTGCTATACAAACAACTCCAATAATGCCTCAGGTTAGCATGTAAATACATATTTAAACAATTTAAAAACACACTGACTCCATAATTTGTATTTGTTACTGCTCAAAAGAAAGGACTTTCTATTTAGTGTGCCAAATAATGTGAATTTGGATGCCTTCTGAAAGGACCCATTATTCATGAACGAGAGAAAAAAAATCAATAAATGAAAATTCGAATCAAAAAGAAAACCCATTATGATGCTGCACTCAGACAATGATCATCTTGTGCATTATTTGCTCAAGGAAAAGACACAGGAAAATGGCCCTTTTGGAACCGAGCTATGGACTGAATCATAAACTCCTGCTTAGGCTGTTTGAAAATAAACAGAATTATACATCTCTAAAATTCTATTCAGTTTCTTCTTGTGTGTGAATGTAAAAATATATAAAAGTCCAACCACAAAATATGCTTGGAAGATTAAGTTGCTATTATTATTATTAATTATTTTATTTTCAGTTGTTATCACATCACTTTTTCGTGGCTGACAGGGTGTCTAGAATGCAGTAAGGTCCTGAGGAAGATAATATATCTCTGCTTATAGGGAGTACTCATCAAGTGTGTCTGTGTTGTGGGGGAGGAATAGAGGGGTGTCTATCCAAGCACACCTTGGAAGCTCTCCCCTTCCCCTCTTCACATGGGCATCGACAGCGGCCGAAAGGTCAGAGTTCCTGGCTCAAATCTTGCCTCCAACATCTCTACTACTTCTGTGGTTTCCCTCCTTAGCCTCTTTCTCTAAGCCTTTGTTACCTGTAAAACTGGGGGTTGATGGTAGTACCTGCCTCAAGAGATGGGGGAAGATTAACAGAAACTGATAGTCCAGCACCTGGTCCATGGAGGTTACCCAACAATGTTAGCAATAAGCATGTCCAAGCGTCACCCCACCTTTCGTTACGGGCAGCTGATGGGCAGAGCCTACCGCGATCTTACATCAGCAACACAGGGCACCTGGGCTTCGGTTCCTTGCTGAAGACGAGGATTTCAGACTCTGCACTGCTCCTTTCTTTTCAAGTGCCAAGAGAAATAACCTTCACGGAACACTGCCTGAGAGTAGTCTGCAGTCCATCCTTAGGTCAGGACGGATCCTTTTATCCTTAGGTCAGGACGGATCATCAAAAAGCCATACCTGATAGAACTTCGAGGAACTGATATTACCGAATTCATTTTGGTGAATTACATTTGATGCTGTCAGTTTACAGATCATTGTGAAAATTAACAGCTCTGGGGAATTAAACACTTCATTATCGTCGGGATGTCTGGAGGGTCATGTGCTTTATTACAGGATTTCTTCTTTTTTGAAGATCCTTTTGTGCCTCAAACTAGGAAAATATTTATTAATTCAATCAAAAATTGTATCTTGCTCACTCAGTTTTTGCTGGGCACTGTTCTGGGTACTAAAAATACAATGGCGAACAAAAGAGATAAAAAAAAAAAAAATCCCTGCCCTGAGTAACACAGTTTACACTCCTTGGCAACTGGTTTATTTTTATCTTATGGATACTGCAAATCTTATAACTGACTTGGTTCAAGTCTTTGTTTGGGCTTCTAGAAAATTCAGAGCCAAATGACATAGGTCCTTATAGCATACAACCTTGAGTCCTAACTTTCCTCCAATTTCTCATTCATTTATTATTCTCCTAAAAATTCATGTTTCTATAAGCAACCTCAAAATTCTTTGGGAGAAAAAAAGTTAAGAATTTGTAAATTCATCAAAAAATGAATAAATATACAAACATAAAAGCGCAAACATAGATCTCCCTAGATACAAATAACTGTAAATTAAATGTACCGACGTCTTCAGTGGCCATCTAGTTTTACATCCCATTACCTCTCATCTCCAGCCTCAGGGCAGGAATGCACTGAACGCCATTCATTAATTTAACAGGTAATTTCTGACCATCGGCAATATGCCAGACTCCATTCAAAGTGGAGGGGTTAAGAGTTAACAAGACAGATCACGGCAATGCTCTCTGGAAGCTGGGTCTATATGGAGACCTCGCAAACACTTGCTCAATGTTCAGACACCTCCAGGGAAGGGACATTACAAGTTCATTCCCTTGCTGCTTCCTGGGTTGTAAGTGTCTCACTATTCGGTGTATGTCTTTATACAAACCCTCAGGTTGCAAGTAAAGGGCAATTTTCCTTATTTTGTCTTCAGAAGAGATTTCATTTTTAAAAAATTGTACATCTATCATCTTGCTATGGACAGAGTGTTTGTGTCCCCCACCCCCACCACCAATTCATATGTTGACATCCTTAATAGGCTGGTATATGGTGGTGGGGCCTCTGAGAGGGAATGAGGGGAAGATGGTGATGGTGAGGTCCTCGTGAGGGAATTAATGCTCTTATAAGAAGAGGAAGGTATGCAAGAATGATCTGTTGACTCCCTCTCTCTCTCTCTGTTCATTAATCCATTTAGACCACGTGAGGACATACCAGGAAGAGGACCCTCACCAGCAACAGACCATATAAGCAGCTCTGACCTTAGACTTCCAGCTTCCAGGAACTGTGAGAAATTAACTTCCATTGTTTAAGCCACCTAGTCTGCAGGGTTTTGTTACAGCAGCCCATACAGGCTAGGACACATCCAATAAAGGAATTCAGCTGATAAAAATTGTCAGTCTTCACTGATTAAACTACACGGTATGCCACAGAGAATGGTGTTAAGTTGTGTAGGCATCAATTTATTCAATAAATATCGTGAGACTACCAAATTCCAGACACTGCCAGGAGCTGGGGATGTGAGGACTCATGAACATGAACTCTAGGCTTAGAGTGTTAGGGGACACACAGACACATAAATAGGTCATGAAAGAGCAGGAACAGGACAGAGTATTATGGGTGTTATACACAAACAATGAATCATGGAACACTACATCAAAAACTAATGATGTACTTTATGGTGACTAATGTAATATGATAAAAAAAAAAAAAAGAAGCACACTGTCTTGGGGTGTCAGCCAGGACTTTCCAGATGCAGGAATATCTAAACTGAAATCTTAAATCCAAGTAAGGGTCATCCAGGTACAGTGTGTACAGGGGCATGGGAAAGAGGGCAAGGCCTTCCAGAAGCAGGGAAGAACTAAAGGCAAGGAAACCAGAGGTTGGCAAAGGCACAGCTTCTTAAGGGAAACCAGCAGTAGCACAATAAGGATGAAGAGTGGAGAAGGGTAGATCTAGGACAGAGTGCTCAGGAGAAGCAACTTTTAACAAATAGAGGAGAAGAGTCAGTGCCATCAGCAATGAGTGGCCCAGAGGTTCATGGTCATGGAGGTCAAGACAAGAGACAGTTCCAAAAGGGGGAGGGTGGGAACTGGGTAAAAAGCTGAAAGTAAAAAGAGACAAGCATCCAGGGATTGAGCAAAAAGGAATGAAAGTGACTGAGAACATGAGAAGCATATGTCTAAAGAAGTGGTGGGAAGAGATGGCATTAGTCCTGTTCACATTGACCTTGTTATTTGTTAGGAGGGGAACTGATTAGCTATCGGGCCTTCCCTAGGTGAAACCTCTGATCAAACTAGAGCAGGCATGTCACCTGTACGCATATAAGTACACACACACACACACACACACACACACACACACACACACTTGTATAGGGTAGGCCCATCGTCCATGGGCGGTAGGGTAATCTGCAATTTTTATCTGCTTCTTTATCCTTTTCTATATTTTATATGCTCCTACATTGAACATCTACTATTTTTATAATCATAAAAGCCATGAAATTAATTTCAAAATTGATACACACAGGAGATTTATGGCAGGTATCAAAGCTGCAAAGCTGGGTTGCATCCTCAATGAACTAAAACATTACTGTATCTTTATGCTCATATCAATTTATCCAAAGGCATTTTTCTTTCTCCCCCCCCCCCCTTAATCAGTGATGTTTCACATACTTAGATACCAGGGAAGGTTTTGTCTGAATAAGACAAATTGGTTTTATGAGGCTGAAAGGCGTCTTCCAATTTGGGGTAATTATTATATTGAAAATTTGCCCTGCATTCAGACGAGCTTTGAGCACATACAAAAACTGCCTTTCTTCCCTTGCTGCAGAGCAGGAATTTTTAAAAAGAAATCATTAAGGTAATATTTCAGCCAAAACTGGGGGAAAAAGGCAGAAAACTAAAAATGATCAGCTTACATTACAGTTCCCCCCTTTCAATTAGAATATTTAAAGAAAGTAAATACCTGGCAGAGAAGAGTGCTTTTCAGATCTAATGGAAAAAAATATCCTGTCAAAATTTCAGATCTTTTGGGAAATAAACTGGTAATTGACTCACACGGCAGAATCCAGGCAGTTAGGACCCTGCTGAATTAAGTTGCCGTGATGCCTGATGCCCAGCACCCACCCTTTCTCTCCCTGTCCCCCAGCTCCTTAACAAACTCTCAGGGGGATGGCAATGGGGTGCTCCAACTAAAAAACAGAAAAATCAAAGAATGTAAGGCCCTTGCTGGAACCCATCAGACATGTGACTAAAAAGGAAACCAGAATTCTTCCTTCCTTCCTCCTACATCCCACACACCTCCCACAGCTAACTCAGCAGCCAGTACCACGAATTCCCGAGCTAATCAATACTTTCTGCAAACCTTTTCCTAAGCAAGTACTCTTAGACTGGATTAAGAAATACATGAAACTTCTTTATTTGATCATGTTCTGTGTTCTTCAACCACCGGATAAAGGATGTTTACAAAGATTTTTTAAAACAATGCAAAGAAAAGCAGATTACCTATTTAGGCATGTCCTGTGATCACAACATTTATATAAACTCATGGATGCCCCATGGGACCATCTGACTGGGATTGTATCAGTGGAAAAATAGGCAGAAGCTAAAAATAATAAGAAGCAGTTGCAGTTTTACAGGTGTTTCATAAAGAATGTTAGAGAGTACGTGCACAGATGCTGTGTATCCTATGTAGACTGCCCCCTCCCAGCTGGAGACGGTCCTCCAGCTTGAGGAATTGAAGAAAATTGCCCTTGACCAGAGGAAGCCACCCAGCTGCAGGTCAAAGACCATGCTGGGAGAGACCCTCCTCCAGGGACTGGCCCATGCTGCCAACACACATCCAAGCTCCTTGCCTCAATTCGGGAAAACAGTGAAGGACCATTCCAGGATCCCCTCCGGATCACCTGGGCCCTTAGTTGAGACTATGTCATAGTTCAGTTCTCTCCGTCTGATGCTGTTTCCCCTACTCACTTACAGATGCTATTCCAACAGCACCCCCAAGAAAATCCCTGAGAGCAAATCTCTGTTGAAGAAGGAGGATTCAACTTACTATACAGCATGATAGATGATTATTATTTGCAGATACGTGGCTTTCCCTATCCATGAGAGTCCCGCATCTCCGCACCTGTTCACGTCAGGCTGGGCCTTGTGACTCACTTTAGCACAGACACGTGAGCAGAAGTGATCAATGTCGCCTCTGAGCAGAAGCGTTAAGAGCCATCATGTGGTTCTCCCATCTTTATTGTCCTTCTGTGTCATGATAGGAGCCTATAGGGCTTGTCCTTCAGCCTGGGCTCAGCAATCAAGAGTCCCTAGAGCTGAGTCAGCGGTGGCCCACAACTGCTGACACGTAGTTGTGAGTGAAAATCAATGTGGCTACAGCCGCTAAGATTTGGGGATTAGATGAAACTCCGGCATGACAATCTAAGCGGGGTGATATGAAGGGAATCAAAGTATAACCACAAAAGATACTTTTAAAAATTCCCTTTCCTGCTGAAAATAGAGCTACCCTATGACCCAGCAATTGCACTACTGAGTATTTACCCTAAAGATACAAAGGTAGTCATCCGAAGGGGCACATGCACCTGCATGTTTATAGCAGCAATGTCCACAATAGCCAAACTATGGAAAGAACCTAGATGTCTATCAACAGATGAATGGATAAAGATGCGGTATATACACACAATGGAATACTATGCAGCCATCAAAAGAAATGAAATCTTGCCATTTGCAACGACCCGGAAGGAACTAGAGGGTATTACGCTTAGTGAGATAAGTCAATCGGAGAAAGACAACTATCATATGATCTCCCTGATATGAGGAAGTGGAGATGCAACGTGGGGGGTTTGGGAGGTAGGAAAAGAATAAATGAAAAAAGATGGGATTGGGAGGGAGACAAACCATAAGAGACTCTTAATCTCACAAAACAAACTGAGGGTTGCCGGTGTGGGGGTGGTAGGGAGAGGGTGGTGGGGAAAGAATGTGCTAAGGTAAATTTATAAAGAATAATTTTAAAAAATTACTTTTCCCCATTCTTCCTACTCTCTCTCTAGCTTTTAGCACCCATGAAACCTCTCTTGCCCCGGCTGAATTTCAATGCCTACAGAAATGTAACTCCATCTCTCCTGAACCCCCCTAAGCGACACAAGGTTAAAAAACAAGGAAAGAACTCTGAATCTCCTTAGTGGTTAGGGCAGAAGAGGGAATGGAGGGATAAGGAAAGAATGAGACCCAGCACCAAAGGATGGAATTCCCTTAGCAGATTGCAGAGGAAGGGGGCAAAGAGTGGAAAAGAGTGTAGGT
This sequence comes from Mustela erminea, assembly GCF_009829155.1. NCBI lineage: Eukaryota > Metazoa > Chordata > Mammalia > Carnivora > Mustelidae > Mustela > Mustela erminea. The sequence continues at coordinate 53,524,149 of NC_045625.1, read as the reverse complement.
TTAATTCAAATGTAATACCTTTCCCTTCATCCTTATGACATACATAAGAGCACGGGAGAAACTACACCAAGAAATATGACCGCACTGACCAAGACCCAAAGGTTCACAGTACCGAGCAGAGGGATTATGGGGAGATTCTTTCTTCTGTTGAGTTTTCTATAGTTGTAAAAGTATTTCTAATGAACATGTAACCTTCTGTGCTTAGAAGAAATCAAATGTCTTAAGAAAAGAAAAATATCCCCGAGCCCGGCAACTGCCCACGGTCATCACCCATCCGCCCGTGCTACCTGATACAGGCGTGAGAGCAGACGCAGGTGTTAGGGAACGGAGCTGGGGGGAGAGGTTCTCAACCCGGGAATAAAACTGTGTCTCAACCAGGAAGAAGGACCAAGATGTAAAGCGTCAGGCAACGCGGAAGAGCGTGATGTGCTAGGTCAGTGATCACCATTCTGAGGCAGGGAACGCGGCCATGTGGAGGAACGGTAGAAGACGCTGCTGAGAGAACACTGAGAGGCCCAGCGTGGAGTCCCAGCGACGGGGCAGGAGGCCTCTCAACATTCTACATCCAGCCTGTGGCCTCGTGGCCTCCTCGAGACGCTCACAGCTTTCTGAATTTGAAAGGGATAAAATCCTGGTGGGATCATCTAGAAGTTTCTCCTTACCTTGTGGAAATTGCTCCTTACCTTGAGAGTTTTTGTTTTTTGTGGGGTTTTTTGGTTTATGTTTTCCACACACTGGCCAGAAGTTGAATTATTATTGGTCTGTCCATTTTTTTTGTAACCCAAGGTAATAATGAGCTATGACTTCTATGGATGAAACCTACATCCATTTTCTTCATGAAGGGGACCCCAAGCTTCAAAATCGTGATGGTGAGGGGATAAGTGAATGATGACTTTGTTTCTGAATTCATGCGCTATGATGTGCTCAGCCCGTGAAGTCCTGTCTCGGAATCTCAAGCATCTTAAGGACACTTTGGGTCCTTGCAGCCGTGCTGTCACAGGAAGGAGGGACCGGGCTCAGGCTGGAAGGCCCTGCATTGTCCTGACATGGAGCAGCGCTCTCTCTCCTTTGTTACAACGTAGATGCGTCCCCGAGGATGGGCCACACGGGGACGCCCCTTGTTACGTGTCTAAGAGATTTGGCCTGCCTCCTTACCATTAGGGCTAGAATTTTCCTGTCCTGTTTCAGAAGATACTGTCATTATTTCACTCTAAATTATCACCCCACGTTACACGAGTGAATAGAATTATAGATTTTGTTTTCACTTCTGGATTACCAGCAGTAAGTACTGGAGATTGAAGCAGAAGCAGTTTTTGCTCGCTAAATATGATTTCATACTTTTAGAAAGGAAAAGCCATTCTCTAATATAACTTTCTCATTAGCTCTTTTAAAAGAGGAAAATCCCTGAATGTCTTCCATTATGAAATTCTCCTACAATGGCATAACCTTAATGCTTAAATCATTCATTTTAAGGCTGTAATAGATTATTAACTAAACACCCTGGGGGCAAGGATGTCGTAACTCCTTTCTCTGTTCAACCCCGGACGCAGAACTCTCTGGGCTCCTACTCAGCTCAAAGTAGGTCTCTGTAAAGATTCCTTGGGTGGATATTGAATCGCGAATGAAAATATGGCCGAATGAGCCTTCCACAGGATGGGGACGAGCTTTAGCGTGTCTGGCACAAATTAAAAAATATGAAAGACTTTCTTTAATCTCCATGTGAGGCGATCTTCCTTCTTCTTCCCTCCTTACTCTTACCCCCCTTGTAGGTAAAGGTTGTTTCACAATATGGGGAAGGTCTTTTGAGGCAAAAGGATTATTATTTATTTCTCATTAATTAAAATGGCAGAATCAGAGAGGACTAGCTTTTCCTTTGAAGTAGATCAGTTCTTTTAAGTTAGATCAGATTTCACATCCATTAAAGGCCCCATCCCTGAGCATGCCTCCGGAAATACACCTCTTCTTTCAAACCCTTGAAGGTTTTGGCTAATACATGAGAGATTTTCTTAGGGGAAGGGGTTTTCTGGTTGTGCCTTTTATTTTAAGAGTTCCTGGTGCGGTGGTGGGGCAGAATTTACACCTTCAGCCTTCTGCTCATGGGACAAATGATATTTTCCCATGTTTAAATTCAGCAAAAAACAAAAACAAGAACAACAACAATCCCAACCCTCACAGAAGGAGTTTATGTTCAGGATAATAACATTCTCCTATGTGATTCAACATGTTCAGAGTTCGTATTAGGAAAAGTTACATGTTCTTGGGCTAATCGTCGGATTTCTTGGTGTCCCTTTGTCTCTTTTATCATAGGACGAGTCAAAGACAAATATCACATTTTTTTCTTTTCCACCAGCATCATGGAACCAAAAGAGTCTTTGAATTGCTGCGGTGCGCAGAGGTCCTTCTGAGCCTGCACTGGCCTCCTCGAGGCTCTTTGCATCTGGGCAGGGCAAGGGAGCAGGTTCTTTTCACATGAAAAATGGTACAAAAATAGAATGCTACAAAGCTGGCAAAGCAATGGTTCCTGGAATATAGCTCCACATTTCTGGCTCCTTCTGTTATGACTATCAAGAATCTGCTACCACTTTTAATCCTGAAGGAGGCCGTCAAGGCATCCACTCTTTCTCACCCAGTGATTGTATCTTAGCAAAAACCAAGCAGACGCAGAGCCCTGTCCTTGAGGCATAAATCCTAATTCCTTGAGGCAATTAAATCCTAATTGTAGAAGGACAAGTTCTGGCCTTGCTCCTCCTGGGTGTTTGTGCCTGAGGCCCTCTAGGCTCTACCTTCCCCGAGAATCGATCCCCCGGGGGTCTTCCCCACCCACTACACGAAGTCACTCAGAACCCTCATTAAAGTATCACCACAACAAAAGTGAGTGCTTCCTTTTCTTTTTTCAAATCATGCTTGTGCCTTTGACACTTTTGAAAAGCCATTCCCCTTACAGATTATGAACACATTCTTCTTAAACCTTCAGCGGGGGAAAAATACTAAAAAACCTTAGTTTCCATGCATGTAGTACCTTCTGGTGTGGTTTGTGATACAGACAAAATGACCTGCTACCTGGGCTTTTCCCTATCCACAGGAGTCCTGCTGACGACCATCTTCCAGCTCCCAGGAAAGAAAATCCTGGAGTCCCGGAGAGACAGTTGTGGACCAAGGAAGGCTGCCCTTGTAGGTGGACTGACTATACCCACGGCTTGTGGGAAAAGAGCCACAGGGCAAATGACGCCAGGCTCAAGGGTTCTGGGAGATTCCAGCAGAGGCATACTGAGGTCAAGGTGAAGGAAAATCAAAAGAATCTTGCACATGCCTAACACAGCCTCAGGGATTTCGGGATCAGCAGAGCAACTCAATGTTTCTGCCAATATCACCGTGACAGTAGATCAAGAAGAGAATCAGACCATGTGTGTCTGAGAGAGAGTGAGACATCAATTACAATTGCTGGGCCCTTTGGACCAGTCCAATGCCTAATTTCCTAAATTCTTCAAGAAAGACTGCTTGTCTTTTGAGGGCAAAGCAAACCATCCCAAGTATCAGCTGGGAGCAAAGATGAATCTGTATATTCTTTCAGGTTTCCAGGTGCAGTACAATTATAAACGAGAAGGTCTGCTTGAATCAAGGTGACCCTAATTATCTTTATTAAAAACACAGATGGGGAAGCAATATAAGCTAGTGTACAAGAAAAGCCTGTTCTCAGACCAGAACTATGTTTAAAGACAGATTAAAAGCTTGGGTCGATCCCCCTATATTTAACTTTTTTTCGCAGAGTATCTTAAATCTCTCCAGCTCTAATTCAGAAATGATTACGGTGCAGCGGTCAAGGCTCTAGTACTACCTAGAGTTTATGTTTCACGTCTTCTATTTATTAATTGTGGAATATTGGGCAAGTTATTGAAGCTTCCACAGCCTCAGTTTCTTCACCTATAAAATGGGAATAATAAAAAGGGTCTGGCAGAATTGCTGTGAGGTTTTTCAAAAGGCAACGCATCTAAAGTTCTCGGCTCTGGGCTCAAGAAGCAAAAAGCATTTACTGAGCGCCCTCTCTGGTTGTCATTACGTAATGTGGATGATTTTTGTTAACTTCAGCAGAAGTGAACCCGCGTGAACTTCCTCGTCTTCAGAATCCATGAGCTCTCCTTCTCTTTCCTTTATACCATCACAGTTTCTTCTTGTAGTAAGATTGAGAAACCTTGGCACCTTGCTTTTCATGGCCCATCCAAGCCATTTCCATATTTCCTAATAAGCGAGGTACCCACACAATCCCTGTGGCATTCACCGTTCCCCAGGAAAAAAAAAAGTCTAATTAGAAACATTTAAGACGTCCCCTCCCAGAGCTGGATTCCTCCCCAAGGGTTTTCCTCTTATCTCAGCCAGTGATCGCTGGCAGGGAGTTCACTGGGAAGGAAAAGATCAACCACGGCATTCCACTTTGTTTCCTGCAAACATAAAATGGCCCAAGCTTCCCACTTGGCTTATAACGCACCTACAGGACGAGCCCTGCATCTTGCCCTCTCTGGATATCGAGGTGCTCATCGAGTCAACACGGTTTGGCTTGTCGTGTCCTTCAAGATCCAGCTACAGGGCACTCACATGTTCAGAGGTCCTATATGATAAGTCTGCAAGTCACAAGGTGCCCACAAAGTCGTAAGAACCTACACGTGGTTTGACTTTGCCCTGCCTGCACCTTCTAGCACGGAATGCCAAATTTAATAGACAAATACTTTGGGAAGGGGAGCCTTAAGTTATACTCCAGGTGCCGAGGTTCCTTGGAATAGTTCATCAGCTTCTGGGAGGCTGTGTCCAAGAGACTCCGTCACTCACAGCATACAGCCCAGGATCTAGAACGGAGATGCTCTAATCTTAAGAAGGAGATGGAGAAAAGGAGGGAAAGAATGAAAGCCTATTGAACTCCACTGTGTGTCTGAATTTAAAATTTCAGGGACTTTAAAATTTTATCTCACAACACATGAAGCCCCTTATGTGTGCTTCATAAGAAGCCCAGCAAAGGACTTCTGTAATGAACTTATATTTGTCTTCCACATCCTTCCCATGGAGATACCCTCCCTCACGTGTGCCTTTAGCTCTGGAAAGCTGTCAAGTACTAAGCTTTAAGCCCTTGGACCCAGAGATGGTGAGACTGCCATGGATCTCCCACTGTTTTTCTCCTGAATCTGTTTTTTTTTTTTTTTTTTTTAATGTCATTTGTAACCGAAAGAGTCCTAGACAAATAAAAGAGCTATTATATTCATTTTATGAGTGAACAAACCAAGGCTCAGAGAAGAAAATCTTCTTGCCCCCAAAGTGGCAGGGCTGAGATTAAATCCAGATCTTTTGTCTCCAAAGTGTGTGCTCTTTCTATCCTGATGCCTGCTTAGAAGGTCAGGAGAAGCTGTGGAACACTTTCCAGATGTCTGAATTCTCTAAGATTTGAATTATGACTGCAAAACACACAAAAGATCCACTGTGGGTTTCACATTCAGTTTGAGCCCATGTTAGCCCAGTCAGAAGAGCTCAGTAGCAAAAGGCTCTGGAATGGAGTCAACCTGTGTGTGCTGAGTGACTCCAACTTCCCATTGGGCAGCTTGGGTGAGCAGGGAGGGTAAGGACTAGCAGAACACTAAATCCCAGCTGAAAGACAAGTGGATAAGCTCTCTTTAGAACGAGATGGGCCAAATGCCTTGAGGATACACCTAAAGATAGCTCCAAACGATGAGAAATAGCTCAGGCCATCCCAGGATGCAGATCAAGTCTGTACAGAAGAGTTGGAGATGGATTTCAGAGGAAATCAGGGCATCTGGTTGTTCCCAATCAGAGGAAGTGTGATGGGGTTCGGTGGGAGGAGACACTGGTGGTAGAGGGGAGAAGGGAATCCTAGTTATAGTAGCTAGTCCAAGCATTCTGTCTACAACCTTGGAGAGCACTGGAAACACTCACAGTCATCTTCAGTCACTGATTCATTCATTCACATCCACGGCAAACACTTAGGAGGCACCAACTGGGCTTTGTCCTAAGCCCTTGGAATTCTGCAATTAAGATGGGGTTCCTGACTTCAGAGTTTAATAGTTGCAAGCCATGTATGGCAGTCACTGGCAATTGTGTGAGTGTGTGTATGTGCGTGTGTGTCCATGTAAGAAAGAGAGAGAGAGAGGCAGAGAGACGCGGAGAGATAGAATGTTGATACTGAGGATTTCTGAACCACGAGTAGAGACAAAGTACAGTACATGACAAATATTCCTAGAAGGAGTAAAGCTTTATTTAGCCACACCTGGGTGGATTAGAAAGTCTGATGGCTGGCCCCAGAAAGACCTGGGTATGTGGATCGGGACGGTAGGGGTAGAAGGAAGAAGACCCAGCCGGAGGAGAAAAAGAGATTCTCAAATGGGAGCTGGGAAGATTGTCAAACACAGTCAGGCCCCTTCCCCTCCTGACTCCCTGACTTGAATGTGGCATTTGGCTTGGGCCCAGTACAGTGCTTAGATCCCGAACGCCAGGGCAGAAGTCGGCTCTTAATGGGTAACCAACTGGTCAGTAACATTAGATGCTGCTTTATGGAGTCTAGGAATGTTGTACATTAACTCCCCTGATCTTATAGCAACTTAGAGAGGCAGCTCTGATTTGCGTAATTTTCAGATATGGAAAATGAAGGCTGGTGAAAGAGAACTGATTTGCCTAATATCACGCAGCTGAAAACATGGCCGGGGTGGGACCCATCTCCCCATCTTTTGGGTGCAAAGCTCATCTCTTCCAACTAACTGTACCCGTTACTTCTGCAGCCACCCGGGAGGCTCTGCCCTGGGCACTGGCTGAGAAAAGAGGCTAATTATCAGAGAGTTATTCAGGTGGTACAGTTCCTTTTTGAAGAAGAAACCTAGCCTGAAGGCATGACTGCTTTGGACTCACTCAATAATTTGGTTAATGAGCATTTCTGCGCGGAGCAGTGACTCACCGGAGGAGAAGGTGTGAAGCTCCAGCGCCCAGCCAGCCACACAGGACGCACATTCAGCTCTGGCTGATTCTGCAGCCTGCCTGCCTCTCCCGCCAGATCCCACACCCCTCCTCCAGCAGTCATGCTGGTCTGCTTTCAGTCGTCCAGCACATGCAGGTACTATTATGATCCCAGTATAACAGATGACAGAACAGAAGCAGAGAGAGGTCGGGAACTTGCCTGAGGTCACAGAGCAAATCAGCAGGGCAGTGAGGATTCAGGCTTCATAGCCTGTGTTCTACCCCACTGACTTGTCCAAGGAATTAAGTGGGCAAACGGAGAGAACGTTCCAGTGAGAAGCAAGAAGATGTGTTTACCTCACAGTGTTGTGCAAGTGAGACCTGCACGAATTTACATATAGTAAGAACTTGGCTGGCCTAGTTAACAGTAGCCATCATTATTGTTCATCAGAGTTCGAGTCAAGAACTAGTTCCTCCGGGAAACTTACAGTTCCTGCCCTCTGGATCAGTTCCTCTTGTCAGACCTTTTAAAGTCCTACTACACTTTAGAGCACTTACTCCATTTGTTACTATATATCCATGTGTGACTTGTTTCATGTTTCCTTTTTGTCTCTATCTCAGTGCCCAGCCCCAGCAAAAACAAACAAACAAACAACACGAGCAAAAACCCCAACTTAATAAGCATTTCTTGAATGAATGGAAGAGTGAATGAAACATTCCTTGCCGCCCTAGAGTCCTGCATATTTCTCCCCTCAGTGGGAGGAGGATATTCTTCTTTGTTTCTCTTCATGCCATCTCGGGACTCTCACGCGTTTCCCACAGCTAATCTACATGGTGTTTACAGGTGCCTTCTGAAAACCGCCCACTCCCGTGCTTCTAAACTCAGCTAAGCTATGTCTCTGAAATGTCAGCCTCTCCCGTTAAGTCTCCTTCTCAAAAGCAGCGAGAAATTCAGACAAGGAAAGTTTTCAGTTCCTCTCCTCATCGTGCCAATTGTATAATGAATCTGTGGGATTGAGTTTATTTCCAAATTTAGACCCACTCTGAGCACAATGGAAGCTTCTAAACCCATCCCAGTGGATCTCAAACCCACTTTTGACTTTTAAAGATTACAGATTTTTCTGGGTTTTGATGAGGGGTGAGTGGGAACAGAAAGTTCCAGACAACATATTGGTGTCGTTTCTGCTCATCATGACTGTTTTCCTTCTTGTTTAGATGTGGTTCTTTAGAAATTGCACTCTCTTTCTGCACCTATGGTTGTACCTTTTAGAAACAACTGCTTACCTTGCCTTTTAAAGAAGCTCTTTTATTTCTGGTTGCTCATAAAATGAAGAGGCATGAATTCCTTCAAACTCACCTTTTTGGTTTTCTTGATATAGAGATTTTCTTAGAGCCTCATTTCCTTATGTTCTTTTCTCCCTTAATCTTGGCATTTTAATTTTCTTTCTTTTGAAATCACTTTACTCACCAGAGTAAAGATTGGCTTACCTACTTCAAAGGTTAATTATAAGCATTAAAAATAAGATAATGTAGAATGGCCATCATCATCAAACGCGCGCGCACGCACACACACACACACACACACACACACACACAGGAAGAAAGAACAAGAGCTAGCAAGTGTTAGAAAGGGAACCCTCTTGCACCACTGGTGGGGCTGTAATTGGTGAAGCCACTGTGGAAAACAGTACAAAGGTTCTTCAAAAATTAAAAATAGAACTACCACCTCCAGGACTTGGTGGGGTTGGGGAGGGAGCACTGGGAACAGCAAGAATGGATCAAGAGGAGATGGACCGGCTCCAGCAGCCACCAGGGGCACCCCACCAGGGGATCAAATGGCTTGATTTCTTCAAGGGCCCACTACGAATGCTACCTGATCAAGAAACTGGAGAGGAAATTGTAGATATATCATTACAGAAAACAAGTTGTGTCTGTATAAAATATAAATCATTTTTTGGGCAACTTTGCTAGAAGCCCAAATTATCTTTCCATTATCTCCATAGAAAAATTGTATTACAGCACTGCTATCATAGAGAGATATAATACAAAATATGCAGCCAGATATGAAGAAAAAGGTATTTTTGAAACATGCTGGGCCAAACCAGCATGTTCTTTTCCTGGATTTTGTAAGGCTTATTATATATGTCAGCAAAAAGTTTGTGATATGGTGTGCTATCTTTCTTATTCAAAATAACTTCATATTCATACCTAATTTTGTACTTGTAAAATTTTATTCTATTAACACTATTTTCTTTTTTTACAAAGGCTCTCCAAACCGTGTAAGTTTCAGATCCTACAAACTTAAGGCACCCGACTTCCCACTTTCTATTATCCCTAACCTTTGCATTTTTATTTTGATTATTTTCTCTGCTGGCTGGGGAAAAGAGAGAATCCCCAAAGGGGAGGTGGTTATAGTGGAAGATTCATGCTCTGAAATGCATGGACCTGCTGCCTTTAAGACCAGTCAGGACCTGGGGCGCCTGGGTGGCTCAGGCAGTTGGGTGTCTGCCTTCTGCTTGGTCATGATCCCCACGTCCTGGGAATGAGTTCTGCACTGGGCTTCCTGCTCAGCAGGGAGTTTGAATCTCCCAGCGACCCTCCCTCTATGCTTGTGCCATCTCTCCTTTTCTCTCTCTCAAATAAATAAAATCTTTAAAAAAAAAAAAAAAAAAGACCAGAAAGGACCAGTCATGTAAAGTACTCAGTAGGATGGAAAGATCTGCCAAAGTTCAGACCTTTAGAGAGGAGCAACCCATCTCTGGAAGAAAGGGAAGGTGGGGACGCGCTGCTCCATGAGATTTAATGGTCTTGACAAAGTCTCTGTTGACAAGAATCCCAGAGGTGGTAAGAGTGAAGGCTTCATAAGGACAATATAATATGAAACGAATAATTAAAGGGGATTATTTTATTTTATTTATTATTTTGTTTTATATATACTAATTTAGTTATTTTTATTTCTACTTCATTCATCATTTTTAAAAAGTTTTTATTTAGTTAACATACAGAGTAGTACTAGCTTCAGCTGTACAATATAGCGATTGAACACTTGCAAACCTGCCCTAGAGCTCATCCAGAGGGGATTATTTTTGGAAACTCTGTTGAAAGTAAATAAATACGAAGAGATGCTGGAAGGACACGGTCATTGAGGTGTTACATGTATACATCAGTTTATTCTAAGTGGCCTCATCCTTATCTTTCTCCTCAATTCCCCTTCCTCACTCCACCCCTAAAACGAGAAAGGTTTCAAAGAGAAAGAAAATTTTCACTGCATTTTGCTGCGATTTGGGAGATTAGGTGAGGGTGCCTGGCTGAAAGGGAAGAGAAATAACTTCTGGAAAGCTGGATTTTCTGGAAACGTGGAAGTGTCTTCTGGGAAGGTGGGTTTTCAGGAAGGAGAAATGTTTTCTAGAAAGGTAGTGGCTGATAGGAGGAAAAAGCTCATGGCTTTGTTAGGTTTTCTGAGGGGAGAGAGGGAAGAAAAAAGAAACGAGAGGTCAGTCTTTGGCTGGCAGGAAGAGAGAGAAAAAGGAACCATCGAAACAAGCTCGGGCAGTTCATTTCAATAGACAGATACCCCCAGGAGAGGATCTCCTGCCAACACCCGATCCTTGGGGCTGTCAGCCTCCATGGCACCGCCTGCTTGCATAAGAAATGGATAGATGAAGGGCACCTGGGTGGCCCAAATGGTTAAGCGTCTGCCTTCGGTTCAGGTCATGATCTCAAGATCCTAGGATCAAGTCCTGTGTCAGGCTCTCTGCTCAGTGGGGAGTCTGCTTCTCCTTTGCCCTTCCCCCTTCTGTGCTTTCTTTCTCTCTCTCTCTCAAAAAAAATAAAATCTTTAAAAAAAAGAAAAGGAAATGGACATGTGATATAATTTTCTTTCCTTTGTGACACAGGTTAGACAAGGAATCCAGACAGTCTGGCACATATGTCTGATGTTTGTGTCATAAAGGGGTGCCCTGTCACATGGCAGGGCCAACGGCGAGCCCAGCAGACATGGAGGGGATTGTCTGCCCAGAATCCCCTCTCCTGCTTCCCCTGGAAACTACCCATTCCTCATGCACAAATCTCCTCTGGGAAATTTCATAGACTTATGTAACCTCATCCTTTTGTCAATTGTAGATTGGGCTAATGGTGAGGATCTAATCCAAGCTAATTTAATTAGAAACCTTCCCAGTGCCTTTAATAAAATCTAGAAGTGAGTCCAGGATGTGCGAGACCTGTGTTCTGTCTCAGGGACGAAATGTCTCTGCAACCAGTGGGAATGAAGCAAGCCTGCAGTCTCTGGGATGTGAGCCAGAACAAGGGCCTGGTGTTGCTGACCTCTGGTTCCACCGTGGCCCCGGCCTATGCCTCTCTGTTCTCCACTGTAATTCTTCCAACATCTCCATGGACTCCAGGAACGCATCAGTCCACCTTTCTGCCTGTGCTAGTTCAAGCTGCTGTGGGTCACTTAGAACCAAAAGGGTCCTGTCTAACAAGCAGCTCACTTAAAATGTGTGATTTAGTCGAGAATTGAAACTTCTTTGCTTGAACCCTGCTCACAAACTAAAACTTAGTTTGGTTTCCTGCCTTACAAAATGCAAGGTACTGACATATGATGATTCTTGGATGCTTTGCTATTTCCCTGGGGTCAGAGCACATCAGTTATTTGGAGCAGTGAGAAGGAAGGTGTAAGACACACAGACATGCCAGAAAAGAGAACAGATATTGCTTCAAATACGTGTTGGAAAGGAGCTGTGTTCTTGAAATGAATGGACTGATTCAGCGTGTGATTCCGAAGGGCTTACGCTCTGCTGTGTGCCGCTCCTCGTGCTGGGGAGGTTCTCAATCAACAAAACCACCCTGAACCCATCTATCCCCTTATAGAGCCTGTATCCTAGCTCTTTCTTCTACAGAAGTAAATCAGAAACTTTCTGGATACTTTAGAAGGACAGCTAGCCGTGTGCTGATTAGTCTGGAAGCACTGGCACCACTATGAGTGGCCTACCCACCACACGTTCTGCAGAAGGTGAATGATGAAGATTCTCCTCCACCCACGTTTCCCACCCAAGATAATTCAGCAAAAATTAGTTCCTTATGTTCAATCGACAAAGAACATACTGTTGTACCACTTCTTGCCTCTGCGAAATTGGGCTCCATTTCATCAAAAATTTTAAGGTAGAAAATGAATGTCTGCCCTCCTCTGTTTTCTCTCTGTTACACCCTGAAGTATGTTTTTATTTGTGTCACTGACACCACTGTCATAGGCCAGTAAAATCTGCCTGGCAAATTCCAAACAGAATCCAAATAGGAAGATGCACAAAGTAAACACATGTTTCCTTGGGTCCAATTTGGAAGTCATTCTGTTGTCAAAAGACCAGGGGATGATGAAACCACCCTCCCACCCCTGCAGCAAAATGGAGAGGGATGGCGGAGTTGGAAGACAGAAAGCCACAGGACCCAACCCATGCTGAACATGGCTCTTCCAGGTTGAAAACTAGCAGGTGCAGACAGTTCTCAGAGCGGTTTCGTGGAAGCGGTGTTTCTTCACCATGGAGTTTATTAGGACTTGTTTTAAATCTGAGACATGACTGGTTAAAGTTTAAGACTTTGAATTATCTGCCAATAGCAATTAAAGCCCTGATAAAAGCAATACCTCAGTGTGGACAGACAAAAACCACAGGGGAACAAGGAAAAGGGCGGGAAGAAGGTGTCCTGTGAGAGACTAGATCCACACCCACCCTCTAGAATTTTCTTTGAAGGTGTTGACTAAAGTATGTGCTTGGGTTTGTAACAAAAGTCACGTTTATTTTAAACCCAAGTCTTAGGGGAGAAATCTACAGAACCCCCATGTAGTATTTGCAGCTTTTCTGCATATGAGATGCATTGTAACAGCAGAGGACACTGTGTATAGACTTCTTTCCCTCGAGGACATTCAATTAATCTCTCTTTTTCAAAGTAAGGCTTTTACCACTTGAAAAACAAATACATTTTCATTGTTTTCTTACTATAAAATCGCAGAACTTGGAAAAGCACTAAAAAATTAAAATCACATTTTAAGAAACCAGTGATCGTTATCACATTGTTGGGAAACAACTATTATTAGATATTTGGTGTGCATTTTTTTCAGCCTTTGTTTCCATGTGTTTTCCTGTCTTCTTGGTGATCATATGGTAATATTGAATTGTAACCTTTTCTTTCCCCTTATTGATGGTATATCGTGAATATTTCCCTTACAGCATTAATATTTCAGATGCTTCCAGCTTTATAACAATGCTGCTTCAGTTCCTTACAACTAAATTTGTATCCCACATCTGGGATAATTTCCTCACTGAATTGCTAAGTTAAAAGATGTGCCAATTTTAAAGATTTTTTAAAATAAATATTGCCCATCTCTCCTCCAAAGGGTTGTGTTATGCCTACATATTTATTCTCCCAGCAGCAATGTTTAAAAATTACTCTTTCTCCCTCTAGTACTGGGAATCATCCATTTTTTACCAATTATATAGTAGAAAAAAAAGTTGCTCACTGGTTCCATTTGAATTTCTTTGAATACCATAAAAGATTTTCCTATATATTCAAGTCATTTTGCATTTCATTTTGTGCAATGTATTGCTTCTTCATATTTTTTTCATAATTTTTGAGTATTTTAAAATTAATGATCTTGTAGTAGTCTTTATAATCTTTATTATACAAATTTCCCATTCACTTTGTAAATTATAAACTACATATTTATATCATTAATATTTTATTTATAATATAAATATACTATTTACAACAGTTTCTATATCTTTTATAATATTTTATATTTATAATTTAGGTAAATACTATCTGTAATATTTTATAATTTTTTTAATATAATCCAGTTTACTGGCTCTTTCCATTATAGATTCTGCCTTGATGGTACACTGAGATTCACTTTTTCTCTTGTTGTTTCATGGTTTTCTTCTTTTTTTTAATTCGCAGTTTTTAATCTTTAACCATTAATGTTTGATTTTAGTGTATAGTATAAATATTTGGATGATCTTTTTCCAAATATTTTACCAGTTGCCCCATCTTCTACTATGTCATTTATCTCCATTGATCTAAAAGTCTCATTTGCCACATAATAATCATATAATAATAATAATAATAACAAGTACTTATTCAGTGCTTATGATGTACCAATTTGTTTTTTAATAAACGTTATTTCATCAGTTCACATTAGTTTATGATGTGCTAGAATTATTTCTATTTTGTATTCACTTATTTTCATTTTAAAAAATAGACATGAAAAATAACAAAATGCAATAGTTTTTCTTTATGATTTTGACTAAATCTCATAAGTTTTGATACTAAGTATAGCATACTGGCAAAAAATGCAAACTCTGCAGACTTGTTTCTGCAAATTAGCTCTATTACTTATTCTCTGGGTGACCTTGAAAAATTTACTTGATCTCTCTGTGCTTCAGTTCATTTAAAGTGTAACACAAATAATGCCCATGTCAAGACATTTGAGAGGATTAAGTGAGATAATATGTGCAAAGTAGATACAATAGCAATTGACATAGAGTGAGTACTGAATAAATGTGTATTGTGTTACCTATTTATTGTCTAAACAATCTATATTTTTACTTTGAACCTTATCTCATTTATTAGGCTTTAATGATTTTTATTAATTGCTAGTCTTACTATGCTTCAGCTAGAGAATTAGGCCTATAAAATTTATGGCAATGTGGCTTTTATAGTAGATGGATGAATGAGGAAGGTAATTACGTTTATTGAACCTTGTTAGTTGTGTCAATGTGTTTGTTTTCAGAGCTCTAGCATGGGAATGCGGGAGTCTGACACACATTGGTCTGTTACCAAACCTTGCAATTCCCCCACTGGGATGTTATACTTCAGTTTCTTGGTGTGTATTTTATATTTGAAGTGTGCACATGCGCACATACACACAACACATCCACTGTCTTCCTGGGCTTGCACACCTGCTTGGCTCTCTTCCAAAAATAGTTTACTGAAAACAGAAGGAAGATGTTTTTGAATTACTTAGGTACTAAATAGATATTGCTAATGTTCCTAGATTCATTTATAAAGGAGGAAATGGCTTTCCCCCAGGGTTTTTTAAGTGATTTAACAAAGGGGACCCGGATTCTACAGCTAATTCCAGGACACATTTCTCATGAGAAAACTAAAAATGGTACAGAGGATCACTGAATGAGATGTGGGGCCACATTCAGCCCCCATTTCATCTGAGAGGTAGTTGAAGTGGTCTAATCTGATGTGAGCAAAAGAGCTTTCTGGGCTTAAAACATCTTTTTTATTGGCCTCTTTGATACCTCTTACTAAGGCATTTATGCTTGGCTGCTCCTTTTTAACCACCTGGGGAACTTTCAAAAATGTACAGATCCTGGGTCTCACCCCAGTCAAATGAACTGTGAATCAGAAACTCGGGGGAAGAGGAGACTTGGATTTTTTTTTTCCAATGATCTTCAGATGATTCCAGTGTGTAGCCCAGACTGACAGTTACCAAGCTAAGACAGTATCTCCTACGTCCCCAATAAAATGGAATATTTAAGACATTGCAATTAGCTTTGTATCATCTTTTTTTTTTTAAGATTTTATTTATTTATTTGACAGAGAGAGATGACAAGCAGGCAGAGGCAGGCAGAGAGAGAGGAGGAAGCAGGCTCCCTGCTGAACAGAGAGCCTGATGCGGGGCTCAATCCCAGGACCCTGAAATCATGACCTGAGCCGAAGGCAGCGGCTTAACCCACTGAGCCACCCAGGCGCCCCACTTTGTATCATCTTTCAGTTTAGCAGAGAACAGAGAGACTGAAAGTATAGGCAATGGGCAGATACATTTTGGGTGGGTTTAGAAAAAGCCTGGAGTTTGGAGACCAGTCAGAAGCACAGAACTGAACAGGTGTTGATGTAGAAGCCACTGGGGCAGTTGCCCCTAGGGTAGGAAACTTCAGGGGCATGCGGAAGGACCTGGGGCAGGAAAACAGAGAAGGGTCAGCTGGAGGAAGCTAGTTGCTAAGCCCAGAGGAGGAGATAGAGAGCCGGCGGCAATGCACAAGATGCTGTGATAAAAACCTGAGCTCAATCAGTTCTCACAACCCTCTAAAACAGGATCAGTTTTCCCATGTGAAATATGAGGAAATTAGACTTAAAGTCAATAACCAACTTTCCCACTAACCCAGCAGGCAAAGGTGGATTTGAATCCATGTTCATTCTTCTTTAGTTTCTTCAGTGTGTTTCTTTAATGTGGTACTAGGGACCTACCTTCCACGGACCTCCTGAAACCAAATCTTGGGCCCAGGAATGTGAGTTGTAACAAGTCCTGGGGGTGACAGTTACGCCCCTAAATGCTCCAGGCCTAGAATCTTATACACCAGCTCTTGTCAAATTCTAATGAGCCTTGAGTCTCCTGGGCTCAGTGATTCCGACTCAGTGGATCTAGGGTAGGAACCAAGAGTCAGCATTCCCAAAAGCCTCCCCGTATTGCCAGAGTTCCTCATCTCCAGCTCGCACTCAGAGCAACAAGTTTGTATACCACCCTGCCCTGAAGCTCATCCCCCCTGAGGCCAAAGACTAAATCCCAAACAGTCAATCCCAAACAGTCAGGATTCTGCAAGCAGCTGGCTAGCCTGGACATCCAAAGGCGTGTCTGCTAATGGCTGCTCAGCGGGCTTCTCACCAGGAGAACAGGGTTAGCTTGCTCATCTGTCAGAGGGAGAAGCCAAAGTCATTGGCAAGCACCTGCTCCCAGCCCTCAGGAAGCCAGCACTGAATTTAGCCCCACAGCAGCAGAGCCCCGCAGCAGCCGAGCTGCGGAAAGACAGGATTTACAGACAATTGCCAGCAACCACAGTCCAGCGTAGGCCCCAGCATTCAGCCTGCAACCAATTCCACTTACGCCAAATGGCTAGACCTGGAAAACTGCAAGGGAAATAGCCAGCCACCAGGAGGTGGCGGGGGGGCGGGGGTGGGAAACCATTTTATTATGATTTTTTAAAAAATCAGTACAGCACTTGGAATCTATTACTGTGACTTTTTAGGTTTTCCCACTGTGTGGGCTTTATGGGATTTCACCTTGATTTGGGGTATTTCAGACTTCGGAGTTTAATTCTGTTATCTTCATTCTATGATGGTAAAAACAACGGCACAGACCTGTACGCTGTTACTCCACAAGAGAAAGAAGTTGTGTTTTTTTATTATCTCAAAAAAAGCCATGGTTCTTTCTGAAAAATTAATCACCCTATATTTAACACATTTAAGCTCCTTGGCATTGCACGGGAAATTATCTGATCCACACTTGAATCAACCAAAAACAAGCACACGCCTGATCCTTAATCTCTCTTAGTTTTCTTCCAATTTGATACAATCTTTTTCCAATACTCTAATTAATACTTCCACATTAAATATTAGGCCTTGTAAGAAAAAATCATCTGTAATATAGTCGCACCAAGCCAAACAGGATTTTGAGGCTCTTGCCCTTAATCTTTCTTTCAATTTTCTGCCATTTAGAAACAATTTTTTCCCCAACACTCTAATGAATGCAAATGATATTCGTGATTAGTTAGTATTATGCTAATCTGAGCCTGGAATTTACCTAAATCTGCATGGTGTTGTCTGAGCACCAGATTGCTTTGGGTTTCTGAGGAAAATTACATTAGCCTGCCAGATGTACAAAACATGATAGAGTAGAAATCTGAGCAAATAATCAAGATTACATTAGTTTTGTTTCTTAATGAACAACTGTTGGCATTAGGGATTACAGACAAATTATGGTTTTCCTCTCTGAGCTCAAGCAGCTAAGCAGCTGTTGTGAAGGTCCCCTTTTCCTGACTACCCCTAAAGAGATTGGGAGCCGCCAGGGCAGGGGGAAAGCATCTAAAATTTCACATAATTTAATTTGTTCCATTACAAAGTAATCATCACCCCGAGGCCCACAGCTAACCTCCAAATTTCCCCCCACCAACCTCTCTCTGGAATGCGGGAGCAATTCAAGTGAGTATCTGGGGCAGAAACTCAATGTGTTTTTCTTCTCTCCCAGCTTAGAAGGATGTGGGTTACATGCCTCTGAGGCGTACCTGCTTTCTGTACCCTTTGGGCTACTTTCCAAAAGGGTGCCTGCCTAATTCCTGCTACTTGGGTGACACAGATGGAATGCTGCTGATAAGGATTATGTAGGTAACACAGTACATCTGGCTACAGTCTAATAGGCTGGCTAAACCAGAAACTTGCAGAAACAGCAGCCATCTGAGCTTAGACCCCTGTCCTGTGTTATTTGATCTACGTCTGTGAAGTTTCAGTATAATGAAATCCTTGTCTTTCAGTGGATATGTGGTGTGCGGCATGGTGATGCCGGTGGTAGTGGCAGTGGTGGCATGTAGGTCGAATTGTTTCAATAGACCATGGCCCTGCTCTTGGACATTTCTCCCTTTACATCAGTCAGCAAAATACCAAGGCTGTTGGTGTGGAGTTTTCTACTCAATGTAAGTGTCCTCAATACAGCATGACATCTTCTTCTCTGTGCTATTTTCAAGCCAAGAGCCATAGTCCTTCTGCCACTGGGCCTTGACACATGCTGATCCCTCTGCAGAAATTAATCTTCTCCCCTCCGTTACCGGCATCATTGGGAGAAACTATGGCCCCTCCAAGATGAGTTAGCTGCCTCTCTTAGATAGTTCCATGACAGCTAATATCTGACCAACAAAGGACTTGCCACACTGCATTCTTCTCTCCATGTAAGCTCCATGAGGATGGAACTAAGTCTGCCTGGTTCATACACCATTTTTTGTAAATGCTCTATGAAAGTTTGTTGACAGAATAAGCAGATTTATACAGTTGAAAATACAGTGTTAACAGGAAAGAAAATGTCTGGGTCTCTATACCATTGTAAAGATGGATGTTCTAAATGATGAGACATTAATAACAAGGCCCTTGTGTTTTATGTAGAGGCTACAGACCCCCACAACCCACGGTCCAGTGTTGGGGATAAGATAAGGAACTGAAGGACAGGTGTTTATGTTTATGGACACAGGTAGTTCTCGACTTGCTCTAGCTGGCTGAGCTTAGCTGCCTTAAGAATAGAACTTCTCTTTCTACCTCCTATACCCTATACTCCTATACCCACCTCTATAATCATTCCCTAACAACTGACAGTCAGTCACCTTGCTGTCAAGACTCTCACTGATCAACACTCCTTGGAGCCATTACTGCATCTGGTACACTCTTAGATGGGTCCTTTGAGGATCTATTGCACACGTTACAAAATTTCTAATGACGGACTTATAGTGAGCTTTTAGAGCACAGCTCATTTGTAAGCTGTGTGTATGTGTGTTGGGGGTACCTGTATAAAAAGCAGGACTGACTTTATTTATAAATTTATAAATTGGCATATTTATTCTTATTTAATATATTATTATTATTATTTTAAATAATTTTTATTATAATTATAAGTTGTGTGCCCAAAGCACTGATGGGCTAAGAAGCGGAAACTTAAGGCAAGTTCAGTCTCATTCAACAAGACTTCTAGAATGATCCCCTTCCGTACAAGGATAATGGTGGTTGGAAGAAGAAGCTGGGAGAGGAAATACAAGGCTAAGTAAGATTCGATCTGTTTCCCAGAAAAACACCATTGAGTTCAGTAAAAAAATAGAAAAAGTGGCATTAGTAGTATGCAGAATAAATTGAACAGGAGCTCAAAATCCAGGAGATAGCACTTCGTTAGAATAAATGATAAAGTGAAGTCTTACTGGAACTCTATTGAGCTAATTGCTCAGTTAACCCTAAAGTCACTGACTTGACTACTGAGAATCATTTCCCCAACATGCAGTATCTGTTTGGTTTTTTTGAGAGGGGAGTTTTGTAACCTCATCTTTTGTTTTCCCTTATTTATAAACCTTACTAAGGTAAAACATTTTATTGTAAACCACTGTGACTACATTTTACTTACAGTTAACAGTCAATGTTAACATGGGGTCCTGCTATATACCAGGCAAAGTGCTTTGTGTATATTACCTCATTTAATCTTTGCAACAATGCTATAAAGCAGATACTGCTTCCATCCCCATATATAACAGTTGATGGAAGTGAGGCACAGAGAGATTAAGTCATTTGCCTAAGTTTATCCAGCTGGTCAACAATGTATTTGAGATTTGAACCACGGTAGTTCGGTCTTAGAAGCCTGACTCAACTATGATGTTATTCTGACTCTCAGCATCATCTGAGACACCCTTGAAAAGCTATTTTTATAGTCTACATTCTCTTCCATTTTAATTTAACTTACTTCAGTTCTCTGCCTTACTGATATTAAAAAATGCACATTGGTAAGAATGTGAAGTTTCCATATTCTAAAGAATTATAATCTTCCACTTTCTTCCATCCACACAATACTTATATAATGTGTAGTAGATATCCATAGTCCTAGGATTTCTTTCTACTAAAAATTCTGCAGCTGGGAAGCCTCTTTAGGAAAACACTTATTCTGCCCATGTGCTTTGATGTTTACCAAAAGGCCATTTATTTATGTTTTCAGTATCAACTGAACAGTAAAATCTGTACACAACATTTCTCCCCTCAAACTCTTCAGTTGCATTCTATTTCCTTACGTGCAAACTAAAGAGGTCTCCTAATAATTGCTATTTCTCTGATGAAGATAAGAAATCAACACATGTTATGAACACAGACTCAGCCCAGTAGCCGGTTCCTACTTTGCTACCTGTTCTTCTGCCAAGGTCTGACTGGACTGACTTTGTCATCCTTAGAGTAGCTCTGAGGAGAAACACCCCAGTGGACGGTTCAACAATGGGGCTACAGACCAGGACCACAGTCCCCCAAATAATCACATTCTTCCAAAACTATGAAAGTCCTTTAAAAGTTGGGGCTCCAAAAAGCAAATAATCTAGTCAAGAAATGAGCAGAAGACATGAACAGGTATTTCTCCAAAGAAGACATACAAAGAGACACATGAAACTGTGCCACTGTGCCAACAGACACATGAAAAAGTGCTCCATATCTCTTGGAATCAGGGAAATACAAATCAAAGCCACAGTGAGATACCACCTCACACCAGTCAGAATGGTTAAAATTAACTATCAGGAAACAACAGATATTGGCGAGGATGTGGAGAAAGGGAAACTCTCTTACACTGCAGGTGGGAATGCAAGTTGTTGCAGCCACTTTGGAAAACAGTGTGGGGAGGTTCCTCAAAAAATTAAAAATAGATCTACCTTATGACCTGGCAATTGCACTACTGGGTATTTACCCCAAAGATACAAATGTAGTGATCCAAAGGGGCACCTGCACCCCAATGTTCATAGCAGCAATGTCCACAAGAGCCAAACTATGGAAAGAGCCCAGATGTACACTGACAGATGAATGGATAAAGAAGATATGGTATATATACACAATGGAATATTATTCAGCCATCGGAAAGGAAGAATACTTACTGTTTATATCAGTGTGGATGGAACCAGAGGGTTTTATGCTGAGTGAAATAAGTCAAGCAGAGAAAGACAATTATCAAATGATTCCACTCATATATATAATATAAGAAACAGGGCAGAGGACCATAGGAGAAGGGAAGGAAAACTGAATGGGAAGTCATCAGATAGTGAGACAAACCATGAAAGACTCTTAACTATAGGAAACAAACTGAGGGTTGCTAAAAGGGAGGTTGGGGGATGGCGTAACTGGGTGATGGGCATGGGATGTGATGAGCACTGGGTGTTACATGAAACTAATAAATTACTGAACCCTACATCTGACACTAATGATGTACCATAAGTTGGCTAATTGAATTTAAATTTAAAAAATAATAATTTTAGGGGTGCTTGTATGGCTCAGTTCTTAAGCATCTGCCTTTGGCTCAGGTTGTGATCCCAGGGTCCTGGGATCCAGCCCCATGTCAGGCTCCTTGCTCAGTGGAGGCCAGCTTCTCCCTCTTCCACTCCCCCTGCTTGTATTTCCTCCCTCACTGTGTGTCTCTCTGTTAAATAAATAAATAAAATCTTTAAAAGAATAAAAATAAAAAATAATTTTTAAAATGTGGGGGCTCAAATAATAAAAGGCCTTTAAACACAAGAATCCAAAGCACTTCTGTGTAGATAATGAATTTGAGCTCACTGAAAACTTAACACATTTCAGTATTTTTCAAACGATGTATCATGATGCACTAGTGGATTAAGATACCAATTTAAATAAATAACACTTTTATTTAAAAAGGCAAAATAGAATGAAATAAAAACTTTTAATAGTACATTTCAGGCATGAAGGGTGAAGACTGTTCTATGAATATTCAACTTTCATTCTATATATTTATAAACGTGTGTATGCTAGGTTCTGATGGAAGGCCCCCCAAAAGTTGGAAGCCACTGCATTCATCTGCTTCTAACAATAGCTCAAAGCAGGCGGCAGGGCTCACAGGTCAAATGGCTTGCTTATGCTTGCAGACCAGTTTAGGGACATCCGTCTAGCTTTTTCAATTCTCAGTGTAACTGTCATTCCACGGTTCTCATTGATTCAGGACAAGAAAATGAAGCAAAACAGAAGAAAGCAATAACAGCCTGTTAAGACAGCAGTGGATCCTGCTGCTGAAGTTAGCAGAAACAAAGGACATAGCGAACATGACAAAGAAGGGTTCAGTGGTCCCCCTCCCCCCCTTTTGAAACTCTTGAAAGTAGATTCCAGAAAGGTATCCAAGAACTTCCAGCTATAAGATAAATAAGTTCTAGGCATCTAATGTACAGTATGGTGACTAGTCAGCAATACTATATTGTATACTTGAAATTTGTTAAGACAATGGATCTTAAATGTCCTCACCACACACACACACACACACAGAGGCAACTATGTGAGGTGATAGGGTGTTGACTAACCTTACGGTAATCATTTCACAGTATACACATATGTCAAATCATCACGTTGTACTCCTTAACCTTATATAATGGTGTCAAATATATCCCAATACAGCTGGAAAATAATAAATAAATAGTACCCAAGAACTATTTTTTAGTATATCACAAAGCCTCTTAGAAATGGTAGGTTTACCCAGAATAAGTTCTCTAACTGAAATGTCAAGTTTTTTGGTTTGGGCTAGAATTGCTTCAACTTCTCACATTGCTGAGAAGTGCTTGGATGTCTCTGGTTAATTGCAGTGGAGAGAAAAGTGCCAATGACCAGACTTTTAATCATGGCTCTGTCTGTTGTGAGCTATGTAAATGTGGACAGACCATTTAAACCCTTGACCCGCCATTTTTTCTGCTGTAAAATGGGACTTACATCTACTTTTCAGGGTTGTTGCAAGAATTAAATAAGATAGTATATATGAAGTACTTAATGGGGCACCTGGCATACAGGATGACAATTGTGGCTGAAAATGCAGTACCTCCAAGTCTGGTTAATGGAGTTTTTCAAAGTATAGGATAGGAATGGAAACATAAACAAAGAAGTACTTTTTTGAGACAACTGACAGAATGGGAGAAGATATTTGCAAACGACATATCAGATAAAGGGCTGGTATCCAAAATCTATAAAGAGCTTATCAAACTCAACACCCAAAGAACAAATAATCCAATCAAGAAATGGGCAGAGGACATGAACAGACATTTCTGCAAAGAAGACATCCAGATGGCCAACAGACACATGAAAAGAGGCTCCACATTGCTTGGCCTCAGGGAAATACAAATCAAAACCACAATGAGATACCACCTCACAGCAGTCAGAATGGCTAAAATTAACAAGTCAGGAAATGACAGATGCTGGTGAGGATGCGGAGAAAGGCGAACCCTCCTACACTGTTGGTGGGAATGCAAGCTGGTGCAACCACTCTGGAAAACAGCATGGAGGTTCCTCAAAAAGTTGAAAATAGAGCTACGCTATGACCCAGCAATTGCACTACTGGGTATTTACCCTAAAGATACAAACGTAGTGCTCGAAATGGGTACATGCACCCGAATGTTTATAGTAGCAATGTCCACAATAGCCAAACTATGGAAAGAACCTAGATGTCCATTGACAGATGAATGGATAAAGAAGATGTGGTATATATACACAGTGGAATACTATGCAGCCATCAAAAGAAATGAGATCTTGCCATTTGTGATGACGTAGATGGAACTAGAGGGTATTATGCTTAGCGAAATAAGTCAATCAGAGAAAGACAACTATCATATGATCTCCCTGACATGAGGAAGTAGAGATGCAACGTGGAGGGTTTGGGAGGTAGGAAAAGAATAAATGAAACAAGATGGGATTGGGAGGGAGACAAACCATAAGAGACTCTTAATCTCACAAAACAAACTGAGGGTTGCTGCGGGGAGGGGTGTCAGGAGAGGGGGGTGGGGTTATGGACACTGAGGAGGGTATGTACTATGATGAGTGCTGTGAAATGTGTAAACCTGGCGATTCACAGACCTGTACCCCTGGGGATAAAAATACATTATATGTTTATTAAAAAATTAAAAAAAAAAAGAAGTACTTTTTTGGCCAATGCTGGAAACTGCTACCTTCGCAATCACTTAGCCTCTAAATGCTGCCTATTTGCTGGAAGACTGGAACGTTATTTTCTTATTCCTTACCTGGGGAGGTGGCCAAAAGCATCTGAAAGCTCAATAACTATTTGTTCTACCCACTAATAACCCTATGGCCAAGAGTTTTGAGAATATTAACTAATATATCGGCAACATTTCCTTCCCCATGCTATTGTTTAGAATTCTCTCTTCAAGCTTAAGAAAAAGTTAATCTGGCACAAGTGAACGTTTTCAAAACCCCTGACAGGAACAGCACAAGTGAAAGAGGTAAAATGAAGGGAAGTATGTGAAACTGAGAAATGTGGTTGGACTGCAGGTTCTGAACTGATTGATTGATTTGTTAATTAATTTACGATGGTGCAACAATAATTACAAGCTACTGTTTGTCAGCCAAATCACTTGTGATGAAGTCAAAGGTTCACATCTGTGTGCATGTCCCAAGGATCAATGCATCAAATTAGCTCTGTTGGCTTTTTTCCCACTAAAAGCTAACACGTGTCATCAATATTCCAGCGTTTGTGTGTGTAAACTAATTGATTGAACATTCGTGCTACATAAACATGCGGTTTGTGTTATATAGGGTACCATTTATAAACATCTTCAGTGCCAAAAAAATGAAAAGCCTCACACAAGATAATTAATATCTTACTGGACAAATAAAATGGCAATTTCGTGTTATTCCTTCAACTTATGGATAAAAGCGCATTGCTGTTTCTTCTGAAGTCTTGAGCATTATCGCACTGCATAGTATCTTACAATTCTGCCTTAGAGCAACCCCAAGGAACTTTACAGAGAGTGAAAGAATTTTGCATGAGGCTGCTCATGTCTATCAATAAGAGAAAATTACCATATTATTATTATTATAATTATTATTGTCCTCCGCAATGCATGCTATGACACGTATGCTATTTTCAGTCTCCTAATCTCCCACCAATATCCACCCAAAGTTCAAGTTTGAGGAATGTAAATTTATCCCCCCGCCCCCGCATAACGTCCTGTAGATTAGCTGTCAGCATCAGCATTAACCTGGAAACTCTGTAAGAACAGCTGAAGTCTCCTGGAAGGCAAAGGGAAGACTGTCCATCCTGTAGTCGCAGACCTTCTCCGGCTCTTCAGCCAGAGGCTCTGCTCCCGAAGCAACAAGGAACGGCGATGCTAGTTGTAGCAGGGGATAGGGGTCAGGAGCAAAAGTGACAGTCCACAGTCGATTTTTCCTCTGCATCGCTCTATCATCATTTCACACTAAAATCTCTGCAAAGCAGCATGGAAGGGGGGAAGTAAACAAAACCAGTTGCAGTGTCACTAGTGTCTACCAGATGTGGAAGTGCCCTTATACGGAAGGGCAACGTCTAGCTGAGAGGGCTCCTGTATCTGCCAAGGACCTCGAGAACACTCCAGATTCATTCTATAACAGCACCAAAGAAAATAGGTCATGAGAGTAAGGACGGGTGACCTTCCAGACTCTGGAAGATTGGGCTGCGGAGCATTCAGCCCAGACATTGGGTAGCAGGGTCTTATTTCTCATCCCCACATTGACTTAAATGGCTGAAACAAGCTCTGGTCCAAAGAGGAGGTATTTTTCACTTTCTTGCTCTTTCCAAAGAGATCATTTAAAAGCAGTTACTTCTTAACACTGCTGGGGACCTTCTTTCTCTCTTTCCCAAAGACGTGTGTCCCTCCATATTGTACCCATTCCATTTTAGGTTTCTGTGAGTCTTGGCATGCTCAGGAGCCTTCACCCAAATGCTGTTAAAATGCCAGGCCCCGACCAAGGCCTTTCCCAACATTGCAATCTAGGGAAGACATGTGGAAAAATCAATGAAATCTTCGAGTGGAAAAAATAATCAGTCCTCTGAAATGAAACTGATTTCATCAAAAATAAGAAAATAGACAACAAGCTCACTTATTTCAAGATCACCTTGCTTTGGTCAATTGTCCCCCCAGTACATTATCCTTTTTCAAATTCTCTAACTTATTAGATGCCGGCAAGGTCTTAGTCACAATAATAGAGGCAGAGTTGAGAAAGCAGGAGGGATCCTTGCTGGCAAAGATGGGTTATTCATCTGCTGCTTAACACTTGGTAATGACCATGAGCCTGTCTGCTTGAAGGGAAATTTGAATTTGCTGCTTTTGCTTTGGGGCTTTCTTCCCTACCTAGCCCTCTGCCTTAAAACTTTGATGCTAATTTCATCATAATTCCTCCACACTTCTAGCACGTTTAAGTCTTATCTTGGAAAGGGCAGGTGGTAATTCATAATGGGGACCACGGATTGGGAGCCCATCATCATTGATCAATGTGCAGCCTGGGTATCCACTGAGATCACTGTCTCCATTAGTAAAATGGAAAAGCTATAGTCTTGATACAACTTGACAATTATTTATTAAGGGCCTTTTATGTGCAAAATACTGGCTAGAGCTGGTAAATAGGACCTGGTCCCCATCCTCTTGGGACTTATAATTTTGGCGGAACAACTAAATAACATAAGACAAATCTTATATTCCTTTTTTTTTTAAATTTTTTTTTTAATCTTATATTCCTAATTGCAAGTGTCATATAATAAACTAGTTTCATTTGTATTAGAACATTCATACACCTACATACAGTATAAAAAGTTATCAAAGATGCTAAGGTGTTGCAATTCAAACAGTTCCTGATGATATGGTTACCTCTAACAATCCCCAAAATTAGAAAGAAAAAATCCCCTTAATAGCATAATATGCTGCCCCTATATTATGTGATAAACTAAATCTTACCTATTATAATACATACTAAGTGCAGGTTAAAATACTAACCTCATTAAAGAATTGTTACAACAAGTCTTGTGGTACAAGAGAAAGAGCAAATTTACATCAATAAAAAAAAATGAAAGGGAGGGAGAATACCTGGGTGGCTCAGTCTGTTAAGCATCTGCCTTCAGGTCAAGTCATAATCCCAGAGTCCTGGGATCGAGTCCTGCATCGGGCTCCCTGCTCACCGGGAGTCTGCTTCTCTGCCCCTCCCCTGGCTTGTGCTCTCTCTCTCTCTTCCCTTCTCTCTTTCAAAAAAAAAAAAAAAATTTAAAATTTTAAAAATTAAAAAATAAGGGACCAATTTGCAAGATGGTACAGACGGCATTTGGGAAACATTGCTTATGTCATGCCTTCCAATTATATGTACAAAAGGGGGTGACTGCTAGCACTGCTATTGTCTAGAATGTTGGAAAACTAGTGGTGCATTGTTATGTGAAGGATTAATCCCTCTGAGTTTAGCAATAGAATTTGCAAAGAGCATCCTCCAACGTCTTAGACAGCCAGCATTTTCCATGTTGCCTGGTGGAAATTTAGCATTATCTCATGCTCCAGAACACTGGCAAAATTCTGGAAAGCTTTACTTCACCTACCCATGTTTAACACTGCTAGATAATAATACATGTACCTTCAACTGGTTTTGCGTTTTACAGATTTCAAGTCGTTTATTATGTTTGATCTCACTGAAGCCTCACAACAGCCCCATGAGGTAAACAGATATTATCAAAACCTGAAAATGGAAATGCTTTGCTTGCCAATTTATTTCCAAAAAATTTCCCCCAGATGGCTTATGCCTATAGCGAATCTAATTGTCTTGAGGAAAGATGAATGGAATCACATTTCCAAAGAATTCAGCCACCTCCAATCCTAGAGCTGTACAATCTCGGATGCAGCTTGGGAGTGAGCGAAGCAGCTCACTGAACACAGAGAGAGCAGAGTCTCCCAGAGAGGTCAGGCTCGAAGCTGGGAAGGGGGGCCAGGCAGGTGCAGAGCGGGCAGTGGCAAAACGCTTGGCCATGGCCGCAAATCATGAGTCATAGCCCAGGTCATTGGATGACAGACCTGATGGCGGGGTTGTGGAAGAGAGGCAGGCACACCTCAGATGTGGTGGCTTTTGGTGTTCTTCTGCCCCTTCCCCCCTTATTAGAGAACATACTTCAGCATATGGCTGATCCTCAGAGTCCAATGGCCTCATCTATAGAGCGAGGCTGGTAATGTCAATTGCATGGTCCCATGCTGAAGACTGATTGATGTATGTTACCTCCCAAGAACGCAGCAAACACCTGGCAAAGAGAAGGCCCTCCATAATCACTGATTTTTTTTTTTTTACCCTTAAAATCACAGCATTTAATGTTGAAAATTAAGCTAATGTGGAACATTAGCTATCGAATCTTGCTAAGTCCAAGGAGGCTCTGCTTTAAGAAATCTGCTACAGGGCACCTGGGGGTCTTAGTCAGTTAAGCATCTGCCTTCAGCTCAGGTCATGATCCTGGGGTCCTGAGATCGAGTCGTGTGTTGGGCTCCCTGCTCAGTGGGGAGTCTGCTTCTCCTTCTCTCTCTGCCAAATAAATAAATAAAGCCCTAAAGAAAGGGAAAGAAATCTGCTAAAATTTGCCTTTTTTTTTTTTTGAGATTTTAATTATTTAAGAGAGAGAGAGAGCACCAGAACAGGGGCAGAAGCAGACTCCCCACTGAGCAGGAAGCTGGCGCAGGACTTAATCCCAGAACCCTGAGATCATGACCTGAGCCAAAGGCAGAGGCTTAACTGACCGAGCCACCCAGGTGCCCAAGAAATCTGCTACAATTTGAAACAGAAAATACTGAATTTTTCAGATTCATTTAATGTACACAGTTCCCACAAATAAAGTTTGCATGAATTTAGAAAGTTGACATGATTATGAAAGCCCCATAGAAAATGTTACAATTGCATTCACTTAATAGGCCCTCCGTGTTTTTTGAGCACCTACTAAGTGCTCGGGCCCAAGACTGTAGAATAGTCATGGCTTATATAGGCCCCCGTGGGTACGTGTCATAAACTTGGTATTTACTCTGCACGCACCAGGTGCCTCACTGGCTCCATCCCATTCATCCTCACGACAGGTTGGAATGACTAGTAATGAGTATGATTATCTGCACTTTACAGCTGGCTCTACCAGCCGTGAGAGGAGCAGATTCATTTGCCAGAGGTCACCAAATCTACATTTCCCAGGATTCAGCCCTGTGCTCATAAACATATCCATTATATTATAACCCCAGAAAATGAACATAGTAGTGGGAAGTTAAAAAATAATTGCTTTCTGAATAAAGTCATTTTTTCAGAGAAGTACTGGGGTAAATTTATTTTAGAACAGTGAGAAATAAAAATTATTATTAAAGCTGCCCATGACATGATAGGCTAAGTCTGTCCCTTTTACAAAGCATGCAAAGCATAAGTTAAAAAAATAATTATCCTAACAAACACTGATTGATAACTTTCTATTTTCCTGACTCTTTGCTTAAGCATTTAAAATGCAGTAAGATTTAAAATGTTTCCCAACCAAGTAATAACCAGACTTAAAACTAGTGCAATATAGAGTACAGCCATATATATCCCTTACCTGATCTTCTGGTGAAAACACTTTCTCCCCTGAAGGTGCATTACTTTATTTTGCACATTGCTTACAACAAAGGAATGTAATTCTTTTTTGCTGGCCTCGCACATTTTCACCAGTACATTTTCCTACATCCAACTTCACCTTCTCAGCCCCTCAGAATATATATTAGAAATAATACAAATGATAGTATAGAAAATGTCAAAAAATAACAATCTTGGGGAATTTTAAAATGCTCAAAGGTAGTGATTGACATCATTCCGCTCTGTTCCAGAAATACGCTGTAGCTTCAATGACATTGTGAGCATCGGATATCTCTCTTTGTTGACTAGTCTCTACACTGGAAAATCAACACCAGCTTTCCCACAGATAGAAGAGATAATACTCCTTGAGAACATGACCCTTTGCTTCCAAAAAAGAACTGGGAAAAGAGGATGGACAGGCACTTGTGTTTTCTTACTCTCTGATTAAATTAATAGCCATCTAATGACTATTTATTAGGATAGGATCCAAAGGATATTTCCCGTATCCAAAGTTTATATGTTGCATTTGTTAGTCAAGCACACAAGTGAAAATAAATCATGGAAAATAAAATAAAAAGCACTCCCTGATAAGAAAGTATCTTGGAAGAATATTAATATATTGAACCACATCAGTCATATGGTTCATTTTTATTTAAATATGCTAGAATGATATTACAAATGAAAACGCATCACTGAAAAATATAGGTATAGAAGATGCATAATGAAAAAATGCAATCTATCTATGACAAAATTTGAAATATTAAAAACGTGGTAACATCATTTACAGATATCAAAATCATTTTTTTCACTCAGACATCATCATCATCATAGTTGTTTTTTCAGTCAGAAACTGATATGTAATAAATTATTAGTTTTTACCAATGCTACTAATTGCACAGAAATTGGCTTTGGTAATGGCAATGTTAACATTTACTCACAAGATTGAGAAACAGTGTTAACTACCATTGACAATGAGTCATGAATGAAAAGAGGTATTAACCACCTTTGACACTCAGTGACAAATCTGCAAATGTAATAGCTACGCATTCCCCAACATTATAGAGAAAATAGAAATCATTTAGAAACCTTCGTTAATGTGATGAGTATTCCCCCATCTATAACACTGGGAAATGGGTTTGATTCCAGAACAAAGATAGCATTGGTTGTCCCTATACTAAGACCACTGCCTGGCCATGGCAAGTTCTTAACAAAGATTTGTTGAGTGAGGCATAAATTTTATAGCTTCTAATTCTGGAAATATATTTAATGGATAGACATAATATCTTCAGGCAACTAGTTGATGCGGTTATTATCTGTATGGTGTCTATCAGTTTCAATTACATTTCCACATTCAATTATACCTCTAAAGGAAATAAAACAAAATTTGAAATTAAGTAAGAATTGAATTTTGATTTTCAGATATATCTTCTGATGCTTGGTAGATTACCACAGGCGTCTAAATGTGGTCATTAGGCTACACAGGGGTTTTCTCAAATATATTTTTAGCATACTAATTGGGCTGTTTAGGAACTCTTTTGTTTGTAGTAAAGTAAAATAAAATACAGACTTTTAAGATACCCCGTGTTAGCATTTGTAAGAAGATTAATTTTCAGATTTTCGGTTAAAAATAATTCATTGTAAACCTAAGTACACCTCAACTTCTCAAAGACTTTTAAAGAAACATTTGCCGTGAAAACAATCCCTTCCATTTTGTCTTATCTGTAGTGACATTTGTTGTCAAATTATTTAATTCAACTTTGTATTGAAAACAGAATTTTATCTTTAAAACAAACAAGAGATGCATTTTCACCTTATTGATATTGTCTAAAAACAAATGATGACATATGTAGAAGTACCATATTTTAATACACCAGCTTCTCAAAAAATAAATTTCCTTTCAAGAACAATAAAAAGTACATTACAACTGAGTAGATTGATTAGTGTTCAAGCAAGAGTCTGCTTTGTGTCTTTGACACTACGAGATCTAGTTTAATTTCTATGTTTATCTGCCTGTTTAACTTGATTAATATTTGTAAGACTGAGGATTTCAAATCTCATAGACCAGCATTTCATTTTTCAGATAAATTTCCTGGTTTAATATTTAAATAATCGCCCGTCACTATTAGGGCAAACTTATGAGTGTTCTGGCCTGGTTCTGATGGGATCAAAGGATTAGACTTAGAAAATTTAGGGGAAAAAAATAATGTCTGGTGACTACCCATCATCCTGAAGTTCCAAATAGCTAACGAAGAAGTTCTAAGTCTTACAGAGAGCTTCAAATAAATAGGGCAAAATAGAATGGAAAGTCCCAAAATTGCTTTTGTTGGTTATAACATTTTTCAGTGGTTCAAAAGGAAACCTATAGCCTCATCAATAACCATTAATGAAATAGTGCTATTTACCAGACGCAGCTTTCATATATTCCAAGTGGTATTTTTAAATATTGTAAAAGGTCATCAACAGAACTCTAAATATAGCCAACCGTGAGTTAAACTGCTCACATGATTTTTCTCCATGAAGGAGTTACATGCAAAATAATCTAAAGAAGTAAAACCTCTAAGATGCACCATTTAAAAAACTGTACGTATGTAGATGATATTTAACATACACACACACACACACAATGAGTTTACTCTTTTTGTGCTTGTTTATTTTTAGCTGTCTCAATAAAATGTTTTTCCTCTCCTCTGTTTTACTAAAACATGCCTATCTAGGAAGGAAAACAGATGTAGAATTGGACAACTATGTCTTGTTTGGGTTTTTTCCCTGTCAAGTAGAATTTATGATCATTGTCACACAACAAGAGAATCTAAGTGAAACAGACAATAAGTCAGGAAGCAATTGCCAGAGACTTTACACTGCAGCTTTCGCATTCAGGATTTGGTTACCTAAAACTTCATTCGATTAAGCCAAATAAGGATACAATATCCTTTCTTACACAGAAACCCCAGAATAATTGTAAAAATAAAAGGAACAGTGTCATAGTAAGAGCAGCATCACAGAAAACAAAACAAAACAAAAAAACCAATTTATAAGAACCTTAAAACACCTTTCAAAAATATTCCTGAAATCAAAAACAACAGAATAGTGGTAAGCGGACACAACACTTTTCTTCTCTTTTCCAGTATATTACTGACGGGATACAAGAATCACTTTGATTAAACTTTCCACAAAACCTCTGTCATTCCAAGTTTTCAAGGACACATGAAATATTAATCTCTTAGACATTTTTCCCAAATTAACCAAGTGTATGAAAATTGAGTTTTCCTTAAGAAGAAACATACATACCTCTCATGTAAACCTAATGAAGATTATATATGAAAATCATTTATGCAAAATTTTTTTACTTAATATTTTGCCTCTGAACCTGTGCTTACATATATTCTGCATTTTCTCAGGCAATACAGGAAGATCATCTTTCAAAATGAATAATTATCCTACACAAAACTTTAACAACAGTATTTACAACATGCTTCTCTTGGGACTCTATGGTCTTTCTGTACAGAACTTGATGAAATTTAACGGTGAAATATTTACAGGGATTATCTCTTTTTACCCACATCGATCCAGTTTTTAAGTCAAAAAAATCAGAGTAAATTTTTTTGCTTTTTTCCCAACAGAAACACTGTTTCATTTTAAATACTGATGTTTAAAACTTACTTCTAGGAACATCATAAAATGATCATTAAGGGTCAGAGTAACTATTAAAATACCACTTCCAAGTCTTGGTGCAGTCGCATCAAGCAAATAAATCTTTTATGTAAACATTTCTGCCATATCTTTCTCCAAGTATCTGCCAGTATTTTAAGACTTCATTTCACCCATGTACCCACACTGTGCTGAAGTCTAATAAGAGATGTAATCATAAACAAAAATCTGCCACTGTAGAGTTTTTAATCACTTATAAAATATACTCCAACTTGGAAGAAAGTAGTTGAGAGCCAGAGAGAAGGGAAGGGAGGCAGGCTTTTCTGTCTCTCCTTGAGGAACTGGACTCTTTTTTTTTTTTTTCTGAAACAGAGCCCTCAAAGCAGCAACAAGTAGCAACAGAAAAGTTTTCCTGCAGGCTCCCACACCTCACATTACTGAGAACGCGCACCAGAAGAACTGCAGGGTAGAGTGAAGCCTCTTTGCGCATTAGGCGCTTAGGAAGAGCCTAGAAGCAACAGCATAACTTCCACCTTTCAGGAAATTCACACATTAATCAGAAATCCTCTTGCCTAGCAGAGCCAGAAGCCAGGACTAATGAGAAGGCGCTCCCTCCTGTCTGGGCACTGGGGACGGGCTGACCACCGGGGCTGGCCATACCCCTCCCCACCCCGAATAAAGTGCCCATTGTCTCACACTGTACTAATTGTGAGAAAACAGCCCTTGTCCTAAGCATAATAATTATCAAAGAGAGCAAGCAAAAGCAGTCAAGACTTAAATGAAAGGGGCAGAGAAGAAAGAAAGAAAAGCAAAGCAGAGCAAAGAAAAGGAAGGAAGAAAAATAAATAAATGCTCAGCTGAATTAACCCAAGAATGAATTTAATATTCATACTAAGAGGCTTGTCTGCAAAAGGTTTGCCCATTCATGTCACGACTATTGCCTACAAGAGACCATTGTCCCCACAACAGAAATCAGTAGATTGAAAATTTTCACATAGCACTTTTTGATGGGAAAGGTTTTCTCTCCCAAAACTATGGCCCTCTAATCCCAGCACTCTGATGAAAGAAAGTCACAACTTCTCAGATTCTCTTGATATTATTTTGCAAGTTGAATCATAGAACTCATCAGTGTCCTGAATTTTTATGGCTTTTTTTTTTTCCTCTTCCCCAAATTTGCAGCTGGACAAATATGGGGATAAAAAAAAAACAAACAAAACAAAAAAAAAAACCAGCAACAACAAACCCACACACATTTGCCCGAGCAAAGAAAAATAATGAACTGAATATGCATATCCTTATTAACTAAATTTAATTACGCTGAGTGGCATAGTAATCAGTGGTTGCTCCCGTTACAGTATTCATTGAAAGGGAGGTGGATTCCAAATTAAGGCAAAGCGTGGGGGACAGTCGCATACTGATGAGGGAACTGCACACAACATGATACAATACACTATCTAAATCATTATTCAGAGAAGCCGAAGAAAGAAGTACATTACTCTGTTTTAAGACTAATGCAAGAACAATTAGCCAAGAAGGCTCCAGTCCCCCACTGACTGCCCCACCTCCGTACATTTCACACCAGCCAGCCTGGGGCTGACTGTACCATTTACATTTTTCTTTTCTTTTCTTCTTTTTTAAGTGAACAAAACTCACACTGCCCTTTTAAAAAAGAAAAAAGAAAAAAAAAAAAAGGCCTACGTCCCTGGCCACAATAGCAGGGAAATCCTATCTAGCACACTGGTGTGCGAAGGCACCCCAGGCTCCCACAACTTGAGCTTGAACTTTCCGCAGGCAGGGAACTTTATAACACGTGCATGGAACAATAAAGGAGGAGCTCAAAAGAAAGGAGGGGGGAGGTTTGGGGGAGGGAGGTGGGAGAAAAAGAAAATGTGAACATGCCAAACTTACCATCCACCAGGTCCTGGCTGACATGTCATAACATAGCTGCCATTTTATGGAGCTGTCCGATGCTTTCCCAGCCATTATGCTGTCAGCAATCTTCATCAGATGCCGCTCAATTGCAGATAAGACACCTAATCAAGGACACATCGGCGGTGGCTTTCTGGACTACATGTAGGCCAATCCTTATCACACTGCATCATGGGAAAAGCTTCTTTATTAGCAGGAGGAACTGCAACCTCACAGATAGAAAGACAAGGATCAGTTCTTTTGCCTTTTTTTTTTTTTTTTTTTTTGGTCTAAAGGGATTGGTGAAAGTAGCTAGCGTTCTTTGTGTATCATGTGTACAAGAGTTAAGTATCTTGCAAGTGGGCGGCTAACTGCTTTGCTGGGCTATGCAGACTAAAGTTTATTTGCATTCTTCTCTGTTGTATATTGTTTGACATGGTCCATGGTCCTTGCTGAGCAGATGAAGGGAGGGGAAGGGGGGGTGGGAGGGAGTGAGGAACGAGGGAGCTGTAATTGCTCAGAATTAATATCTCCCCCAACAAAGACATAACAGTTTCATTGACACGGTCGGAACATGGTTCAGATGTCACTGCACACGGGTGTGCGGGTGTGTGTGTGTGCGCGCGCACACACACACACACACAGAATGGAACACACAGGTAGCAGCTGCAGCTGGATTGAGCCGAGGTTGCCAAAGGCTACAAACTCCACTCCCATGCTGGACATATGGAAGCAGTTTAACTCTTTGAAATCACTGCTCAAGAAGAGCTCTGCCGTCTGCAAGGATGAATCAGCCTCGGGAACAGCTTCTCCATCAGGAGACGGCAGGCCCGGTGGGTGCTCACTCCCTGCCAAAGATGGCCTAGATGTGTTGTGGCCTTCGAGGAAGGAAGACCTGACAACAACAAGGAGGGATGGGCAGCATTGGCCCGTCATCCCGACCCGAGACTGAATTCCTCAGAGCCCCTCTCCGCCCTGCACTTGGAAGGGAATGTGTGTTCTCCTCGGCACCGATCCTTTTTTGCTTCATTCTCAGCTCTCCACCAGTTCTTGCCATCAGCACATGCAGAACACAGGAACTCCCGTTTACTAATGCAACACACGCTCTGACGGGCCTTTCGTCTTTTCTAGAGAGTAAAGATCTGAGTCCTGCCACTACAATTAGAAATCCAGGCTAGGACGAGCAGACGGATTCCTGCCCTTTCTTTTGCTGAAATACAAAAAGGCAAGGGCAGCCTCTACCCATGGCTATACCGACTCACCAGACCCCAGGGCACCCCCTCCAGGCCCTGCGACCCCTCTCAGGGCATTTGTCCTTTTTCCTGGGTGTGTGCCGCTAGGATTCTCCCAGAATGACTTAGGCTTAGAATTTACATTGGCTGCAGACAATTTAAAAGGACAAACTCCTATTCGATTCAGCCAAAGTGAAGGGAAAAAAAATTACTGTATTACCAGGCATTTCTTTTTCTCTGCGGGCAGTGTGTGTGAGGCTGCAAAGGCAACTCGCTTCAGCCTGTGAACTCCAAAGATGAAAAGCAACTGCTGGGAGGAGCTTGGTCCTGCGGGTATTTTTATATTCACTGGGGAGGCATGTGAGCCTCTGTCTCAGACAGGACGGGAGCTTAGGGTAGCCTGACTCTGGGCCGGCAGGGTAATAACCTGGCCTGGGAAGCTGGTTTCTCCTTAGGTTTGTTTGGTTTATTCTCCTGCGAGTTGGGGGGTGGGGACTGGATGCCCCACCCTGGCCTCTTCCTTTGAAGCACCCCCAGGATCCCAATGCTTCCTCTCTCCTCTTTCTCCACCCCATTCTCCAATTCTTATTTGTACTTTTTTTTTTTTTTTGAGCAACTATCAGATAATAAGTCCATTAATGGTAATCATAGTTTCCTGCTTGGATTTGCTCAGGTAACAGCAGCACAGATGAGTGCCTACTGTGTGCGGGGCAGCCCACTGCAGACATTGGGGCTGCAGAGATAGTCTGTCTCGTTCCTGTCCCAAATGCCTTCACCCAAAGCTGTGACAGGCATAAGGAAATCGGGTTTCTGTGCTGGGGTGGGAGGAAGGGATGGGCCAGCTGCCCTCTGGAGTCCAGGACCTTGTATGCATTTCCAGAACACTCTTCTGGGGTATTCTGGAGGTTTCCTCCCTCTCCCCTACAGTCAGTATCTGCCGCACCCCACCTCTCTCAGTGGCTCTAGGTGGAAGGAGGCCCCCCAACTACTTTTCTCCACTGCTGCCTTCTAGGAGCTCTTTCGGGGCGTAGTCCGACTTGGGGCCCATTTGAGACCACTGCTCAGCCCACCAACACTTTGCTGCCTGCCTCGGAATCCTTTTAAAACTCCCGGCCCACTGCACGACTAATACACAGGTGTATATGCCGAGGGTGTCCGTCGTCACTGTCACTGTGGGGACACCTCCTCTGATTAGTGGGAACTGATGAAAGAGGGCGAGGGAAGCAAGCGGAAGGAGAAGCCTGTGGGAGAGAGGCTGCAGCGCTTGTACACAAACTATGAACTGTGGGGAACAAAGAGACCGGCATAGAACCGACAAATCCGTGCGCTTCACTTGCCTGGCTGGGGAGCCCAGAGGGCTTGGGACTACCAGTCCCAGGCGGAGCCGGAAAGGAAACGGGTGCCGGATTCCTCCGAAGTGCGGAAGTTTCACGACGCATTCACGACGCATGCCCAGGGGCCGGCCTGTCCCCACTTGGGGTCCTGGGGAACGTCTTTCATTGCGAGTGAAAACTTCTGGGCAAGCAGACCTAGTTTGTAAATGGAAGAGATCAGGCAAACCGGGCTCACCAGCGGGAGCCAGTGCGACTGGATTCATGAGTGGAGTGAATCTCACCTGATACAGGTCTAAGGGCCAACTCGACGTTAAATAATATGCATTAAACTCCAAAAGCACTAATGACTCAGGAGGAAACTTTGCGGGGAGTTTGGTTAAGTGTTACATCCCACCTGACTCACGGTCCTTAAGTACCTCTAATCTCAAAGGTCCACCCCCCAGTCCCTCCTCCCCCCAATTCCTCTCTCTATAGCTGCTGCCCTTGCCCGGTGTTCTCTCCCACCCCCTAGCTGTTCCCACCCACCCCCAAAAGTTCCACGCCTCACCCTGAGAAATGAAACCTTGTCACAGCCAGCTTTTTATTAGCCCAAAGTAACCATGGATCCTCGCTCAGTTATGTTCTCCAAGTTCTTTGATTTCTCCCTTTGGCAAAACAAAACAAAAC
Source organism: Mustela erminea (assembly GCF_009829155.1). NCBI lineage: Eukaryota > Metazoa > Chordata > Mammalia > Carnivora > Mustelidae > Mustela > Mustela erminea. The sequence continues at coordinate 53,485,511 of NC_045625.1, read as the reverse complement.
AAAACAAAAACAAAAACCAAAAACAAAAAACAAAAAAACTAGGGGTAAGCCTAGAGCTAAGCGAAAGGAGGCTGATATTTGCTGACAGGCTACCGTGTGCCCCTGGCTGCTTTCAAGGATTCACAGTCCTGCTCTCATTGACAAGCAGCACGGATGTGCTCAACGGCTGTAACTCAGAAGCCCATGTGTGGCCAGGGTTCAAATCACAGTGTTGTTGCTTACTGTTGTTACTAGAGGCAGGTAAGTTAACCTCTGAGCCTCAGCGTTCTCACCTGGAAAATGGAATTAGTGCTAATAAAGTACCTTATAATTGACATGAGGATTCCAGCAGTTACTTTAAGTAAAGTGCTTAACACAGTTCCTGATGGATAAGAGCTACGTATGTAGTTACTGCCATCATGCTTTATTTACAGATAAGGAAATTGAGGCCCATAAATTGACCCAAATCATATAGCTAATAATTAAGGGGGAATGAGAGCAGGGAAGGAAGAAATAACTAAAAAGAGAGAGAGAGAGAGAGAGAGAGAGAGAGATAAAGTAAAACATGAAAAAGAGAGCTGTAAAGATAACCAGAGAAAACAGAGTGAGAAATAGGTAAAGAGATAAGGAGAGGCAGAAAGAAAGGAAAGGACAGAATGAGAAAGCAAACATGAAGCCCCTTCTGATCTCCAGAGCCCTTGGTCAGGGCCCCCAAGCCCAGTCTGCCCACACTGACCCTCCCGGGGGCTCTCCCCAGCTTTCCATCCACCTGCCCCCCACCCCCACAACTCTGGACGTGGGGTTGTTCCACCTCCTGTTGGGATCCATGGATGGAAGTAATCCCTCTTCATAGAAACCTACAAGTTTAGATGTGATTTGGAGGATCACTTTGTGAAACTATTTTATTGTGATTTATTCAATGTTTAGCTTTTTGGCTCTGGTGTTCAATTCTACTGAACGCTGTGCTGAGCGAGTGAGTCCTGTGCTCAAGAAACCATAACAGACTGTAGTGGAGAGAAGAGCCCCACTGTGGGGTGTTACTCCCCAGTCCTTGTCTGCCACTTGTTAGCTGTATGGTCTGGAACTAGTTACTAAATTTGGTGAACGTCAGTTTTTTTTTTACCCAAAAGAGGGATTGAAAATAACCTCCCTCAACACAAAGATGAAATAAGACTGCATAAAGCTCCATCCTAAGCTGTGGTTATTATTAAAATCAGTGTAGGGCACCTGGGTGGCTCAGTCAGCTAAGCGTCAGCCTTCTCCTCGGGTCATGATCCCAGGGTTCTGGTATTGAGCCCCGCATCAGGCTCCCTGCTCAGTGGGGAACCTGCTTCTCCCTCTCCATCTTCAGCTCCCCCTGTTTGTACACTCCCCCCCCCCTTAAATGAGTAAATAAAATAAAATCAGGGTAAATTTCAGTATTGGTGTTACCTGTTCCCCCTCCATCTTTAACTTTAGGGAACTAAGGCTCCTTTCAAGGCACACAGGTGCTCAGTGAAAGCACTAGAATTCAGCCTTTGCTCTCTCCCCTCTTCATCTAGTGCTTCTTTCCTTCCTGCCACCAGCAAGAGAATGAGGATTCACGTCAGGGTTGGGGTTTTGTTTGTTTGTTGTCTTGTTCGGTTTGGCTAATGTGTTGGTGACTCCCCAGAGGATGAATGGGGCTCTGGGGAGAAAGCTTTGGAGAAACTGAGGAAGACTTTAGTTTCCTAAACCATGCCTTCTAGGAGAGAGGAGGTGACACGGACCAGGCTTGCTCATCTCCCACACGCCGAGGCCGGCCCACAAATACAGAGATCTTTGTCAAACAGATGACTGAAGTCAGGCAGTAGGGCAGAGAGTTGATAGGGAAAACAGAAGAACAGGCCTTGGGTGTATGGGCTGATGGACAGAGGACCCCCGGGGACGCCTGGTGGATCCGAAATGGAAAGCAAATGGGAGAATGCCAAGTCCACTAATATTCAGAAGAGAATATTAGCCTTAAGAACCTGTCTGCGATAGCCACGCATGCTATCCAATTATTTAGGTCATGGAAGTTCAGGTACCTAGTCACTGGACCCCTCTGCAAGCAAGAGGGCAACAGGGAGGAAAATAGGCAGCATGCAAAGTGGGACGGGGCAAAGAAGTATTAAAAGTATTAAATCAGACTGACTCTCCTCCCAAGTGAAGCCGTCCCAGCTTTCTACCATCCCTGAGAGTTCAGGGAGAGACCTGTGGCCATTTTAGGAGCCACACGCACTCATCCTCAGGCGCTGTCAGCAGACACCGCAATCCCTGTGCGCTCAGAGCCCCCTGACCTGAGCTCGGCAGAGAAGAGATGGGGCTGACGGTCCCACATGTGCACCATGAGGATTTCCTGCCTCTGGGGCCATATCTCCACTACCCGAGACCATCCAAACGGCCAGCCACCCTCCTCAGTGCTCTACCTTCACTGTCTCCCCTCAGTGATACTATCTGAAGTGGGTCTGGAGCCACTTGGTACAGAAGGAAGCCCATGCCGTGGGGGTGTGGGGGGTAGTGCGCGAACACTCGGAAAGACCTAGCTCCCCACCCCCTGCAGCAATGGCTTCTGGTTGCCTTCCACTGCAGCCCTTGTGTCCCCAACTCAACTGATCAACTGATCTCACCCATCCTGAATGGCTCCCAAAGGAACTCCCCAGCTCTGTCCAGTATGCTCAACAAAAGGCCTTTTTTTTTTTTTTTTTTTTTTTTTTGAGACAATTAGCCAACCTCCCAAACAAGGAGATTGAGCGCTTTGGAGAATGGAAACAACTGGTTATGAAAGTTGGAGTCATACCAGTAATGATTCACCTGCAGCTTTTCCCAAAGACAGGTATTTATTTCCAGAGAAGATGATTGAAACCAGGAACAGAGGCTGAGCTTCCCTTACAATATGACTTTTTTAAAATTAACTTTTCTCCAGCAAATTTCTCAAGAATGCCACGTTTTCTGAACATAAGTGTTTGAAATATTTTCTCTTTCATGTAGCTCTTTCCAAGAATGTGTGGCAGCTCTGGCCCCAGAAATGGGAAGTTTCTTGACTTAGATTCTGGGTAAAGAAAAGGGGGTTGCTGGATAGCATGATCCCATTTCTGACCAACAACTCAGCTGTGTCTGGATATTCATTTATGCATAGAAAACATGTTAGAATGATACAGACTTGATTATCAATGGGGAAGAACTTGTATTTAATAAGCTTTCAGACTCTCAGAAATTTTGTAATGCTCAGACATTGCATTCTACAAACAAACAAACATTTATAAACAAGAAGTAAGGTGAAGAATACATGGGAACCTCCCTTTACTGTTTATTTATTTATTTATTTGCAACTTCCTGTGAATATACGATTATTTCAAATGAAAAATTGAAAAGAAAAGTTAATAATTACATTCCCATCTAAATGTTTGAGCTTTTGAACAACTGAGGCCAGGGAATGATTTCTATGGAAGACTGCCTGGAAGCAGAAGCATTCCTGGCCCATGGGATCATAACAGTAGGCTCTCTTTGTGCTTTCAGAAAAGGCAGAGAATAAGATTTTAAAAAAGAAGAAGATGAAGAAAAGTGGCGGTAAAGGCAAGGTAACAATATATTGCCGTGTTGCCCCTTTCTAACAAGGCAAGCCTTGCCAAAAGATATGGGAGTTTCACAACTAAGCCTCCTAGGAAGGCTCAGGCTGGTGCAAGTTCCATGTATGAATAACACAGATAAACATGAAACCCCAAAACCTTGATGGGAAGTGGTGATAGGTAGCCTGGAGTTCCTTTTAGTGTAAAAGTTCTTGGAAAGAAACAAAGACACGTGCAGATTTCTTAAACACTGTGTCAAAGTCTCCTACTGTGGGGCTCCTTCAGGATAAGTTATCTCTCTGAGGCAGCCATTAAGAGACAAATCTCCCTGTACCCTAATACCTTCCCCCTCCACTCCCCTGCCTTATTTTTTGTCGCACATACATTGTTAAGACGAATAAAACTGAGGGGTGCCTGGGTGGCTCAGTTGGTTAAGGGTCTGCCTTTGGCTCAGGTCATGATCCCAGGGCCATGGGAACAAGCCCCAAGTTGGGCTTCCTGCTCAGCAGGCAGTCTGCTTCTCATTCTTCCTCCCTCTCTGCCCCTCCTCCCCTAATCATGTTCTCCCTCTCTATCTCAAATAAAATAAAATCTTTTAAAAAAAATGAATAAAAGTGATACTGACAAACTCAAGGAGATAACAAAGGGGAAAAGGAGGTCCCCAAAGGCAGTCTGGGGGTGAGTGGTGTGTACTTGGATTAAGGAAAAGAGGGAAGGGGAGGAGGGTGGCCAGAGTTTCATGGTTTCCCCTGCTTTTGCCAGGCCTCATTCCTCCAGCAAATATTTATTTCTCACCTGTCACGTGCCAGGCCCCATACAAGGTGCTGGTGAGCAAAAATACACACTTTTTTAATGCTGGAGTTGCTTATAGTAGGAATAGGGGATGACATTAATCACATATTCACACAGATAAATACAAAACTACATCTACGATGGATGCTCTAAAGAAGAATTACTGGGACACGTGGGTGGCTCAGTCAGTTAAGCATCTGCCTTCAGCTCAGGTCATGATCCCAGAGTCCAGAGATCGAGGCCCACATTGGGCTCCTTGCTCAGCTGGGAGCCTGCTTCTCCCTCAGCCTGCCGTTCCCCCTGCTGGTACATTCTCTCTCTCTCCGACAAATAATAAATAAAATCTTTAAAAATAATAATAATAAAGAAGAATTACTATGGCCATGTATAACTGGGAAGATAGTTGGTTTGCAAGAGTCAGGGAAGTTGGGAAAGGCTTCACAGAAGTGAGCAAAAAGAGCTGGGCAGTCTCCCTCACTGTAACATTCAAGGCAAGGATAATTCTTTTCATTTTACAAAACTGCAAGTTAGGAACCAACCATTTTGTCCCAGAGTAAGTGTTGGTGTCTAGAGACAAAATCAGGTCTATCATACTTTAAAACCAATAGCTGTTCCTATAGGTCACCTTGTTTTTGTCTCAGAAGCTGGTATTACATGTCAGGTTCTGGTCTTCCTTAGAACCAGCCAACAACCAATCCCTCTCCGGGACTGGAAGAAGAAGGGATGAAAGGACCCTCAATTCACCATGCTTTTCATTTTCTTAAAACAGTTCTAGCTTGAGAAAAAGAAGATTAGGGCAGAAAAGTTCTGCTGAGGGCCCTCCCAAACTCCTCCTTCTATAATGCACTTCGGAGGACTATAACCTGTAAAGGTAGGGCTCCTGCTACCATTTATTTATATTAATAAAAGTCTCATTGAGGTATAATTCACATATGGTACAAACCTAAGTGATGAGTTTTTTCAACTGTTTGACCTGTATAATCCCCATTCCTTTTAAGATATAGAATATTTTCAATGCCCTGAAAACCTCCCCATTGCTTTCTCCAAGGTACACCTACTTTCCCTTACGCCACACAACCACTATTCTGATTTCTATCACCATTTACTTGGGCCCTTTCTAGACATTCATATGCATAGAATCACATAACATTTATTCTTTGTTCCTTCTTTTTCACTCCACATAATGTTTTTGAGATATATCCACATTACTATTATTTTGATTGTTGAATCACATCCTATTCTATGAATATATGACAATTTGTTTAACCATTCTCCCGTTGATGGATATTTCGGTTACTCCCAGGTATTGACTGATACGAGAAAACTATGAGCATTCATGGACAAACATTTCTGTGGGCATGTTTTTATCTCTTTTGGGTAAATAAACAATGGAATTGTTTGGTCATAGATAGATGTATAATTAACTGAATAATAAACGTCCATACAGTTTTCCAGGGTTTACCATTTAATACTCCTCCAAGTAATATACAAAATTTCCAGTTGTTCCATGTTCTTGCCAACTCTTGGTGTTGTCAGATTTTTAAACTTTAGCCTTTTGGGTGAATATGTAAAGGTGTCTCAGTTGGCATAATACGCATGACTAATGACTAATGATTTTGAGCCCTTTCTCATGTGCCATTTGTATGTCCACCTTTGTGAAGTGTCTATTAAAGTCTAATGTTGATTTTTAAGTTAATTTCTCTTTTCATTATTGAGAGGTAGAAGTCCTTTGTAAATTCTGGATACAAGTTTTTTGTTAGATACCTGTACTGTGAGTATTTCTCTTAGTCTGTAGCTTCTTTATTCATTTTGATAATAATGTTTTTAATTTTGATAAAGTCCAAAATATCAGTTTTTCTCCTCACAGATATTACTTTCTATTTCCTATCTAAAAAAAACCTTTGTTGACCCAAGGGCCACACTGGTATTCTTCTGCTTTCTTCTAGAGGCATTATAATATGAATTTTTATGTTTAGATGTATAGTTTTAGATGTATAATCCATCTCAAATTAATTTTTTTTTTTATGGTGTGAGGTAAGGATCAGTGGTTTTTGGTTTTGGTTTTCATATTGATATCCTATTGTTTCAAAAACATTTGTTGAAAAGACTCTCCATTCTCCATTGCATTGTTTTTGTACCTTTGGTAAAAATTATTTGGCCTAATTCGTGTGGATCAATGTCTGGACCCTCTATTTGTCTATTTGTCTGTTCCATTGCTAGATTTGTCTGTTCTTTTACAAAATGCCGCACTGTCCTGACCATTATCACTTTTAAGAAGTACAAGTCAATTTTGGTTTTCTTTTTCAAGAGTATTTTAGCCATTGTATGTTCTTTGTATTTCTATATAAACTTTATAATTGGCTTGTCAGTTTCTGCTTTGGTTTGCATTGGGATTGCAATGAAATCAAACTGCAATTCATTCTACAGGTTACTTTGGGCAGAATTTTTAGTCCTCCTATCCATGAATATGTAATACATTTCCATTTATTTAGATTTTCCTTAATTTTTCTCAGCAGTGTTTTACATTTTTGCATATCTTTCTTTAAATTTTTCTTGAGGTATCTTATACTTTTTGATGCTGTTGTAGAAGAAATTTTGTATTTTTTTTCTAATTATTTATTGCGACTGTAGAAATACTATTGATTTTTTTAAAAGAATTTATTTATTTGACAGAGAGAGATCACAAGTAGGCAGAGAGGCAGGCAGAGAGAGAGAGAGAGGAGAAAGCAGGCTCCCCTCTGAGCAGAGAGCCTGATGCGGGACTCCATCGCAGGACCTTGAGATCTGACCTGAGCTGAAGACAGAGGCTTAACCCCCTGAGCCACCCAGGCGCCCCAGTACTATTGATTTTTATTATTTGCTTCCAGTTTCCAGCAACCTTGCTAAATTTGCTGAAAAGTTATCGTGATTGTTGAGGGTTTTTTTTTTGTTTGTTTCTGGTGTCTGGGGAGGGGTGGTTACTTTATTCACTAGTATTTTCTTTGTACACAATCATGACATCTGTGAAGAAGGGTTCTCCCTCTTCCTTTCTAAACTATCTACTTTTTCTTTTGTTACTTCAGTGGACTCCATGTATAATGTTAAATGATAGTGGTGAGAAAATATGTGCTTGCCTTGTTCCCATTCTAAAATGGAAAGGCTTCCATTTTGTTATTAAGCAGGATGTTAGTTCTGCTTAATAGTGACTTAATAAGCAGTTAGTTCTGCTTAATAGTCATAGTGACCTAGATTGAAGAAATTCTTTTCTATTCTTAGTTTACCAAGAGCTTTTTTAAAAAATCATGAATGTGAGTTGTATTTTGTCACACTTTTTCTACATCTATTGAGGTGATCATAGAATTCTTCTCCTTTAATTTCCCAATGTTGTGAATTAATAATTAATTTGGGAAGGTTGAACCGAATTACATTCTTGTGATCAACCTGGATTGGTGAGATATTCCTTTCATGCATTGCTAAGTTTGATTTGCTGATATTTTGTTAAGAACTTTTGTGTCCATATTCTTAAGGGATATTTTCTGTAGTTTTCTTGGGATTCCACCTTGTCTGTTTTAGGTATCAGTGTAATACTAGACTCATTAAGTGAGCTGAGATGTGTTCTTTTCCTCCCTATCCTTTAAAATACATTGTGTGATGATGGCATTATTCCTTCCTTAAATGTTTGATAGAACTCACCAGTGAAGCCATCTGACCCTGGAGTTTTCTTTCTGGGAAAGTTTTAAATTATGAATTCAATGTCTTTAGTAGCTATAGGCTATTCAGATATTGTATCTTATTGTGTCAGTTTTGATAAAATATGTTCTAAAGAGAAGTATCCATCTTATCTAAATTGTCAAATTGTAATAAACTATTTATATTATCCTCTTATTATTGTTTTAATGTCAGTGAGATCTGACATGATAACTCTTCTTTCGGTCCTGAAAATGGTAACTCCATTTCTTTTTTCCATTGATCAATATAACCAAGGCTTTCTTTTTTAAATCAATTTTATTAATCTTTTCAAAGAACCAATCTGAGTTTGTTGGTTTCCTTTATTACTCATATATTTTCTATTTCATTTATGCCCACTCTTATTTTAGAATTTCCTTTTTAAAAATTAATTTTGGGTTTAATTTTCTCTTCTACTCTTCATCACTTAAGGTTGACCACAGACCATCTACTTTATACGTTTTTTATTGTTTTCTGCAGTTACTCAAACCTACAAATTTCCCTCAAAACAGTGTTGTAGGGACGCCTGGGTGGCTCAGTGGGTTAAGCCTCTGCCTTCGGCTCAGGTCATGATCCCAGGGTCCTGAGATCAAGCCCCGCATCGGGCTCTCTGCTCCGCAGGGAGCCTGCTACCCCCTCCCCCTCTGCCTGCCTCTCTGCCTACTTGTGATCTCAATCTCTGTCAAATAAATAAATAAAATCTTAAAAAAAAAAGTGTTGTAGCTGCATCCAGCAAAATTTGTATATCGTCTTTTATTATCACTTATATCAAAATATTTTCTAATCTCTTATAATATTTTTAAATTCATACATTATGTACTAGTACATTTTAACTTTACAAATGCTTGGATATTTTCTAGATAACTTACTTTTGTTGATTTTTAATTTAGTACAGTGTGGTCAGAGAACACTCTGCATATAATTTCATTCCTTTAAGTTTATTGAGACTTGTTTTGTGGCCTACACTAGTATACTATTATTCCTTGCTTTTAGGTAGGAGTCTTTAAAAATCGTCACTCTGGGAGCACCTGGGTGGCTCAGTCAGTTAAGCATCTGACTCTTGGTCTCAGCTCATTCTCAGATTCATTCGCATGTTAATGTTTGAGGAGCGCTGACTTAACCTATCTAAAATGTACATAGCAAGACACCCTGAGACTATCAGATGACTACTGTGGTCTGATTTGTACTTAACATTAAAATAGCAGGACCCTCCTGACTTTAGGTCTTTTATCACCTTCCCATCTGCAGATTTCCCCTTTTGGTATTGTGGTCTTGACATCACAACATTGACACCAATTCAAAGGCTAAAGAATCCTTGGTGACTTTTTCCAAAATAAACCAAGAAGGCATGTTATCTTCTTCTGTGGAAATCCATGCTCTACTCAATGACAGGCATCACACCAGGCAGCTTATTACTTGAATGCTGGACATCTAGACAAGACAGACATCTTCACTTCAGTGCTAAAATCTATATGCCAAAGTCTGAATTTAAATTTAGAAGGTGATCATGCAAAGTTTAAAAACACACCTTGTCATTTCAAGCTCACCAGCTCTTGGGGATGTAAGAATGTAGGCTGATTATGTCCCAGTGCATGGGTTGGCATCACAACTCACTCAGCAAGTGGCTGTCTAGACTCTGCGTGAACAGATCCCTTGCCTTCCAAGCCAGCCTCCTCTCTTCTCCCATAGAACTGATGGTGCTCTATCCATTTTTATCCCTGTGGTCACTTCCACTCTTCCCTGTTCTTCCCCTTTGCTTGTATAGAAACGTAGTCTTTCCTCATACAACTGTTATTTGGATATTTGTACTTTGTTTTTGTAATATCTCCCAGTTTTCTCTTTTTCAGGGTAACTACATCTGTATAGCTCTGAGAGAAAAAAACGGAGAAAGTAGAATGCTAACACTCTTCAAATCCTTTTAAATCCTAACACCATACTTCATAAAAATGTGAACAATACAAGAGGTCCCTTATAAAACAACCATTCTGTGACTCTGAGCATCCAGTCTGCATTTCCAATAGGCAGGTCATTTTGGCGTTATTTTAAAATTTCACAAACTACAGGTCCATAATGCCACAAGCTCAGAGAACTAGCACAAAGGAGCAGAAATGCAATGGGTCTGGAGCTATGCCATTATGGTAGCCCCTACCCACACTTCAGCTGGAGTCAGGCAGACCTTGGCTTTCACTCCAATTCCACCACTTGGAAATGTTGCTTAGCTTCTCTGAGTATTGGTTTTCTCTTCCATTAAATGGGAATGATAATGGAACTCAATAATAGAACTCATCTTACATTACCTATTCTTGTGATGGACTCATATGATAATGTGTATAGAGGGTTTAGGACAGTGAATATATATTTCTTATCCAAAGCTGAGAGATCAAGTAACAGGGTTATGAGAAACACAAGGTTGGGACAGAGCATGTACCAAACCAGTGATCATCAGTATCTGGGGAGGTCATTTGGGTTGCCAGTGTCCAGCTCAGCATGGCTGGAGACCATCACCTTACATATTGAAAGATCAAGAAAGTTAAAAAAAAAAAAAAGCCCTAAAGTAATAGAGTGGAAATGCTGGAGCTTGGAGCAAAGCTGAAAATGACAAAATAGGACAATCAGTAGTGGAGTTGTGAGCCAGTGGGGCCACTATGAAAGTGGGAATGGAAGGATTGCAAGCAACTTATGTGAGCTGGAGGCCACACAGGCAAGGGGCGGAGCCCAGGGGCCAGTTTCTATTTTGAATATATAAAAACACATCTGATGGGCTCCTGCTGCCAGTGGGCCAGAGGCTAAGTGTTTTTCTCTCTCTCACTGAAGATTCTAATTTCTACTCTCATCATTCCAGGTCCCTTTGCTCAGGATAAAATGTATATGAACCAATACAGTCTTCTCCTTATCCCAACACAGTTTCCCTTGACCGACTGAGCAGGAATGAGCCCACATGTACAGAAACATGCATTATAGCAGGGCAGACCATATAGGAAAAGGAATTGGACACAGAATCAGAAGAACCTGATTGGACACAGAATCAGAAGAACCTTGAGAAGAACCTCAAGTCTAACTCTGACTCAGCTTTGTCAATCATATATATCATTTAACCTTTCTGAACCACAAAGCCCTCACCTGTGATGCTATTCCATGCCTGCTCATTGCATAGAGTATCGAGAGTTCCAGATAAGGATGCTGCTGAGTGTTGTACAAATATTAACTTCCTGGGAGGATGGTATCTGAATGAGGTCGGTGCGGCTTATCTCTGCCACGGAGGTCAGGGTGTTACCAGCTGTGGTTCAGCTCTCAGTATTCCAATGTGACTTAGGAGAGCCAATAGTCCTCCTTTCTACCCCTATCCTTACATCATCAAGAAATTCAACTCAACCACACTCCCTTCTGCTTCCTCCCAAGAGACTGACGCTCTGGACAGTTGCAAGGGTCTCTTATCAAAGAACTTCACACTCTGATCAGAGAACTCCACACAAATGGGCCAAAAGACATCCAATTTTTGATGCATTTGATGATGTAGTTGATGATTAATGCATTTTACTGTAATTTCTGCAAAGGGAGCAGCAAAATCCTTTTCTCTCCCTTTCTTTACTGTCCCCCCAGCCAAATCCGTTTGTAAGGCCCATCTGGACCCCTAGACTCTAGACAGAACCCCTCCTCCATGAACTGTTAAGGTCTGCGTTTTGGCACTGCTGCCTTTCCTCATGTCATCTTTCTTCCTCCTCCTCTAATTCTTCCACTTGATCCATCTCCGATCAAATTCACAGAGAAAAAATAGCAACCTCCTGTCCCACCAGAGAAATATCATTTTCTCAAGTACAGAGGGAACGTGGCCTTTGGTTTGTTGTCACACAGAGGGGTACAACCCGGGCCTTAAAGATGCCAGAAGAAGGCTGGCTTCTCTGTGGTGTCGGCCTCCTGGGTACCATTGTGTAATGGAAGGAGCTAGGACTGACAGTTTGAAGACTGTGCTTCTGCTCCTATGACTTCTCCTCATGGCTGTGTGAACTGGGATAATTGACTCTCCATAGGCCTGAGTCTAATGCTCGTCTACACAGTGAGGGTGGTGAGTAGTAACGATGATGCTGAGAACTATCATTTAATGAGAACGTACTATGTACCAGGAATTCTGCTAAGCTTCTTACATGTTTTCCTCACTAGTATTATTTATCACATTTCTACTGCCAAGGAAACGAAAGGTGAGTGCAGATGAGTGAACCTGCCCAAGGTCGTGGAGTGAGCTTCTCTGCAGAAATTTACATCCAGGTCTGTCTGCTCCAACACCTGGCTTGGAAACCTCTGTGTCTACAATTGTTACTCCTTCTCTGAAGACTTCTTTCATCGTCTTCGGCCAAAGTTGACCAAAGAATTGTCACGCTGCAATACAGATGTGTTTGTTGACCCATGTCTTAGGAAGAAGCATCTAGAGAACCTAGAACAGTTGTGGTTTTTTTTTTTTTTAAGTCTTTATTTAATTGAGAGAGAAAGAGAGGGAACAGACGTGAGCTGGAGGGAAAGGAAGAGAGAATACGAAGCAGATTCTTCTCTGAACACAGAGCCTGATGTGGGGATCAATCTTACGACTGTGAGATCATGACCTGAGCTGAAACCAAGAGTTGAACGCTTAACAGCTGAGTCACCCAGGTGCCCCTAGAACAGTTTTTGTTACATAACAGGTAATAAAGATCTGATGGGTAAGTAATTGGTTTCTTTATATCATACATGAAAGCATTAATTTGATTTAGTAAACTGGCACACCATTCTCTCTTTGCGTTTAAGTACTTCCAGCCCCCTGGAGTGGTTAACTCAGCCTCCAACCTTCTCTCCTGTGGAGAGGGGCTGGGACAGAGCAATAAGTGGAGTTCACCAGAGCTTCAAGACAATTTCCACGTGGCTAGCAAGAGAAAGCTTAGTTCAACTCTAGTATTTTCGTATCACTGCTATCTGATCCTTCAGTATATTGGGACTTAAAAGTGACAAACTATATTAAAAGAGCCAGCCAGGAAAATGCAGAGCCCAGTAAGATAGGAATTTCCAAGAAATGAGTTGTGCACAGATTTTAGAGGGCACATTTAAGAGAAATGTGCTTTAGTCTGATTTTTTTATAGCTTGAGGACTTTATTTCCATACTTACCTACTTACCGCATGGTATTAAAGAACTCAAAGTAGATAAATCTTTGGTTACTCCGCGTAAGTGGTTCAACTATAATTATGGATTAGCACACACCCCCCGTTCATAGTGGCTGCAGAATTATTTTCCTGTGCAACCACTCACATTGCTAATATACGAAACACTCTTTCTCCCCCCACCCCAAACCCCCCAGGCACAATGAATGCCTACCAGGACAGGCTTACCTTCCACTAAGCAGATTTCACAGCTCGAAGCCTCAGATCATTTGTAATCATTAGGGAAAACATGAGACTGAACCAATTAAAAAAATAAAAACTATCCTGAAGCTCACAAAACCACGTAATTACTCCGCATCACTTAGCATTTTGATTGAGTTTTTGGAAAACTGGATACAAAGGCTCAGAAACTTCCCTAAAAGGCCTTATAGACATGGTGGCTTTACCGATGTAAACTCACTTTAAAATATATATATATGGGGGCACCTGGGTGTCTCAGTGGGTTAAGCCTCTGCCTTCGGCTCAGGTCATGATCCCAGGGTCCTGGGATCGAGCTTCCCTCCTCTCTGCCTACCTCTCTGCCTATTTGTGATCTCTGTCTGTCAAATAATTAAAAAAAAAAAAAAATATATATATATATATATATATATATATATATATATGTATGTTTCGGGACACCTGGGTGGCTCAGTTGGTTAAGCATGAGACTCCTGATTTCAGCTCAGATCATGATCTCAGGGTCCTAGGATTGAGCCCCACATCGGGCTCTGTGTTCGGTGGGGAGTCTGCTTGAGATTCTCTGCCCCTCTCTGCTCCTCCCGCCATTTGCACTCACTGTCTCTCTCTCTCTCTCAAATAAGTAAATAAATATTTTTTAATAATAAAAATTTTAAAAATGTATTTCCTTGACAGTAGACACAATGGAGGGTGGACAAAGAGAGGCAGGTGGGTAGAAATGTAGACAAATATTATTGTTATTCCTCTGGTCCAAGCCCTTTAAGCATTACTTTTTTATTCTCTGGTGTTGTAAATGTTTAATAGAAAATTTATCATTTTACTTGTAGAAATGCAAGCAGTGCTGCCACACCATTTCTTTCCGAGTGTCTGTTTGTGGAGGCTTAAAGTCCGTAGACCACTGGTTGTGATCAGATGACGGGGTTTAACACTACATTTTCCTCTGCCCTAAGAGAGATGACTTAGCTGTTTGGGCACTCAATATTTCCATTAGTGGAAAGAGGTTGTCACCTACCTCAAGACTAGTCAGAATTTCAAAAGAATTCTGGAAAGAATATTCAGCTCCCCAGTAAAAGCCATAATATACATACTTAGCAGGTATCTGGAAGAGTGAGCAAGGCAGTGAGTTCTCGCTGTGTTCTTTTTTGACACTGAACCTGAAAGCCTTCCCCCCACTACCCCGCCACTGACACTGCAACTTTCACCTTCAGTACCAGCGCCCTCCTTGTGCACTTGGTAGCGCTCATTCTGTCCCCCAGGTTCTCACATTACTTTGCTTACTGAGAAGACAAAAGTGTGTCTGTAGCCAAGTGCTCTCGGGTTTCATCCACGAGCACAGATCCTGCATGGGAACCCGAGTAGACAGAGAAAGGCGCTGTAACAGAAGCAAAGAATAAAATTATAATGAATGTTTCATGGAGGCCACTGGCAGGAAAGCAGGAAAGGGGTGAGACAGGAAGGGGAGCCCAAGAGTGGGGACCTGTGGGGCGGTTCGTGAAGCTGTGTTGAGGAGAAAGGGTCAGAGCCCAGAGTTGGGACCAAGGCATATACACAGACAGTGGTTTTTCAAAAAGTTGGCTAATTCAACTATTACCTATAGAAATCAGACTGCATTCAGTACCTCTTCCATAACTGTCCCCCAGACCCTCATTAGTATTTCTTTTCATCTAAGCAGACAAACGAAACAATACAGATATGCAAAGAATTGATTTTAAAAATCAGAAATAACCACTGTTAGCATTAGAGGATAATCAGCCATGTGTGTGTGTTGTCTTTTTTTACAAGATTATCATATTCCACATGCTGTTTTATAATTTTCTTTTTTCACTTGATACATCAAGAATAGCTTCCCATGTCATTTACTATACAACCACATCATTCTTTTTTTTTTTTTTAGATTTTATTTATTTATTTGACAGACAGAGATCACAAGTAGGCAGAGAAGCAGGCAGAGAGAGAGGAGGAAGCAGGCTCCCTGCTGAGCAGAGAGCCCAATGCGGGGCTCGATCCCAGAACCCTCGGATCATGACCTGAGCCGAAGGCAGAGGCTTAACCCACTGGGCCACTCAGGCACCCCCAACCACATCATTCTTAATGGCAGTCTCATATTTCATTGTAGGAGTCAATGAGCTTTCATTTAACTCGTCTCTTGTCGGACAAACAAGTAGATTGTTTTTTAGCAATGACAAAGAATGCCTTATCAACTGATTTCCACTATGTAACAAGCCACCCCAAAACATCACAACTTTAACAACCTTTTTTTTTTCTTTTTTTTAAGAGTGAGTGGGGTGAGGGCAGAGAGAGATTGCAGCAGGGAGGAGCAGATAAAGAGAGAGAGTCTTAAGCAGGCTCCATGCCCAGTGTGGAGCCCAGCATGGGGATCGATTTCATGACCCCTGAGATCATGACTTGAGGCGAAATCAAGAGTCAGATGCTTAACAAACTGAGACACTCAGGTGCCCCCAAAACCCTTTGTCTTAAGCTCACAATGCTTTGAGGAACCTGGGAGAACCGGAACAGCTGAAATGGAGGGCCACTCTCCACACGGTCTCTCATCCTCTAGTGGGCTGGTCTCAGCATCTCCATACAGTGCCCTCAATGTCTCAGAGTGCGGACCCCGAAGTGTGCAAGTGCTTTTCAAGCCTCTGCTTCTGACACATTCACTAAAATCCTGCCGGCTATTCCAAGTCACACATCCAACCCAGATTCAAGGGATGTAGAAATAACGTCCTTGGCTTGGTGGGAGAAGACGCGAAGCCACGTGACAGGTGATGCACATATAAGGATGGAGGAGTTTTTGCCATTTTACCCTCTTCTGCAAATGCTCACGACATATCCTTTTAATGCCTTCTGTGCACACATACCTGATTACTGATATGGGATAAATTTCTAGAGGGGAACCCTTTCAGTAAAGCAACATTTCAAGCTGTGGACTCCTACTGCCACAACTGCGGTGTTTCTCATCAACTAGACTTTTAATAAGAGCTTTGTATCATGGTATTCTATTGCACATTAAACATGAATTAAATAATGGAATGAATGAATGGACTAATAAAACTAAATAACTAAGTCAACAAAAAGATGAGTCTATCAACAGCCTGATAATACTGAAATTACCATTCTTATTCTAAAGCCCTTCCACTCCACTCTTACAAAAAAATGTTTCCCAAATTTTCTTTCAGTACCTTATTCTTACTAACTTGTTTGAGAGAGAGAGAGAGAGAGCGCACATGAGCAGGCTCCACAGTGAGTAGAGAGAGCCCAACACAGGGCTCAATCCCTAGACTCTGGGATCATGACCTGAACCGAAGGCAGAGGCTTACCCAACTGAGCCACCCAGGTGCCCCCATACTAACTTGTTTGAATTGTTGGGCTCTCAGGAACTTATTTTGCATGACAAACAAGGTAGTATTTTTTTTTTCCAAAGGGCTAGCCAATGTCCAATCTCATATAATAATATTAATATTAATATAATAAATAGAACCATTCCTTCCAACAGTTTGGACTATATTTTTATTAGAAACGTATGCATGCATTTGGCTTTATTATTGAATTTTATTTTGTTCCATTCTTCTGTCTGTCTATTCCAATCATACCAACCTTCCAAAATTAGTTTTTTTTTTTTTTAAAGATTTTATTTATTTATTTGAGAGAGAGACAGTGAGAGAGAGCATGAGCGAGGAGAAGGTCAGAGAGTGAAGCAGACTCCCCATGGAGCTGGGAGCCCGATGTGGGACTCGATCCCGGGACTCCGGGATCATGACCTGAGCCGAAGGCAGCCGTCCAACCAACTGAGCCACCCAGGCGTCCCCAAAATTAGTTTTTAGAGTACATTTTAATATCCAGAGGTCCCAATCCATTTTTACTACTTTTTTTTTCCTTTTCTCTTTATAAAGACCTTCTGGAGTATTCTGACATAGATTTCTTTGATATGCAATTTGGAATCAATTTGTCTTTCACAAAAGAAGTACATTAGATTTATAGAAATTTTTAAAAAGATTTTATTTATTTATTTATTTATTTATTTGAGAGAGAGAGAGAGAATGAGCAGGGAGGAGGGGCAGGGAAGGAACAAGCAGACTCCCCACTGAGTGGAGAGCCCATTTCAGGGCTCAATCCAGGAACCCTGGGATCAGATCATGATCCGAGCCGAAGGCAGCTGCTTAACCAGCCAAGCCACCCAGGTGACCCGGATTTATATATTTTTAATACAGTCAGCAGTTTTACACTTATATCTTCCTACTTAGAACTAGTCACATCTCTCCAATTGTTCAAACTAATTTTACATTCTTTGTAAAATTTTAAGCTTCCCTTTACTTAGATTCCAAGTTCCAAGTTAATTTCCTTTTAAGCATTTTATTTTTTAAGAATATTATCAATATATAGGAGAGAAACAGACTTCTCTGTGTTTGAATAGTAAGTACATTATTTCTCATTTGTGGTAAAAAAAAAAAATAACACAAAATTCACGGTCTTAATCATTTTTGAGTATACAATTCAGTGACATTAAGGGCATTCTCATGTCTATGCTACCATCATCACTATCCATCCACAACAGTCTCTTGTGTTGTAAAACTGTACCCATTAAACAGCAACTCTCCATTGCCCTTTCCCCTCCCCTTTCTTCTTTCTCTCAGTGAAGCAAAGGACTCTGGGTACCTCGTGTAAGTGGAATCATACAGGATCTGTTCTTTTGTAACTAGCTAATATTTAGTGTCTTAGTGGAACACAGGAACCTTGGAAATAAATTCTACAGATAAAATTAACACTGTTTTTTACTTTTTAAAATATATTTTAAAGTGTTCCTTGTTTCAGAAATCAAAGTCATGGGTACCTGGGTGGCTCAGTCGGTCCTGGGGATCTAGTCTTACTTCAGGCTCCCTGCTCAGCAGTGTGTGCTTCTCCCTCTCCCTTACCCCTTCCCCCTGCTCTTGTGCGCTCTCTTCCTTGCTCTTGTTCCCTCAAATGACTAAATAAAATCTTTAAAAAAAAAAAAAATCAAAGTCAAGTCGGTTATACATAACAAAAATAACCACTCTATTATACCTCTCCTAGTTAAATTTTTATGTATATATCATTCCAACTTCAATTATTTTATAGTTTATTTACATCTGATAGACCTTTTCACATTTGTGTACAATACATAGTTGCTCCTAATGTAATATTTTTGAACTGGAAAGTAAATTAGTGATAATCTTGTCTAACCCTCTTTTTCTTTTCTAGATGATAATACCGACTCCCAAAGAAGGCAGGACAAACATGATGAAGAAGAAGGGGAAGCCCAAAGAATGAGCCCAGCCCTAACAAATATTTCAAGGATATGGAAGGAGGTAGAGAGTATGAAATTCAGAATCACCATCAGCCTTTTTTTTTTTTCCCATCTTTTTGAGAAATCATGGAGAATAGTAGAGGTTCTAGAACGCTGGGCAAAACACATGCCCTCCCCTGGCATTTTTTTTTTTTGTAAGGGAAAAGAAAGGTAACTAAGGGTGACTCTGTGGTAAGTTTGAGGCTGATAACATTCATCTTCTTGTGAGGACTGAGAAAAAGTTGTGAAAACTTGGAGCCATCACATGTTCACAAAAAACGTCATGTTGACTAAATCCAGTTACTGGGTTTTTTTTCTTTTTTTTTTTTAGAGGGAGGAAGGGGCAGAGGGAGAGAAAATATTAAGCAGGTTCCATGCCCAGAGCCCGACGTGGGACTCAATCTCACAACCCTGAGATCATGACCTGAGATGAAATCAAGAGTAAGACACTTACCCGAGCCATGCAGGCACCCTAAAATCCAGTGACTTTTATTTGTTAATATTAATTATTCTCAAGTTCAATGGAAAAAATGTAATAAACACTGAACTCAATATAATTTATTAATAATGCATAATAATATAATTGTCTTCTCAAATTCTTTTAGAATGTATGCATATATTTCACATGGCTATAATCAGCATATATATACAATTTTATTTCCTGCTCCTTCAACTCAGTATCATTTTTACAACACATTTTCACTTATCTACATGCATCAGGTATCTTATGCTGGGGTCAGGGCTACTCAGAAGGCTGATCTACTGAACTGGCAGAAGAGGGGGTAATAGAAGTCATATTAATTACATAAGTAAATTCAAGCAAAATCACCAGTCCCCTGGGCCCAGCGGAGAAAGAATCTGAGCAGGGAGAAAAAGCCAGGTGAGCAGAATAATGCTTGACATCTCACTTGACCTAAGAAGTGAGGTCCGGAGAACACAGTGGGAACTTAGTGTAGTAGAGTTTAAGTCAAAATGGGCAGGAACTGCATTTGGCTTGCTTCTGGTTTCCTAGGTGTGACAACTGATGGATAATGACAAAAAATGCATGCAGTTGAGAAAACAGTGTCAACAGTAGAGCCCCACCAGGTGGAGGTCTGAGGAGGAGTCTGGAATGGCTGTGCCAATTGTCTGCCCCAGGCACTAAGATCCTAAGCTACCAGATCAGGGTCTGGTTCCCAGCAGGCTCGTGGTAAATATCTGTTCCATGAACAACTAACAGGGTCACTAGCCCCATAGGTGAGGAGGTGGCCCAAACCATCATTTGTCTTGATTTCGATAAACAGTAGATGATTCTGTGATTCTGTCCTGCGGATAAGGTCATTGGCCAGGGTGGGGGTAATAGTTATTACACGTATTTTTGCTTGATGAACCAAATATACCCCAACTGTGGATTAATAGTTCAAGGAATATGTTATAGGACTCCATCCTTGGTTTTATCTGGTTTAATAATTTCAATAACAATTTGAACTTGTATTTCTTCAATGTAATTCCTTTAAAAAAAATTGACAGACCCTCAAGGTTGAACTTAAATTATTTTTATTATAACATTACTTAAATATAGACACAAACAAGACTAAATATTGCACATGGCTTTTATATCACTATAAGGCAAACCCCATGAAAATCAAATTAACATTATTAATGGGACACAAAATCACTGGTCTACCAATAGTCTATGTCACATGGTCCTGACAGCAATGGACATGTGCTTAGAGTGTGGACTGGCAATACCAGGAAGGGTCTTGTGATATGTGTGTAGTCATTACTCCACAGCCTGATCCAGTGTTGTTGACCTTAGCTCAGCACACGCACATCATTTACACATCCAGTTGCCTGGTTTTCTTTTCTCAGTAGCCTAGATCATTTGTTTCCAGCACTATGTTAAACACTAATGCAAACACAGGCATTGAAACACCATGTCGGTCTCAAGAAAACTAGTATTTTTTAACCAATCATAATGCTCATGGAAAGGGAAACAGAACTCACTCATTCAACCAATAATGACAGAGCTCTCACTAGACCCTGGGTGGCTGCTAGATGCTAGGGATGAACTAGAGAGAGCATGTTCCTGACTGCGGAAGAACTGAAGAATTACTCCTCAGATTTATAATGACACTGGACTGGGCAGAGAAGCAACATGTGAAAACAGGGCCTGGATTATAAAAAAAGAAAATAAAAACAAAAAAGCAAACAACAACAACCAAAAACATATATACATTTTTCCCATTATAATATTTTGAAATTCCCAAATCACCACTTGCCTATTGTTAAAAAGAAATTGCAAGTGATACAGAAGTCCATAAACTAATAACTGAAAGCTACCCCTCACCCAATACCCTGTAGTCCCACTCCCTGCTGGTCATAACCATATTAGTTTGAACCTTCCAGAAATTTCCATGTTTTGAAAAACTAATTCTGGAAAACTTCATTCTGTGAGCACAGTATTTTACCCCAGGTCTTTTTCTCTACTTGGTGGCATTTTCTAAAGCGTGTCCTTTTGACGTAGGAGAATCCTAGATTGAAGTTCAAAGGGATCCTAGAGACTGGACTGGGAAAAATCCTTCAATTTTGCAGAATCGCAACTTTGTTTTAAGTTTTAGGAAAAGGATTAACGATGCACTATGCAAAATGCCTGGCACGTAGTAGGCACTCACAAAATAGTAATTCCGAGTCTTCCATTAAAATCATGGTTGTTCTTGAACTGATACTGGCTTTTCCAGGTGTGGTATACGATGTCTTGACTATGAAGTGACGGCAGTTCTTTTTTCAACAATCTTGGAAAAAAAAAAAACCGAACCACGTTTTTTAATGTGGCTGCTCTTGGGCGATTATAGCTTTTCATATCTTTGGAACACCACTGCTCAGTCACCCTTCCATTTAATATAATAGCCCCCTTGTCTTCATACAGGACATGTCAGAAGGGAGGTGGAGGTTTGGTCATTTGAATGGAGACAGGGTGTTAGCGTCAGGACCATATTTCTTTCCAAGTCTAAAATCTAATTTCCTCAGAACTGTGTTTAACAGTCGTGCATTTACGGCTTGAGTTCCTGGCGGCCCATCCACTCGCCTATACAACATCACTTAGGTAATGCTTGGAAAGTACTTTGAAGGAAATGGGCCCAGAAGTGCTAAGTGGAATTACATGATATGAGTCGACAGTGGGGAGCCACGTGAATAGATAAAATCTCCTGTCTGCTCTACATTTCATTTTCTCCAGTAAATTTTATGGAACCCTCATGCGTTACACTGGAAAGAAAGCAGGAAGTCACATTTTTATGAGTAATATGTATGTTGAACATTGAAAAATAACAAAGTCGTGGAGTGGAATATTTGCACTCAGTTGGGTATAATAAAAATAGTCAGTTAGAAATTAAGGGTTAGCCACTTTCCATTTTACAGTATTTTAAATAAATAACAAAAAAATGAAGATAGGATAAAGCAAAATATGGAAGGAAGAGTTCTGGAAAATTTCTTATCCAGGAAAAGTGGCTCTGGAGAATTTGAGAGAGAGAATTTACATCAGAATATTTACCTGTTCAACATTTGTATATTCATTCGATGAGCTTTTACTAAATGCCATCAGAAAGCCAAGCACTGTGTTAAATACTGGTATAGAGAGCTTGAGGACAAGCTATGTTGGGGGCAAGGTAAATTGCATCCTTGTAAAACATGGAGAAAGAATTCCCTGCAAAAGCCATGGAAGGTGTCCCTCAAGGAGGTGATATTTAAACTATCCTAAGAGTGAATAGGTGTTTGCTAGGGAAAAATGGGGAGAGAGGGGCTTCGTGGCAATGGAACAATGTTAACAAAGCACACAGATGTGAAAGACATGGGGGGTAAGGGAATGACAAGGTTTAATAACCAGGAACACATCATGCTAAGTCTAAAGGTGAGACCAAGCAAAAAGCTAGCTCTGATTTTGCAGAACATTGTAGGTATTGCTAAAAACATGTGTTCTTTCTTTCTTTTTCATAGAGAGAACATATGTTGTCATATTTGTGGAAATTATGTGTTCTATTCAATGAAATTCAGCAAATATACCCAGGGCAATCCTGAGGACATCAAGATGAACATAAAAAGATCCCAGTAGTCCAAATCTCACAGTGTAGTTGGCACACTGTTCTTCCACATACCTTTGGTATTCACTTCAAATATTTGTCACTCCATTGGTTGGTACCACCCCACCCCCACCCCCCGCCATACATACATACATACATACTATAAGATGGAGAGCAGTGAGGCACAGATGCAGGAGTAGGGCTGTAGTGTCAGACTTGGGCTCAACTCCCAAGTCCCACAAATACTAGTTGCTTGACTTTGGGCAGCATCCACTCCTCTGTCAAATGGGAGTCCTAACCATTCAAACTCATAGGGATGCTGTGTGTACTAAGTGAGAAAATGCAGGCACAGCACCTGGCAAACTGTAAACACTGGAGAAATGTAGGCTGTTCCAATAGACACTTTATATGTGCATCTGTGTTCCTGTGAAGAGCTATGTGACTCCTCTGAGAATCATCTGTAGCTCCATTGGGAAGAAACCACCACTGCTGATTGTTCCTGTTCTGTGACTGCTCTCTTTCCTTTGCAAGATGAAACAGAGATCATTTGGAGATGTTTGGTCACCATCTTCTGTAGAAACACTGTCATCATCACTAACATTGTTACCATCCCATCATATATTGGTGGAGGAGGCTGCATGTAAGTAAACCAGAGAGCAAACCTCAACACAAACAGCCCAAGGGGACATGCAATACTGTGACATAGGAAATAAACTGATGATTTTTTTAAAACTAAAGTAAATGGGGATTACATTTGCTGAAAAGTGTTTTCTCTCCCTTCCAAATGCCAGAGTGATGTATATATTTTATTTCTCAGTGTTTTCCCCTAACCCCATTTCTATTCCCCCAAATTGAAAAATCAGATAAGGAGACAGAGGGGCTCCGGAAGATTAAGTCCAAAAATATAAATAAATAGATTATTGACGTGTGTGACTATATTGAGAATATTTTTAACTTCTAACAATGAGCTTAGGTGTGATCACTGATTGGTATATAGAAAAGTAAACAATTTAAAAAGCATGGCAATTACTAACTCCAGGGAAAATAGAAAGTTGTTCAAAAAGTAAACGTAGGGATGCCTGTGTGGCTCAGTTGGTTGGGCGGCTGCCTTCTGCTCAGGTCATGATCCCAGGGTCCTGGGATTGAGTCCCACATCCGGCTCCTTGCTCCGCGGGGAGCCTGCTTCTCTCTCTGCCTCTGCCTGCTCGTGTGTGAGCTCTCTCTCACTCTCTCTCTCTCTGACAAATAAATAAAATCTTAAAAAAAAAAAAAGTAAATGTAGTTACAATATATAACATATCTCAGCTGTGAGAAATAGTCACATAGTTATGTTAATGTAAAGTCTATATATGTATCTATCAAGAGTATGATATAACTGTAGTGGGAGGATGTGGAAGGGAAAGTGTGTATGTGTGAGTTGGGGAGGCAGGAGAGGGCAGAAATAAATGTAAGAATATTAAATCTGGAAAATCAAAACAGACAATCATGTTATTTAGAAATATGGAGGCCACTCAAAAGAAACAGAAGAAGATCTGAAAATGGCTGCTCTGGGAAGAAGTACAGGCAGAGGTTACAGTTTTTCACAATAAATCTTGTAAAGCAGGACTTTTTCACTATCAAAACTATGCACATATATAAATTTAATATAAATAAACATTAAATATATTTAAAGGTAGGAAGACAATGTTGTTCAGTTTGAAGTTTTTGAATCAAGGGCTGCAAAGTGGGATGAATTTTAGTTGAGCCCATTGTGCAGGGTTTCAGAAAGCAAGAAAAAGGTGCAAGTTTTTAAGCAAAGGAGTAGCAGGTTCAAGTCATATTCTGGAAAAACTAATTATAAATATATAATAAGATTTACATATTATATAGGTTATACATATTATGATTAAATATATATTAACTATATAATTAAATTATGTACATTTTTATTTATACACACACATAATAAAAGGTAACCCCATAAGGAGTAGGAAAAGTTTAAAAACAGGGAGGCCGATTTGCAAGCTCTTGCAATAGTCCTAACAAGCAATGAAGACTTTCAGAACCAAACAAGAGAACATGGGCATTGAGAGAAAATGGATGTACGAGGCAGACCTCTCTTGCCTCTATGGGAAATGAAGAGGGCGAAGTGAAGACTGGGGATGGTTGTACCATTAACTAAAATGGATCTTCGAAAGGAGAGGCAAGTCTCTAGAGGGAAGGCCAGGCAGGGAAAAAAAAAAAAAAAATGGTGCATCTGTTTCTGTACACATCTGAAATGTCAAAGGGACATCTAGAGGAAGAACTTGTAAATGCCAATCAGGAGGTCAGGATGGAGAAAGAAACAGAAGATAGAGATTTGGGAGTTCCTGGTTTATATGGGGTAAGCAGAGAAGAAAATGCCTCAAGAAAAGCCAACTGGAGCCCCTCTCTGGGGATTATTAAACAGGAACTACACTGGTTGTTTCTCAATGTTGAAAACAGAAACTCCCGGGGGATATCCTGAGCCATGTTTCCCACTTGGTGGAGAAATATAGTCTGAGTGATTGAAGCCATGTAGACAAAAAGCTGAGATAAGCAACAGAGACATAAGGAGTCCTACAGAACAACCCTGGGAATCCTCAAGTTCTAGACCTCCAGGCACCCAAGCTGCCTGTCCCTGAAGCCTGGTTGCTCAGCCCTTTTGGCTTTCCCTTCAGTTCTCTGAGCCACCCCGGGGTCCTTCAGTCAACCCTCTGTTTGCTTAAATTCAGGTGGCTTTGTCATTTTCTACCAAAAACCAAAGTTCTAATAGAGAGTGGTAACTTGAAGGAAAGACAGGCTGGAGAGATGATTGACAGATGATAGATCGAGCACAGAGAGGTGGATGGAGGACAGGTAGACAGAGAGGTAGACGATAGATTCATTCAGGGCAGCAAGCATTGTTTGAAAGCATAGGGGGTGAATTGGGAAATAGGAAGACTAAGCATATAAGGAGAGAGGACACCCGATGGACCTTCCAGAGAAAGTAGGATGGAGAGAGACTGTGAGCCCAGGTGGAGAGAGTAGTCCCTCTGAGACAGAAACCAAGGACAGGAACAGTTTAATTTGGTAGGGAATGAGCTTGAAGAACCCCAACCCTCTGCTGCATTATTCCTCCTCTTGTGAAGTAGGGGGCGAGGTCATTTCTGAAAAGTGAGTGAAGGTTTTAAGGTAAGGGTATGTGAGGAGAGTTAAAAAGCTTCAAGCCACTGCCAAGGCCTATAAGACTAGGAGTTGCTGAGGAACAAAAATCTCAGTCTTATTTTCCTCTTTAATGCTTATGTGACCCCACATATTGAAAGTCCTCATCTGTGGGATTCTTTGTGAGCTGTGATGGGCACCGTCTATTCACTTGCAGCAACGTGAAGGACACCTACATAGTCAATTGTCAATTCTCTAAAGCTGGGGTTGGCAACGTTGTTCTGTAAAGAACCAGAGAGTAAATATTTTAGACTTTGTGAGCCATATGGTCCCTGTGGTGGTAGCTCAGAAAACAGCCACAGACAAAATGCAAATGAAGGGGCGAGTTCCAATAAAGCTTCATTTCCAAAACCAGGCTACTGGCACAACTTGATTAAAAAATGGGCAAGGGACTTGAATAGAAACTACTACCAAAAAAAAAAAAAAAAAAGATATACAAATGGCCAATAAGCACATGAATATTCAGTATCACTAATCATTAGGGAAATGAAAACCAAGACCACAATGAGATACCACCTCACTCTCAACAGGACGGCTTCCATCAAAAATACAGAAAATATGTTGTTGGCAAAAATGTGGAGAAACCGTAGCCTCACCATTAGTGCGGTTGTAAAAGGTATAGCCGGTTGGAAAACAGTATGGCAGTTCCTCAGAAAATTACACATAGAATTAACATATGATCTGGCAATCCCACTTCTGGGACTATACCTGAAAGAACAGAACACAGAGTCTTAAAGAAATACTTGAACACCCATATTCAGAGCATGTTACAACATGGTTGCACCTTTGAGGACATTATGCTAAGTGAAATAGGCTAGTCACAAAAAGACAAATGCTGTATGATTCCACTTATATTAGGTACCCAGAGTAAGGGCGCCTGGGTGGCTCGGTGGGTTAAGCCTCTGCCTTCGGCTCAGGTCATGATCTCAGGGTCCTGGGATGGAGCCTCGTATCGGGCTCCCTGCTCTTCGGGAAGCGTGCTTCATCTCCCTCTCTCTCTGCCTGCCTCTTTGCCTCCTTGTGATCTCTCTCTCTGTGTCAAATAAATACACAAAACCTTTAAAAGAGAAAGAAAGAAAGTAGCATGGTGGTTGCCAGGAACCAGGGGGAGGGAAATGGGGAGTTGTTCAGGAGGCAGAGAGCGTCAGTTCTACAAGATAAAAGGGTTTCTGGAGACAGGTTGCACAACACTGAGAAGGTACTTAACATTGCTGAACTGTACACTTAGAAATGGGCAAGATGGGGGTGCTGGGTGGCTCAGTCAATTAAGCATCCAACTCGATTTCAGCTCAGGTAGTGATCTCAGGGTTGTGAGACCGAGCCCACATTGGGCTCCCTGCTGGGTGTGGAACCTGTTTATGATTCTCTCTCTCTCTTTCTTATTCTCTCTCTCTCCTCTCTCTCTCACTCTATCACTCTTTCTCAAAAGAAAAGAAAACAAAGAAATGGATGAGATGGTAGATTTTATGTTGAGTATATTTAGCCACAATCTTATTAAAAACCAAACAGATAAATGGCCACACTTATCCATCAGGCCATGGGTTGCCAGCCCCTGATCTAGAGATTCTGAGGGCAATGACGATTACAGAGTGCAAATAAAAGTTTCCCCTTCGGTGCTGGTTGGTGCTATAAGGGTAGAGCCTCTCCTGGGCCTCTCGGCCTCTCTCCTACTTAGTCCTACGGGTGACAAGACACAGCCGCTCAGTCCATTGTCACAGAATGGAACCGCAGTTTCTCTGTGGCCAAGTCCTAGAGAGGGCTGAGTCTGGAGTCAATCAAATGGAAAGGGGGAGAAGAAAAGGAGTAAAAAACACGATTTCCTCCAAAGGAAAAGTGGTTTCAATAACACCAAGGCTCTCTCCCAAAAGTAAAAGTTCCAGGTGCCTACATTAAAAGTATCCTGTGTCCAGAGATCCTGTACGAGGCCTCTGAATGGCCCAGCGGGGTCCATGCTCTCCACAGGGCTGCCTTGTCCTCAGTGTTGTTGTTTTGTGAGGTGTACCTAGGACAATGTCAGACGATTGTTGGAGGCGGTTTCCAGCTGGCCTGCTGTGCAACAGATGCAGGGTTTCTGGATTTAAAATAAGAAAACAAGTTACCGATGGTGATGACCCGAGAGCCCATATTCTCCGCCTCTTCTAGGGAGCAGGTTCCGGGCAGGGGATTTGGTGGCAGCACTTTCTAGTGCACAGACCTTGGCAACTCTCATCCTCAAGGATGGCATTTATGTCTCTCGCCTTACGCCCCAGCTTCCTGATTTTTCCTTGAATTACACAACTGCACAGTGTTATCAAAACCTGTTTCTTTAAAGGACACTGCCGCCCTGAGGTTGGGAAAAGATTTTAGTAAGAAATAAAGGATAACAGAGGGTCCCCAAATGATCACGAGGCATCAGAAATGGATTTCTGGAGCTTTCAGAACCGATTCCTGGCTCCTAGCTAGTTCTCCTCTCAGAAAGCCAAACCCGGGGCAGGGAGCTGGGGAGCTCTCAGACCCTCTGCCAAAGTCGAAACCTGCTCGTATTTTGCAAGGTTAAATGGCGAAAGTGAAGGTTTGATTGTTGGTTCTGTAAAAATGGGAAAGGAAGAAAAGAGACAAAAATGTGGCTTTTCAGGGTAAGGCTTTTATCCAAAGCAGGTACATTGCAGAGCTCCAAGCCGAGAGACAAAGGGAGCCTTGTGCCGCTCCCTCCGCCGGGCAATGTGGTACTTCCACGGGGGTAAGAGGAGGCAGGGAAATGGTTTCTGTGTGCTGTGGAAAAGAAAGAGCAATTCATGAGGGCTGCAAATGGGGGCTTGCTTTGGGGGGCACCTGCTGGCCAGGCTCAGGGAGTGGTCATGTTTCACCATAAGGAAAGGAGGCCTGCTGGGGGCTGGACCCCGAGGGGGGCCGCGGGCTCCCTGCGGCTGATCAACGGGCAGCAGGCGGGATGGTGCAGCTTCCCTCCAGAGCATCATCAGAGCAGGAGTCCAGGACTCCTCCCAACAGAGAGGGACAGGTGGTGAGAGCCCCTCTCTGCGGCCTTACGAGTCTGTTCTCTGAGGCAGACCCAGTGGAGCACACTGTCCAACACGGCGGCCAGCAGCCCAAGGTGCCCACTGAGGACTGGAAAAGTGACCAGTCCGAGGTCTGCTGGGAAAAGTTAAAAGATACCCCCTATTTCACAGAAAAGAATGTAAAATGTCTCAATAAGCTTTATATTGACTGCATACGGAAAGGATAACATTTTGGATATACTGGTTTAAATAAAACGTATCATTGATTTTACCTGCCTCTTTTCCTCTTTTTACTTTTTTTAAATATGCGACTACTGGAAAATTTTAAGTCATACATGTGGCTCGCATTTTATTTCCCTTGGACCATGCTGCCTTGGAGAACACATTCAGAGGAACAGCGCCATCCTGAGCTAATTTTCTTTTGGTATTGGATAAAGGAGAAACTAAGATGGAAGAGAAAATCCAGTGAAGAATGCATTTATGGTCCTAAAGGCTGAACTCCTAACTTGAGGTGACTCATTCACATGGCACAGATCCATCCTACTACTGCCCTTGGCCCCAAACCCCTCATGCCTGGGTCACAGTATGTTCCCAGCACCCAGCCTGGCACAGAGAGACCCCTGTGTTTGTCTGAGAAAGGTGTATTGCTGGATCCCTTCATTTTGCTGGGATTTTAGTTATGGTGTAATGGGCCTTGGTGAAAAGTGCAAAGCCCGATTTCGAAGCCAATTTCACCACCACTAGTCACGTGACTTGGGATGGGTGACTTAGAGCAGCGAGACCTGATTTTTTTTTCTGTCAAACAAAAATGCTAACCAATGTCCTTGTAGGGTGAGGCTCAGATGAGAAAAATGAACTCCAAAGCTCCTGCTGGCATTTGGAGTAGGAACGATGAATGTTATTCAATGTGAGATTCTTTTGAGTCAGAAACAAAGGGTCTCAATGTTCCCCTCTGAAGTCAAGAAATGGTACCCGGGACTGATCAGAGGGGAAGGGAACCCGACACCAACCCCAACGCCATCAGTCAGTCCGGAACCCTGAATGGTTACTCAGAGTCTACTCTCCTCGCCAGCTACTGCAGACTGAAATCGTGATCACAAATGTTTTCACGGTGTCAGCGCTGAAAGAGCTCTAGGGACAATTTGTGCTGCACCTTTCTATAGAATAAGGAACCAGAGAAGCAGGGAGGTAAGAATCGTCTTGGATCACTCAGCCCAGTCCCTGCCCAGAGCCATGTAGAACTCAGTTTTCCCAACATGGGGAAGCACTCATGCGGTTCAACACGTGAACCCTGAGACCCATGGACCCTACCACCACTGAGCTTGTGATAGGATGAGAGACACGGAATCTGGACGCTATCCCAAGATGAATGTAAAAGACCACGAAAGGGACCATCCTATCCTAAACAAGGCTGGCTCGTCCTCAGAGTGCTCACAAAGATCTATCCAAAGATTCGTGAGTGAGACGGAACCTCAACTCATGGGCCAAACAATGAAGAAACGGAGTTGTTTAGTTTAAAGTATGAAAAAAAGCCAAGTTTATGGCTACAACATTGTATTTCAAAGAAATGAATTAACAAGTTATGTGTTTTAGCTCTGCTGGCTGAGTACACGGTGAGTGGCTGTAAGCCCTTGAGTGCACATCGAATTATTGAATAAATCGCCTTAGTATCCCAACAAAAAGAGTTCAATTAACACTATCGACTCCCACTAGTTTTTAAATCCTAAACAGGATGTGGAACCTATCTGCAAATTGTTCAGCTTTGCTAATCATTGTACCCTAGAGGAGCTGACTCCTGGTGCAGAGGGGAATCTAGAAATAAGGGAGCATATAGGACCAAATGAGGTCAGACTGTAGGGGCACCCAGGATGACAAAGGGTGTCTCTTCTCCCTGAACTCCCAGGAGGCCTGCCTCTTGCAAACCCCACCCGCTGTCCTAAGGCTGGGAACAACTCTGGTTTTGCCATCTGCCTTACAGCTTTTGTCTGATGTCCTGAGATCATTTATTTTATTTTATTTTTTTCTGGGATGGGAGCGGAGTACACAATACGGATGTCGTTTATGGAGAGTCTTCCTTCTCCTCTCCCCTCCCCCAGCCGTACATGCAAAATGTGATTCGAGAATAAATGACAGGAAGGCTTAGACCAAGGCTTGTTACTCGATTTGAGAGCTAGAACCACTGGTATCCATGGTAAACGGTTACCCAGGAGACACCCTAGTTTGGGAGACGTGGGCCTGTGGGAAGAGCATTCCAGATGGGAAACAAGTGATGTCAAGGGGCAGGAGATTGAGGTCTTTTTAATACATGGATTCACAGAGCCTAAGACAACAGCTGATGGAACAAGGTATGACATGGCGTGAGCCACCAGTCCCTGAAAACTGGAAACCAGTCAAAGAACACTAGAAATCTGTCATTGTCTATCAGAGAATCCAAAGGGCTGTGGAACCAGTGATTTGAAGGGCCTGAGAATGCTGAATGGGTTCCCCTTTTAAGACTAAGGGATAAAGGGGCGCTTGGGTGGCTCTGTGGGTTAAGCCTCTGCCTTTGGCTCAGGTCGTGATCCCAGTGTTCCAGGATCGAGCCCCACATCGGGCTCTCTGCTCCGTGGGGAGCCCGCTTCCTCTTCTCTCTCTGCCTGCCTCTCTGCCTACTTGTGATCTCTGCCTGTCAAATAACTAAATAAAATCTTTAAAAAAAAAAAAAAAAAAGACTAAGGGATAAAGACAGCCCCGGTAGAATGACCGTTTTCTTGAAAAATAGAGTTCTTGGGGAGCTCTGAACTGGATGGCTGCTGAGGGGGTGAGACAGGGAGCTGTAAACAGCCGCCTGAGGCAATGCAAGTTGAGTGGGCTGGAGGGAGGGCGCACAGACGGAGAGCCCCCACCCCATGGGTGGAAGGAACGTACACAGCTTGGTGGAGAAGCATCTAAAGCCACAGCAAAGCCCACTGAAGGGAGGGAAGCTCACGCATTTTGAGCCTGGAGGACATCCTGACGATCACATGGTACAGTGGTGTGTGAGTTGTCTGCTGGCCTGGCTGCCTCCGAATCACCAGGGAACTGAATACAATTAGAGTTTTTTTCCACCTTACAAGATTGGGGACAAAATGACTATTTTTTAAAAAAGATTTTATTTATTTATTTGACACAGAGAGAGATCTCAAGTAGGCAGAGAGGCAGGCAGAGACGGGGGTGGGAAGCAGGCTCCCCGCTGAGCAGAGAGCCTGGTGCGGGGCTCGATCCCAGGACCCGAGATCATGACCTGAGCCGAAGGCAGAGGCTTAACCCACTGAGCCACCCAGGCACCCCACAAAATGTCTATTTTTGACAAGCTCCTGGGGGGCTTACTTTGCAAAGAAGCTTGACAACCACTTCTGTGGTCTTCCTTCTAGTGTCTTTAATTAGATGGTGGGGTTAAGGTGAAGTGACTGGCCCAAGGATGCAGAGCTAGTTAGTAGCACAGGAAGAACTAGAATCTGATCCTGTAATTCTAACCAGTAGTTTCTCCTTGGCCTCATGATGCCTCTTCAAATTTCTGCTTGGGCATATCAGTTAGCTCTAGTTGAGTCACAAACCAACCCAAAACATCATCACTGAAAACAACCGTATCTCCCTCAGAATTCTGAACAACTAAGTTGTTGGACCCTTAGACATGTCTCAGTAGGGTGCTCTTTCTGGTCTCAGCTGGGCTCCCTTGTCCATGCACTTTGTTGGAAGTCAGTTGGGCGGCTGCTTTGGGGGCTGGCTGGGGTGAAGTGAGGTGGGTGACATGACTCTCATCCTCCTACAGTATAACTGAATTCGTCCTCAGAGCACCTGGGCACATTCCAGGATGGTGAGTGGAAGACAGAAGGTCCCTTTTGGCCTAGGGTGAACTATACATCATCACTGCTGCCACATTCTGTTGACCAAAGTCTCCATAAGGCCTACCCAGATTCTGGGGTTGGGGCCTAGACTTTCCCCTTTAATGGAAGAAGCTGCAAGGTCACATTGCAAGGACTGTGCATTGAGGGAGAAAAATAATTTGGGCCATTTTTGCAACCAGTCTACCATAGGGACCTCGTTTACCTGCCTTGAGCACCGCCATCCAGTTCACCCTACGCTCCAGCCAACTGGGATCCCCATTTCCCAAATAGGATGCCATACCCTTTCAGAATCCATGTTTCTGGCCTTGCTTTCCTTGACCTAAAAGGCCTTTTTCATTCCCCTGTGTCTTCACCCCTAAATCGTCCTTTAAAGTGTAACTTTTGTCTCCAAGTTAAAAGGGACCAATTGAAGATGCAATCTTCCTACTCCCTCATGATAACTTAGTAAAAGGATATAAAAAGGATTTTTTTAATATGGGGCGCCTGGGTGGCTCAGTCGACTAAGTGTCTGACTCTTGATTTTAGCTCAGGTCATGACCTCGGGATCATGAGATTGAGCCCCATATAGGGCTCCATGCTCAGTGGGGAGTCTGCTTGAGATTCTCTCTCTCCCTCTCCCTCTACCCCCACTAAAATAACTAAATCTTTTTTTTTTTTTAAGATTTTATTTATTTGACAGACAGAGATCACAAGTAGGCAGAGAGGCAGGTAGAAAGAGAGAGAGGAGGAAGCAGGCTCTCCGCGGAGCAGACAGCCCGATGCGGGGCTCGATCCCAGGACCCTGGGACCATGACCTGAGCTGACAGCAGAGGCTTTAACCCACTGAGCCACCCAGGCGCCCCACTAAATCTTTTTATAAAAAGAATTTTTAAAATAAAGATGCATAAACGTGGACATAAAGATGTCCACAAGGACAAAGAATAGAGACATTGACAGGTGATACCACCCTGAACGCGCCCGATCTCGTCTGATCTCGGAAGCTAAGCAGGGTCGGGCCTGGTTAGTACTTGGATGGGAGACAGGTGATAAAGTATTTCAACAAAACTCTGGAATGTAGAAAGCAAATATGCAGTGCCCAACTTAGTAGACCAGAAATGGTTGAGTGTCTGCAGGGTGGGGGAGCCAAGCAACACAATGTATCTCATTGCAGAACCCAGAGGACGCAGGAAACAGGGGGTTGGATGTCATGGAAGGCAGGGTGGAAGAGGCTAAAAACAGTATTCATCAAATGTACAAGAAGTTGCTGACCCCTGGATCTACTTACCCTCCCCACACAGCCAGGTAAATACTCTCTCCAGCCAGAAGGCCTGAGCTTAAATTCTAGAGAGGCTGAGCCTAAGGAACTCTGGGGTTAGAAAGACCAAGCAGATTATGACCAGGGTGCCAAGGGTTAAGGGAAAGTCTACACACTAGAAGGTGAGACTCCCAAGCTAGAAGGAGGGACTCCCCACAGCTTGCCCAACTTGGCTTTGAGAAAGCTGGCAACCAGATTTATGCATCCCATGCAAGAGACTGGAGGACGGCTCTTTAGGGAAATCAGCCAACGCAAAAGAGACATCATAAAAATACTGACATTTGTGAGCTGCCCAGAAGATGACAAGATACCTGCCTGATTTCCCCAAAGGGAAGCCTCCAGCCACAGCCCTGCCCGTCCATACAGATTGTTCCAGGCAACTTTATACAGGAACCATCTGCCATGGCCCAGAGACCTCTGAACAAAGTCTCTACTATGACAGACAGCAACAAAACTGGCATCCAACCAATGAGATGGGAGGCGGACCGTGGAGGTCACGTGATAAGAAAGCCAATTCCATGTTTCCATAGACCTAAGTCAGCACACAGCACTTACCTTGGACAAAATTAAGAAATATCATCATCAGTGTATTATTTAGAAATATATTGATAGCAGAACTAAAACTGAAGAGTGCTAGAAATCATTGTCTCTTAGGAGTGGGACTCAGGGCTCGTCTGATTTCATGAAAAACTTTGTAAAACTACCAGACATATATTTTTGTTTTGTTTTATAGAATCTTTCTTTCTTTTTTTTTAAATTAAATTTATTTATTTTTTAAATAAACATATAACGTATTTTTATCCCCAGGGGTACAGGTCTGTGAATCGCCAGGTTTACACATTTCACAGCACTCATCATAGCACATACCCTCCCCAATGTCCATATCCTCACCCCTCTCTCCCGTCACCCCTCCTCCCAGCAACCCTCAGTCTGTTTTTTGAGAATGAGTCTTTTATGGTTTATCTCCCTCCCAATCCCATCTTCCTTCATTTTTTCTTTTCCTACTCCCAAACCCCCACATTGCATCTCCACTTCTTCATACCAGGGAGATCATATGATAGTTGTACCAGACATATTTTTAAAAGATTTTTATTTATTTATTCACAAGAGACAGAGAAAGGCAGAGGGAGAAGCAGGCTCCCTGTTGAGCATGGAGCCTAATATGGGACTTGATCCCGGGACCACCCTGGGTTCATGACCCGAGCTGAAGGCAGACCCTTAACTGACTGAGCCATCCAGGCACCCTACTAGACATATATATATATATATATATATATATATATATATATATATATATATATATATATATATATTTGTAGCGAGAGGGAGAGAGGTCATACACGGTGAGGAGGGGCAGAGAGAGAGAGAGAGAGAGAGAGAGAGAGTCTTAAGCAGAATTTGTACTGAGCACAGAGTCCAACAGGGGCCTCGATCTGATGACTCTGAGATCACTACCTGAGCTAAAGCCAAGAGTCAGAAGCTCAACAGATTGCGCCCCCCAGGCGCCCCACAACTACTAGACATATTAAACTGTATGCATGCACTGTGTTGTTAGAATAAAAACTTACTATTTTTTAAGTAAACAAAACCCACTTAAACGTCCTCTCTTCTTTACAACTTCCCTCTCGCAAGCAAGTCATGGCTCTGCTTTACATAGTTTCACACGATTGTGTTTATAGGACTAGTTTATTGAAATATTCATGGATAAACACAGTGATGAGAACACATTCATGCCTTTAACCACATTTAACAGTATCCTGTTTAATGAAAAGTTTACTTTAGGTTTAGGGTTTAGGTTTTAGGTTTCTCTTAGGCACTGAGAGGATGGTCCCACGCGTGAGGGGTGGGGAGTGGACAGGAAATGACAGCCAACTCAGAAGGCAAACTTTTCTTCTTTTACTTACCATTTTATTTATTTTTTCAATTTTTCAATTTTTACCAATTTATAATTAGCCTCCTTCCTAAAAACGATGTAGCTTGACCTGTAAAAACATACCCAGTTGTAAAAGAATTAAGTGTAGAAATCAGGACAAATGGAAGCCCGCATTTGAGAAGTCACCAACACATTATTTAGCACGTGAGAGAAGCAAGGGGGGGTTGGGAGAGAAAGGAAGGAAGGAAGGGAATCTAAACAGCGAAACAACACTTCTTTCAGCCTTCTCTTTTCTTCCAGTTGTCATTCTTAGGCATACCCATTTAAATGTCATTTAACCATAGCACAATAAAAATTTATTTTTCTATCACTTATTCTGTGATATTTTAAGCCACAAATTATTTTATCTGATGAGAGTAGTAAGCTGGTGAATTGTGATCTTCGTAATTATTTGTAGGGGGGTTATACTTTCATCCTGTCAATACGCCATTATTTAAAGCTCATTCTCGTTATTGGATATGTTGGTTTTCCAATCAATGCTACGATGGTATCACGTACATATAGTGTGTATTTTTCATTTTGAAAAATGGTTTCCTACAGATAGGCAATCTATTTGCCATAGACGGTCACACAGGCACAAACTACAGGGTCTAGAACTGCCCAGTGGCTTCTAACTCCCTCAAATGTTCAGGCTGTTCAGAGCAGTCCAACGGGGTGCTGGTCAGAAGCATCAGTAGAGATCAGAATTTTTTTCTCATTTAACTTTATTAACCTTTAAAAACATTTTAACCTTAAAATTCCTATTTTTATCTAATGTCAGTTCTGGGTTCTCATACCCTCTATTCATTTATCTATCGTATCCTTGGTGTTTTTCTCATTAATGTATGTAAGTGATTTTTTTTTTTTTAAGATTTTATTTATTTATTTGACAGAGAGAGAGATCACAAATAGGCAGAGAGACAGACAGAGAGAGAGATGAGGAGAAGCAGGCTCCCTGCTGAGCAGAGAGCCCAATGCGGGACTCGATCCCAGGCCCCTGGGATCATGACCTGAGCCGAAGGCAGAGGCTTAACCCACTGAGCCACCCAGGCGCCCCTGTAAGTGATTTATATAACATAGATAGCATGTTTATTTTATAGAACATAGATACTAGTCCTTTGTCAATGTAGTTATAAATATTTTTCCCATTGGCTTTCGGTTTCACTTTTGGCTTTGAAATTTTTAGTATAATTCAAAGTTTTCATTTTTAAAAACTGACTGACAGGTGATGGGTAGTGATGAGGGCATGTGTGGGGACGAGCACTGGGTGTTGTACGTAACTAATGAATCACTGAACGCTCCATCAGAAACTTATGATGTACTATATAGCGGCTAACTGAACATAATAAAAAAACAAATAACTGAAAAAATGAAAAAAGAAAAAAACAGAGTTGAATCTGTAGATTTTCCCTCATGATTTCTTTGGCGCATCCATTCATTGCATTGAGCCCCTGGAGAGTTCAACACAAGCATCATTCACTTTGTTTATAACTGAGTTTAATGGCAGTTGTATTCACTTTATCATTCAAATAAACAGCCTTCTGAAACTAGGAAAGCCAGTTTATCAGACCACACCCAGAAGCTTCTCTGAAGCCAATTCCAAAGTTCTGAGTTAGACATTACTCTAATTGAGGCTATGACAAAATTTCATAATGAGCATGGGTGATGCTGGGGCAATGAAAAAGTGACATGTTACAAAGTTTTTGTTTTTGTTTTTGTTTTTTTTTAAGTTCATTTACCTTTTAAAAAAAATTCCATTCCCTTTCCAGGTCTTAGGTTCAGGAAATTAAAATGTGAGACTGACCCCTGAGTCCTTTAACTCTGGAATTGGAATTGAACAAATTCTAATGCATCAGTTCCATTTCTACATAAAATCCTACTTGCTTTGTAAGCTCTGGAATGTTGAGTAAGAATTCAAAATGTTCTCGGACCAAAGCCAAGAAGAAGGAAAATGGAGCAGTTCCCCCATCACGCCTTCCCCCTCTCTCTTTTTGTCCCTTGGTCCCAAGAAAAGTCGTCATTCCAGGTTTGGAAGGCGATGAGGAGAATGCACAGCCTGAAGGAGAAAATCATATCTGAGAGAAAGAAAGAGACCCAGAGACAGGGCTGGAGGGAGTTTGCAAGCAGAGCCCCCACAGGCCAGGGGTAAGGAAGAGTCACTTGGGTCCACTTGAGAGGCCCAGAGAATTTGCCCAGTGCTTCCATGTCACCAGCCCCCAACCCCGCCCTGTGATCCAGTAGCCTTGTGGTCCTGTCCTTGCTTAGGCTGTGCTCCCCACCGCCCAGGCCCCTCCCAGCTGGTGGCTGATGCCTACTTAGACCCGAAGCCACTCGAAGTGTGGTCTAGGGATCTGTGCCAGGCTCTGAACTGTTTCATTGTTTTAACCAGTGCAGTGAGGGAAGGCTGGAAATTAAGAGTAAGCATTTAGAAACTTTTATAGTAAATATGCTAGAGTAATTATCTATCAGTGTACTCTAATAACAAAATGCTGCTTGTACTTTTTAATTTTACTGGTCTAGTCATCCATTTTTATTGTATTTGCCTAGCAAATTGGAAATTAAAAAGAGAAAAAGAAATGAGCCCTTTTCTATGGATAGTTTGAGAAGCTGCCGTAAGACGCTTCTCTGATACCCTCTTCCCCAGGAACCCTCAGCATTTCCTCCTAGATGGGGTGCATGCTTTTCCTCCAGACTTTCAAACACAAAAGCAAATCTCTACTCTTGGGCACTTGTTTTAATTACCTGTTTATATGTCTGTTACCTCCAATCGGCCATGAGCTTCTTGAGGGCAAGTACTGTGTCTTAGCTATCTTCGCATGTCCAGCATCTGGACATATAACGCATGGCCCATAGGAGACACTCAATAAATATTTGCTGAATATTACTGAATGGTCCTGCTTGGAAGGGTACAGCCTATATGTGGCTCAGTGACACCCACGGAGCTAAGCTTCCATTATTAATCAAATCCGCTTCTGATGGGCAATCTTTCTTTAAAATATGCTTCATCACTAGATATGGTTACCAGCAAACAACCATCTTGCTCTCCTGGGAGCCAGTCTGACAAGTTTCTTCAGCAGAAAATTTCAAGTTCCTTCCTTGCCTTTCATTTTGTGTTGCTTCCACAGCCTCACCCTCTGAGGTAATTTAATTTCCCTGATTACCGATTTCCGGGGAACATCTCACTTTTGCCTCCCTGTTCTGCCCACATAAGAAAATGGTGTCTGTTTCCTAGTGGCTATATTCCCTAGTGGGGAATAGATCGTATGGTGGAGGCAGAGTCTGTGGCATATAGTAGGCTTTGAATGACTCTTTTCTCTGAAGGGATGGCAAACACCGGGTGTGGGTTCTTTAACTTCTTCCCCACCCTCTGAGGCAGCCATTGCTAAATAATCATGGCGCTTTTCTACTCCCCCAAAAGTGAAAGAACCGTCACATTGTTAAAGGAGAGGCAAGTAGGTCTTCTGGACGGTGATGTGGTCTCTTTGTTTTTAGGGAATTAAAAGAAATGCAAACAGCATACAGCCAGATTAAGGTCTAACCGACTAGTGTTTCTTTCTCAAGAGAGCTGAGTTGGTAAATACCAATCTCCTGGTAGCTTTACTTGACAAGGTAGGACATCTTTATGTTAGTCCCTTCGATGGAGCAAGGGCATAGTTGCTTCAGATGTAAAATTACACAAAGAAAATGCAAAACTGCATTGTAGTAAAATTATGTAATAAATATGCATAGCAAAAAAGACTGCTGGACATACATCAAAATAAAGATTGTGGTCTTAGAATACAGACCCCCCTTTCTTTTGGGGGGTCTTCTATAATGCAGTTTTATTAAAAATAACACTAAAATTAATGAAGTGACAGTTTCAATTCTAAAATTTTCTAAATAGAAGGAACATTTAAGAATAGGGCAAATGGGTTCTCATGACTTGTAAGGGTCTGAAGGAGAGGGGAAGTAAGCAATGAGTTTTTATTGGTTTCCTGCTTCTTAGTTATGTACAGAAAGAGAGACAAACCCATCTAAAGGCAGCCATGTGCCAAAATTATTTTTAAAACAAGACTTCCATTTCCCCCAAGAAGAGTAGGTCTTGGTACCTTAATTAGAAAACTGGGAATGATTCATTAGTTGTACTATTTCAGCTTGTGTGTGTGTACGTGCGTCTGTCTGTCTGTCCTTCGAGGTTAGAGGTAAGCATGGACAATCTGGAATCATAGTCTCTTCTCTGTGTAACCTGGTTTTATTTCAGAGTGTAATAGTTATTACATCCATACAGCTTATGAACTGGAAGTCTGTGTATCCACTTCAAATACTCCAATATTGACTGTTTTTAAAAGGGCCCATTTTAATCTGACCATCGCTGTAACATGCAGAGAAGAACTTGCAAAAAAACAATAAGGGAAAACAAAAGAATGTTGTCCTTTTGTTGTAATCTGCTGGGAGACATGAGATGCATGCTTTGAAATGGAGCATTTACTAAGAGAACGCTGCATTCCGTGTCTCTCTGAGGAAGCTGACTTGTTTATCTACAAGATAAGGAACATGTGTAGCCAGGTGCATTACTAGTTGTTTTCAGAAACTCAGTGTCTGGGTTTGGAAATGATTTGAAAAAATTTTTTTTTCTCCCGGAGGCTGTAGTTTTCTCTCTAATTATTAGTGGAATGTTGTGTAAAAGCCAAAGTTGTGATCTCTTCTTAAGTTGCAAGTTCATTTCCACGCTGTGATACCAGATTTTTTTTTTTTACCCATCCTCTTTAGAATAACTGCCTTGGAAGTGTCTCTCATGTTGGTTCCCAACACTTAAAAATTTGTCTACAAATACCCTAAAAATGTGGATTCATATATAAAAAGTCATTACCCACCACCCCTCCTTGACTTGTGTGCATTATACCACGTGACATTCTAAAATAGGAGTGAGTGGAACTTGTCTCTTGACTTTCGTGGGTAAACTTCTTGGGGGAGTTAGCGGCCATGCATTCTGCCTGATGCAGAACACTCAGTTCTTAACCCCTCCTAACTCACCACACTCTGGAATCAAACTTGCTCTTAGGATCTTTTCTCTGATTTCAGCTTCCTTGATTGTCCCATTTCCCTACTGTTAGTCATTTCTTCTTTTCTAGACACCTTCTTTGATTTCCATGTCTTGGTACTTTCTTGGTTCTCCCTCTGCCTTTCTGCTTACTTCCTTACTTCCTTTAAGAGCTGCTCAGCACCCGTCTGCCTTCTAAATGTAGGAATTTCCAAAGGTTATGCCTTGATTCTCCTTTTGTGCCTGCTCCCTCCATGACCTAACCTGCGATCACCTTCAACTAAGTATTAGGTTTCATCACTTTCCACACAAGTTGGATGTATTTCAACTTTAATAACCTGCCTGGACTTCAAAGTTGCCCTATTTCCAACTGAGATCATTTTCTCCCCCCCCCCCCCCACAATTAGCTCTTCTTTCTTAATTCCCTGTTTTCAAGTATGGCAACACAATTCTTTTATGGACCTAGACGCCAACATGGATCTGTATTTGCTGCCTTCCTCTCTGTGGCCCCAGCATTTGGATGGTCAAGAGGTTCTGCCAACTCTCCATGGTGATGTTTTCTTGAATTCTCCCTTCCCACACTTCTGGTACTGGGTCAGATCCTCCTTCTATACTAAGAACTATTATAATGGCCTCTTCCTGGTCTCAGTATTCTCCAACACAACACTCTTCCCATTGTGCTTTGATCATGACACATTCCATGCTCCAGAACATTCAATGGCTCCCCATTCTCCAACAATGTAAGAGCACACCCTTCTTGCATTCAAGCACACATAGCTTTCTAACCCAGTCTTCCAGCAGCCTTTACATGTACCCCATCCTGGGCTGAATTTACACCAGCATATCTGTTGTTTCCTGGATGTTCCATGTTTCATAATTTTACGCATTTTCTTGCTTTCATCTCAGATATCCTTCCTGGTTATTTCTGTTCTAGAAATCTTATTCATCTTATTAGACTCCATCCACTTCCTTCACAAGCCTCTCCTTACCCCACCAGACTACATACCTGTCATTATCCTATTTCCTTTTGTATTCTCCCTCATAGTATAGTTGTTTGTATACCGTTTAGTCCTCTTTACTAATCAGAAACATGTCATCAGAAGAGAGAGGCTTGATTCTCAGTCTAGCTGTTATATACCTCTTTTGAGCCTTGCTATCCTCATTCATAAAATGCATATGAGAGAGTGTAACAATGATTAAGACCTTGGGCTTCGGAGGCAGGCTGACCTGAATGGTAAGTTCCCACTATATACTGTCCATCATTATGATTGCTATAAATTCCCTCATGGGGTTGTTGCAACAATCCTGTGAGGTAAGACAAAAGCACCCCTTAGCATCAAGTGCCCCAAACACAGGACATTCTCAGCTCTGTGAAAGTAACAAGGAATACATGAGAGCTGGCAGCTCCAGGATCTAAGTCCCTGTGAACAATGGAGGTGGGCGTGTCATTATAAACAATAACTTGCTGTAGAAATAAGGTATGACCCACCTTCATCTTTGAACCTTCTGGGGTGGTTTGGCAAAGGAGTAAATGGTAGAGCCTTGGATTTTCTCAAATCCTAAGACAATGAATTCTGTGAAGTCTCCGTTTCCTTAGCTATAAAATATGGCTAACTGTAGCAACCACAGATAGCAGATAAGGCGATTATAAAGTTCTTAGTACAGTTTTTGGCATAAAGCAGCTGCTTCATAAATGTCAGATTCCTTTCTCCTATTTCCTCCTTTTCACAAAAGTGCCTCACACCCAGTATAAACTTACCAAATATTTGTTGAAGTTAACTGAACTTAAAAATACTGAGTATGTGGGGTACCTGGGTGGCTTGCTCAGTCGGTGAGGCATCTGACTTAGGCTCAGGTCATGATCTTGGGGGCCTGGGATCAAGCCCCATGTGGAGTTCCATGCTCAGCAGGGAGTCAGCATCTCCCTTAGCCTCCGCCCCTCCCCCCCACTCATGCTCGCTCACTCTGTGTTCTCAAATAAATAAATAAAAATCTTTAAAACTTACCAAAAAAAATACCGAGTATGTGCCCAGAATATGTGTATCTTTCACAGGGGATTAGTACCTTATCTGGCTAACAGACTGACTCCTGAAGCAGCCAGAAGTAAATCCCTTCAGAGATTTAAAATATATAATTAACTCTTTATTAAAACTGGATTCTCCGAAAAAGTTTTCAAGAGAGACAAAAATTATAGCAAGAACTAAAAGGAAAATCTGGCACCGCAAAGTAGCCCTACAGCGCCGTGGCTCTCTCTGTGCTCAGATACTGTAATGGTTAGGCAGCTGTAGAACAAAGCAATTTCCTGTTTTCCTACTAGACTCAAACAAAACAAGCCTCAAAGCAAATATACCGCCATTTTTTTCCCTTCTAAATAAGTTCACGCATACAACAACTTATTGAGGGACTGTATTCTAAGGGTTTTGCCTGTGCTAATTTATCTGATCCTCAAGCCACCACATGTGGTGAGTACAATTATCATTCCCATGTCAGAGATTATGAAAATAAGGCACAGAAAGGGTAGCTGTGCAACATCACACAGCTAACCAGTGCCAGAGCTAGGATTAAGGATCTTGGCTCTAGAGAATTTACTTGTAACTGTACATACAAATGATGTATTTAGTGCCCCAGTTGAGAAAGCACTAAGGTAAGGATTCTCAACCCTAGCTATATATCTGAGTCACCTAGGAAGTGATACATGGAAGCAGATGCTCGGGTCCAGATCAAGACAGACTTAATCAAACTCTCCAAGTGAGGTCCAGCTGTATGTAGTTTGGGAGGCATCTCTGGGAACAGAGATGGAGCTAAGGCTTGGCACGCTGACTCCAGGGCAAGAAGAGTCTGTGGCTACAAGGCATCATGGAAGAAGGCTCTGGAGAGGCTCATTTCCTACCATGCACCTCACCCAAGACCAGCACTACATCTGAAACCCACACCCATGACCGCACACCCGTGTCCTCGAAGGTGCTACTGTTGAAGCTTCTACAGCCTGGGTAAGAGCCTGAATCACTGCACACAGAATGAAAGGCCATGCCTAGCATTCTAACTGCACCCACGTATGCATCCCATTAGAGCTGATGGCAGCCATAATGCGATGCCAGATCCCTGGGACACTGGCTAACTGCAGATGCAGTGAGATGGGCTGCTGGGGAGAGCTGCTGCCATGTGAGCCTTCTTTTCCTTGACTGTCTTTTCAGCTTGTGAGTTGCAATGCGAGTGTCTTTTTGGTGGTTGGGTTTATTTATTTCAGGGGGTGGGGAGTGGGATGGGAAAGGGTACTCATTTCTGTATCA
Organism: Mustela erminea; assembly: GCF_009829155.1. Classification (NCBI taxonomy): domain Eukaryota; kingdom Metazoa; phylum Chordata; class Mammalia; order Carnivora; family Mustelidae; genus Mustela; species Mustela erminea. Next base: position 53,441,166 of record NC_045625.1, on the reverse strand, counting down.
CTGCCTCTGGCGTAAGAGGCAAAGTTGAGGTTAACTGCCAACAGCTTCCCCTTTCTCTTCTTTTTGTTCACTCAATCTGTCTGGACCAATGCACAAGGAAAAAAGACAGACAGAATGGCCCTCCAAAGTTGCACTCTGTTTTAAAGCTGATAAAGGATGTGTTTCCCACAGCTTAGGAGAAAAATATATTATCAAGTGCCTAAGCAATTAAACAAATGGTATTTGCAAACATCTGCTGTCCAGAACCGTTGCCTGTGTTCAAACAAAGCCTCACACTGTCTTTGGCAAACCAGGGTGAGAAAAGCTGGGTGCCATTTGCTAAATGAACTCTTCCAGATTACAGTTCTGTGGCCTGAGGGAATTAATTCAAATCCACATGGGGAAATTCATTCCCAAAGAGGTAGTTATTCCCTAAGAGAATCAAAGAAACGAGGACCTAGAGTAAAGTTGGCAGTAAGTCAATGAGTGTTTATTACCCTCTACTAAACCATATTTATTATTTATGTCTAAATCACAGAATCCTAAAGTTAAAAAGACTCTAAAGGGAGAATGAGACTTTGGTTGAAAAGGACTTCTAACAGCACAACTGCTTCCCAGTCACTGGTACCTAGGAAGATACAACCCAAGAAGGAAACTTGCAAGGGCATCACTGACACTGACGGCCAAATGCCCAATCTGGGGGACAATAGCACTCGTGGTTAGGAAATGCAGACTCTAGATCTTAATTATGGCCCCACCATTTAATAGTTGAGTGAGATTCATGTTCTCATCTGTGAAGATGAGATCATGGGCCACTTTCATAGGCTTGTTCTAAGGATTAGAGAAGTTAATGCCCATAAAGCTCTCAACAACCATATGTGGCACCAAGTAAGTATCCCATAATTGCTAGCTACGAGTAGCAGAGTTTCGTGACTATTATTGCTGTCATTGTAAAACAGAATTTTCCCCATTGTCCTGAAATTGTAATGAAAGAAGACAATCATGGCCTAAAATGTCCTAGGTCTACTGAGGTGTTTGTTTCTGTCTTCCCCACCTCAGACCCTAGTCCCCCAGTTGATATAAAGGCAGAACTGGCAGGGAAGTGTGGACTTCAGGTGAATATTCAGAGAAAGAGGCTACACCCGCTGCCCTCCCTTCCCTCTGGAGGAGGGTAACTGACATCTGTTCTCCTTGAAACTAAGGAAGGGAAATCCTAAAAGAAATTCTAGCTAAGTTTGGGGACTTCCAAAACCCCCTGTTTTTCATTAACCAAGAGATTAATAATTTTTCCTCTAAAGGTTGGCAAGGCACCAGGCAAGCTGAGCATCTGTGTTCTGTGGGCTCTAAGAAGTGAGTGGGAAAAGATGGTGCAGTTGGGCCTTGAAAGGATCAAAGTGGTCAGCAAGTAATTTAACTGCCCCTCACGGCAAAGTCTGACATTCTTAAAGACAGGCAACAATATCTACCACTCAAAAGTGTCAAATTCAGAAGGTCCAGTATCTCACCAAACATTACTAGACACGTGCAAAGGAAGAGCATGTAACTCATAATGAGGAGAAAGACAGTCAATAAAAACAGATGCAAAAATGTCAGAAATGATGGAATTAACAGACAAGTCTAAACACAGACTGTTTAAAACACAGCTGTTACAATCATGTTTAAATATTTAAAGGAAAACATGTACCTCATAAAAAGATAAACGGAGGATACAAAGATCTAAATACAAATTCTAGAAATAAAAAATAAATCTAAAATGGGAAATTCACTATAGGGAATTAATAGTAGCTTAGAGACTACAGAAGAAAAGTGCAGGAACTTGAGACATCCGAATTGAAACTTTCTGAACAGAAGGACAGATAGAACACTCAAATGAACAAACAAAGAGCCTCAATAACCTGAGAAACAAAACCCAGTGGTATAGCATCTATTTAAAAGTGATGCAGTAGAAAAATATTCAAAAATATAATAGCCAAAGTTTTAAAGTATTTATGAAAAGAAGAAATTCATAAATTTAAGGTGTTCCATAAACCCACAGAGGATAGCCACAAAGAAAACCACACCAACCACACATCATAATTAAAATGCTGAACACCACAGATAAAAGGACCTTTAAACAAGACAGAGCAAGAGAAAAAAAAATGGTACATTGAGTACAGGGGGAAAAATAAAGAACTGTAACACGTCTCACCAGAAAATATGCGTGTCAGAAAACGATGGAATACAGGAAGCCAAAAGTGGGGTAAGAAACCCCTCTACTTTAGAATTCTACAGTCAACAAAAATGTCCTTCAAAAATGAAGGTGAAATAAAACTTTTCCAGACAAACAAAAGTTGAATGAATTCATTACCAGCAGGCCTGAATCACAAGAAATGTAAAAGGAAATTCTCAGACAGAAGGAAAAAGATATACATAAAACCAAGATCTAAAAAAAGGATTGAAAAGCACCAGAAATGGTAAGCAGATGGGCAAATTTTAAAAATATTTTTCCTACTTTTAAATTTCTTTAAAAGATAATTGCCTGGTGAGCAAAAAGTAATAACAGTGTTATTATGAGCTTTGTAACACATGTACCAGTAAATATATGACATCAACATTCAAAAGGAAAGAGGGAAATGGAAACAAAATGTTGTATGATTTTTGCATAATACATGAAATGGAATAATAATATCTGAAAATAGACTGGAAAGTTTAAAAGCCATATTGTAGTTTTGAGAGAAACCACTGAAAGATTAAAAGAGGTACAGTTAATAAACCAATAGTGGAAATAAAATGGAGTATTAAAGAAACACTAAATTAACCCAAAAAAGGCAGGAAAACAGAAAAAGAATAGATAGGACAAATAATTTTTTAGAAATAGCTAGATGTGGGGCACCTGGGTGGCTCAGTGGGTTAAGCCTCTGCCTTTGGCTCAGGTCATGATCTCAGGGTCATGGGATCCAGCCCCGCATCAGGCTCTCTGCTCAGCAGGGAGCCTGCTTCCCACCCCCCCAACTTAGCCTTCTGCTCTGCCTACTTGTGATCTCTGTCAAATAAATAAACAAAATCTTTAAAAAAACAAACAACTAGATGTTAGATTTCAACACTAACAGCATGATAATTATGATAAGTATAAATGGTCTAAATCAACAGTTCTAAATCCATGGCTTATGGCCCTTTAGCAGAAATCAAGGCAGAACATCACACTGTATTAGTAATCATTGTATCATTCATCCTCATTAAATCTGCAGGGAAAAAAAAGTCAGTTCCACTTAAGAAAACCTTCATGAAGCAGTAAAAATCACTGATATTATTAAATCATGACCCTTCAATACACCTCTTTTATAAACATCCCTCTTTTTCTCTGGTACCATTTCTTGGTATAAAATCTCTTTTGTCCACTATCATTACAGCTATTCTAGCTCTCTATGATTACTGGTTGCATGGTCTATCTTTTATAATCCTTTATTTTCAGTCTACTTATGTCTTTTATCTCTTGCAGACAGTGTATAGTTGGATCTTGCTTTTTTTATCCAGTCTGACCATCTGTACATTTTGATTGGAGTTTTTATTCTATTTACATTTAAGTGATTATTGATGTAATTGGATTTATATATACCATTTTACTACTTGTTTTCTATATCTTATATCTTCTTTCCCTTCTATTCCTCTCCTACTGCCTTCTTCTGTCTTAAATATAATTTTTAGTGCATCATTTTAATTCCTCTACTGATTTTAAATTATATTTTATTGGATTATTTTCTTAGTGGTTACTTCAGTGATTAGAATCCCCACTGTAACTCACTACTATCTACTATAAATTAACACTAACCTAATTCCAGCAAGATACAGAAACTTTGTTCCAATATAAGTCCATTTCCTCTCTTCCTTTGTGCTACTGTGTATATGTATAAATCCATATCCATACATATATAAAATCTATATATATTACATATAAAATGTATGTTATAAGCCAAAGAGTATGATATACAACCAGAAAGCTCTAGCAATTATAAATCTATACCCATCTGACAACAGAGTTGAAAAATATATGAAACAAAAACTTAAAAAATTAAAAGAACAAATATACAATTCAACAACATTTAGAGACTGAAATACTCTAATCTCTATAAATAAGAAAAGAACCAGAGAGAAAGCCACTACAGATATAGAAGACCTGAAAAAAACATATTAACCAACTTGCCATAACTGACAGTTATAGAACACTACCTCAAACCAGCAGAAGGATCCACATTCTTTTCAAACACACTTGTAACGTTCTTCAAGAGACCTTACAGGCTAGGACAAAAATATATCTCAACAAATTAGAATAACTGAGAAACTTTTTATTCAGTGATAGTGGAATTAAAGTAGAAACCTACAGTAGAAATAAATTTGAGAAATTTCTGAACTCTTGCATAGAGAAAATTGGTAAAAAAGTACATCACTTGAAAACATAACAATATTGAGTAACCTTAAAGTAGACTAACAAAACAAAAAAGGAAGACACATAAGCAAAATTAGGAATGAAAAAGGGAATATCACTATTGACACTACAAAAATTAAAATGCTTCTAAGAGAATACTATGAACAAGTCTGTGCCAACAAATCAAACAACTGGGGTGGAGTAGACAAATTCCTAGAAAGACATAAATTCCCCAAACTAAGAAGAAATGGAAGAACCTGAATAGACCTACAAGGTAACAAACTTGAATGAGTTAATTAATTAAAAATCTTCCATCAAAGAAAAGCCCAGGCCCATTTATCCTCACTGGTGAAATTTATCAAATATATGTTTTTTAAAATTTCATTTATTTATTTGAGAGAGAGAGAACATGAGGCAAGGGAAGGGAGGGAGAGGGTGCAGCAGACCCCACTAAGCATGGGTCTCTATCCCACGACCCCAAGATCATCATCTGAGCTGACGGTAGACACTTAACCAATTGAGCCAGCCAGGTGTTCCTTGTCAAATATTTAAGGAACTATTACCAATCCTTTATAACTGGTTCAGGAAGTGGAATAGATAACACATTGAGGATTATTCATACAAAAGAATAACACTCAGCAACAACAGCAAAAAACAAACGGATATAACATAAAAACAAACTGATATACAACATAAAAACATTATGCTGGGCAGAAGCTCGTTTTTTAAAAAAGAGGATATACCGTGTATGTATAATTCCATTTATGTGAAGTTCTAGAAAACAAAAATGTGAGAAGTTTTTGTTTCAGATGGGTGGGGGTATTCCTTACATGAAGTTTACAACTAGAAAAATATTGGTAATGCTTTTGAAGTTTTTAACAGTAATTAATTAGAAGAATTAAATGCATATAATATATCCCCAAGGACATCAGTGACCTTAAAAATTAGATATGAAAAAATAAGGTATGCAAAAAAAATTTTTGTTGGTGACAAATTTTAAACTTAGTCTTCCACTACACATTTATTACAAAAATAAAAGGTTATAGAAGTATATAAAATATTTTGAAGTTTACAAAAATTAAAGTTAATTGGAGTTTATATTCATAAACTCTAATTAGCAGCATAAAAAGGCCATACAAAAGAGCAACATTATCAAAGTTTTTTTGAAAAATAAAAAGAAATAAATAACCTTCATTTAAGAAAGGCTTTTTAAAACCCAGAGGTCTTAAGGTCTTTATATGATTATTTCAAGATCATTTACTTCTTCCCTAAGACAATGATTGTGGCAAAATTTGTTTTCCGCAGACGTCCTCAACAGTATCACCCAACTGACATGCTTTTCCTGTGAAATGTAACTTTGATACTCTTCCTAATAGCTAGAGGCTACATTCTCTTTCACTGATTCTGAGCAGGTTTTATGACCCCTGAGGCTAGGTCACAAGAAGTAATATAGCTTCTGCCTGTTTCTGTTGGGTCACTCTCTTGTGAAACCCATCTACCAGGCTGTGAGGAAGCTCAATGAAACATCTGGAAAGGTCCATGGAGGTATTCTTGATGACTGCCTCAGCTAAGCTCCAGTTGATAGCCAGTATCTACCATCGGACACAAGAGTAAATGAGGCTTTAGCTAATTACAGTCTCCAGTGATAGACTCCTTTGGAGTGTTAAAGTCTTTCTAACTGAAGCCCAGACACCACAAAACAGAGAAAAATTGCTGTGTCCTTTGTGAATCCTTGACCCACAGAATCTGTGACCACAAAGAAATGACTGGTTCTTTTATGTCACTAAGTTTGGGGTTATCAGCTACACAGCAATAGTTATAGGAAAAATCACTATAAAGAAAAACGAGACTGAACTGAAATCTAGAAACACACTGAATAAATTTTCAAAAATTCAGAAAATATAGAGAATAACTAACATTCAACAAGGAGAAGTGAACAATCCACTCAGACGTCATAAGCAAGGAAAGTAGAGGAGAGAGAAAAAAAATGAACACACACCTCTAGATTGATACAAACTTTAAAGATTAATACTATCGAGTGAGGTTGTGTATAAATTAAAGAATTTTGGAAGGTAATTTGATATTTCCTATCAAAATTAAAAATAAGCACATTGTTTGTCAATTTCACTTCTAGAAATCAACCTAGAGAAATAATAGTAAAGGGGCATGAAGATGTTGTACACATGTTTACTGTAGCATTGTTACCAATAGCAAACAATAAAAATAAAAAAGGAATCTATTTGATGTTCATTATAGAGGCATAGTTAAATAAATTAGGGGCAACTGCTATGGTGAAATCTATAGAAAAGTTTAAAAAAATGCAATTGACTATTGTGTCTTGGTATGGATGATCACAAGATCTATTATTAAGTTAGAAATTCAAATCATGCAAGTTAATAGACTCTCCCTTGAAAACCAAACCAACCATGCAGATGATAAATATATGTATATATTTCTGTGAAGGAAGGTCTAAGGAAGGATCGACACCGAAGTATTATCAGTAGCCACCTTTGGGAGGAGAGTGAGAGTGGGGATTTTTCACATTTTGTCCCCTGAAAGACAGGGATTACTGTGAGGTTTATGTGAATTTTAGAAATTGATCAAACAATAAAATATTGTTCATGTTTCCACACATAAAAGTATAAAAACATGAATAGAATAATAGATTACAGATGTGTAATAGTGTTTACCTCCAGTAAGGAGAAAGGAGATTCTACAAGGACTGAAATACCAGGATATGGGGTTGACTGGATGCCCTCTTAGATCTTCCTTACCACAGTGATTGTCCAAATTATTGAAATTATTTTTCAAAAATTAAAAAATGCACATGGAAAAGGAATGGCAAAAATTAGAGCACTTTGGATTGGTATTTCCCCCATTTGTGGGTACTTTTCCATATTGAGAATATTTGAAATGCTTTCAAAGAATCAAGAACTCTCTAAATCAGAAATCAAGTTATACGAAGTATAGACCACCCCCCAAAATTTGGTATCTGTTACTTCTAGTTGCTATTAAAATATGCTCAAAGGAATGAGGCTATCTGGCCTACAGTTACAAAGCTTATACCATCTATAGAACAAATTTCATTAACGTGAGTCATTACTTACTCAGCAAGGATTAGTCATCCATAGTTTTGATGTGGAACTATAAAAGCTCCACATCATATCAGATGCTTAGTCAGTTTTTGCTATGGATCATAAGAAGAGGGAACCCTTTCAGTAATAAAAATAGTAAATTTCAAGGTCTCCTGGGTGGCTCTGACTCCTGGTTTCGGCTCAGGTCACAATCGCAGGGTCATGAGATTGACCCGTGTCGGGCTCCACACTCGGTGCAGAGTCTGTTTGAGATTCTTTCCCTCCCCCTTCCTCTCTGCTCCTCTGCCTGCTTGTGCTCTCTCTCTCTCTCTCAAATAAACAAATAAAATCTTTTTTAAAATAGTAAATTTCAGTATTGAGGATAGATATAACTCAGACCATGCCACAATTGTGTGTGCATATGTATCGTAGCATCTGAATGTTTGGATTTGTATATTCCAAGTTCTCTATTTCCTGAATTATTCTGGCATTTTTTGCATGCAAAAGACATGGCTATTTGGGCATTTGATCTAAGCAGAGGCATTTTTTCGTCTGGAGAAGAGAGCTAATTTGAAAACTACTAAGCAACCAGAGTACATGTAAAGAATATGCTGCAACTGATACAAATATTTTTTAAGTTAGCTTAGATGTATTTTTTTTTCCTTCAAACACATCCTTTATCCTTCTTCAGTCCTGTTTGCTCAGCTGGATGTCCACGGGGTCCAATTTTCCCTCCAATTGCCCTTGCACGCTAATATAATTGCCGCTCATATGGGTAATCGGTCAGCCTAGAGCAGCATTTCTATGGATTAGTTCATCTACAGTATCTGGCAGCTTCTCAGATGCTTTTGCAATATTATACTGTCATGCATTTTGAGTTTTTGTCTTTTTAAAACGGGACTAAATAGATGTAAATCTTTAAGGATGCTATATTTTAGGTGTTTCAAGAGCAGGGATATACCAATGCAAATTCTGTTTAAGCAGCCCCTGTTCCTTTTCACTTATCAAATATAAAGTGAACTTGGTCTCAAACGCATAATGCTCTGCTCTTTCTTCCTCCCTTGCTATCTTCCCTAAACAAAGCCAAATTAAGTAGATTCAGATAAACTTTGCTTAGAAAGGAGAATAAGGGAGCTTCACTTAAAGTTGCCCTTGATGGATCAGTAAAAATGATTCATTTTATTAAATCTTGGAGTACATTTCTAATATTCCATTTGACAAGATGGGAAGTACACATAAAGCATTTAACCTGCATTTCAAAGTATGATTGTTACTCTTAAGGAAAAGTGCCAGTGCACCTGTTTGAATTGCAAGCTGAACTAGCCATGTTTTGCATGGAATGCTATTTTTTAATTTTAAAAGAGCAGCTATGCTTTTTCAGATGCAGGTATTTCACAAACTTTTTTCTTTTTTTTTCCAAAACTAAGTGAAGTGATCCCATCATTTCAAGGGAAACTACTACAAATAATAAAAGTCAAGTTTTCAGATAAAATATCAGAATTTTGCAAAATGGAATGTATGAGTTTAAAGCTTTCCAATATTTACTTTTCTAACAAGGCCAGTGGTATCATTAAGTTTTGTAAATTTTAATTTAGTTTTATAGGATGAAACGTGTCAACACTTGTAAGATCTGCATGATTCCAGTATTTTCCAAATGATCAATGAATGTGGTCACAAAATCATGTAGAAGTTAAGAGAACTTTCCAAAGGGCAAAGAGAGACCAGTGGATTTTAATGTGACAAAATATGAAAAGTTTCTTGGGCAGAGTCTGGAAGATGGTGGTGAAGTAGAACTCCAGGTGTGCTTCAACCCATGAATACAACTAGATCACTATCAAATGATTCTAAATATCCCAGAAAATCAACATGAAGACTGACAGAAGAAACTCCACAACCAAAGATAGAGAAGAGCCCACATTGAAGATGGTAGGAAATGCACAGACTCGGTTTGGGAAACAGATCATGGCCACCAGGGTGGGGAGGGAGCTACACTTGCAGAGAAGGGCAAAGGACAGACGGACACACAGGGGAGCACAAAGAGAAAATGAGTCCATCTAGCAATTCCTTTAGAAAGCGAGAAGGGCTGAATTTTGCTGAGTTCTTGGGGCTTAAAACCTGGAGTTTTGAAGGTCAAGCAGCTTGGCTCGGATAGAGCCAATGAGCATGGGGGCAGTTCTTGGACAGAAGGCAGGGCAAACAGCCCGCAGACACACAGCGTGGCAAGAGCCATCTGAAGAGTGTCTTGGGCACACACTGGGAAGGTGATTTTTTAATCTTTGAGTGCATCCCAGAGAGGCAGCCTTCACAGAGAGACTAGGAACAAAGGAGCTGGCAGGGGCCTCTTCCTTCTCCTGCTCCTCAGCATAAGCACAGAAACACCTGGGGGAATCAGTTTAGCGCGGACACTCGTTATGCAACTTGTTTACACCAAGCACAGATCCCACCCCCTGGCTCTGGAAGAATCGCCCTTCCCAGTCACACTTGCCTCAGTCCCAGCATGGCAGGCCCCCTCCCACAGAAGACCAGCCCAAACCCCCATTGACACCCCATCTCCTGGACCCTACACCCATGCCTCCCGAGCTTTGCAGAGCCTCGGGTCCAGCAGCGGCGAGTGACAACAGTTCTCATTTCATAAGCAGACCAAAGCACACCTAGTAAAACGTGCCATGTTCAGGCCAGGGACCAAACACTGCCCTGTATAACAGGGAAAAAGAGCTCCTGCAGAATTCGGGCATGAAGGATAAAACAGCCAGCAGACATCAAAACGCAAAAAGACTCAGATAAATAAAAAGACAAACGAGCAGGGAAGTAACAAACAGCACAGAAGTACAAGCAACTATAAGAGAATATTATGAAAAAATTACACGCTAAAAATCGGGCAACCTAGAAGAAATGGATAAATTCCTAGAACATAGAAACTACCAAAACTGAAACAGGAAGAAATGGAAAATTTGGACATGCTGACAGCCAGCAAATACATTGATTCCGTAATCAAAAAACTCCCAAGAAAGTCCAAGACCCGATGGCTTCACAGGCAGATTCTACCAAACATTTAAAGAAGAATTAATACCAATTCTTCTTAAACTATTCCCAGAAATAGAAAAGGAAGGAAAACTTTCAAATTCATTCTATGAAGCCAGCATTACCTTGATTGCAAAACCTAAAGATACCATTAAAAAAGAGTACAGGCCAATATCTCTGATGGACATAGATATAAAAATTCCTCTACAAGATACTAGCAAACTGAATTTAACAACACATTTTTAAAAATCATTCATCATGATCAAGTAGGATTTATTCCTGGGTTGCAAAGGTGATTCAATATATATAAATCAATCAATGTGATACATCATATCAATAAAAGAAAGGATAAGAACTATATGATCATTTCAAAAGATGCAGAAAAAGTGTCTGACAAAGTACAACATCCATTTACAATTAAAAAAAATACCCTCAACAAAGTAGGTTTAGAGAAAAATATCTCAACATAATAAAGGTCCTATATGAAAAACCCACCACCACCATCATCCTTAATTGGGAAAAAACTGAGAGCTTTTCACCTAAGGTCAGGAACAAGACGAGGAAGTCTACTCTCACCACTTCTATTCAACATAGCCCTGGAAGTCCCAGCCACAGCAATCAGACAACAAAAAGAAATAAAAAGCATCCAAATCATTAAGGAAGAAGTGAAACTTTCAGTATTTGCGGATGACATGATACTACATATAGAAAACCCGAAGGACTCCACCAAAAACCTGCTAGAACTGTTAAAGGAATTCAGTAAGGTCACAGGATACAAAATCAATGTACAAAATCTGTTGCATTGCTATGCACCAATAATGAAGCAGCAGAAAGAGAAATTAAGAAAACAATCCAATTATAACTGCACCAGAAATATTAAGATGTGTAGGGACAAATCTAAGCAAAGAGGTGAAAGACCTGTACTCTGAAAACTATAAAACACTGATGAAAGAAACTGAAGATGACACAAAGAAATGGAAAGACATTCCATGCTCACGGATTGACAGAACAAATATTGTTAAAGTATCTGTATCACCCAATCCACACATTCATATACAATCCCTATCAAACTACCAATACCATTTTTCATAGAACTAGACCAAACAATCCTAAAATTGTACAGAACCACAAAAGACCCTGAAGAGCCAAAGCCATCTTGAAAATGAAAGACAAAGCTGGAGGCACCACAACTCTATAGACTTCCAGTTATATTACAAAGCTTTAGTAATCAAAACAGCATGAGAGAGACACATAAATCAAAAGAACAGAATAGAAAACTCAGAAATAAACCCATAATTATATGGTCAATAAATCTTTGACAAATTAGGAAAGAATATTCTATGGGAAAAAGATAGTCTTTTAACAAATGGCGTTGGGAAAAGTGGACAGCGACATGCAAAAGAATGAAACCAGACCCCTTTCCTACACCACATGCAAAAATAAATTCAAAATGGATTAAAGACCTAAAATGAGCCCTGAAACCATTAAAACCCTAGGAAAGAACACAGGCAGTAACTTCTCTGACCTTGGCCACAGCAACATTTTTCTAGATAGGTCTCCTGAGTAAGGGAACACAAGCAAAAAAAAATCATCAGGACTACATCAAAATAAAAAGCTTCCTGCACAGCAAAGGAAACAATCAACAAAACTAAAAGGCAACCTATGGGATGGGAGAAGATGTATGCAAATGACATATCTGATAAAGGGTTAGTATCCAAAATATATAAAGAACTTATAAAACTCAACACTCAAGAAACAAGTAATCCAGTTAAGAAATGGGCATTGGACATGAACAGACATTTCTCCAAAGAAGACATCCAGATGGCCAACAGACACAAGAAAAAGATGCTCGTCATCACTTATCATCAGAGAAATGCAAATCAAAACTACTTCACACCTGTCAGAAGGGCTAAACTCAACAACACAAGAAACAACAGATGTGGCAAGGATGTGGAGAAAAAGGAACTCTCTTGCACTGCAGGTGGGAATGCAAGCTGGTGTAGGAACTGTGGAAAACAGTATTGAGTTTCCTAAAAGTTAAAAAAAACAGAACTGGAGACAAAGGCTTTAAGTAATCCAATACCCTTAGCTCTAAAATGCCTAAATGTATACTTATACTTTCTGCATTTTATGCAGAATTATTCCTCGAGGGAAAAAAAAAATTCTATAAAATGGTGTCCACTGGCACAATAAATGGAAAATAAATTGGGTGACTGAATCTAGCCACCCAATCTAGGTCATCTCTAAGACAAAAATGTCTGACTGCAAATACTGTGTGTGTCAATTTCAATCCTGGTATGTATACCTAGTTCTTGATGTGTAATGAATTTTGAGATTATGGTAGAACAATATCCCCAAAAGGCTACTAATTAAGAATAACCACTCAAATTGCATAAAAGTAAAAGAAGTGGCCTATCACACACTCTTGGTGCTAGAATCTAGAATTTGGGTTGATTTTAATAAATAAAGAGGTGGGGGAGAAAAACAGTCCTATGTTTTTAAAAAATATTTATTTAAAAATAAGATTTCTAAAAATACAGTACATAATACATTTCAAGAGAAGTAAAAATTCCACAATTTAAATTAAAAACAATCTGCAAAGGAAAACAGAAATATTACATGAATAAAAACAAAATCACTAAAACATATTTTTTTAAAAAGACATTGTTCTTATGGTAGATACACGGTTTTTCATTTTAAGAACCAGTGTAGAATTTTCATTTAAACAAGTTTATCTCAGATACATGGCTCCTGCTAGTCATCTTCCTCCCTCTTTTCAATCTAGGCCCGTGTCTCTCAACCATTATTTTCCTTTTTACCATGAGCATTAGAAATGTTACTGAAGATTTTCTTTAAACGCTCTTGAGGGACCAGAAAAGGTAAAACAGACAATGCAGCAGAACAGCCCTCAGATCTAAACATATGCACTGAATGAAAAAAAAAAAACCTGACATATTTAAAACTGGGATCTTTATATGGCACTTGGAACACAGCACTATTAAAAGCCTTATATCTTAGGGATAGAACATTAGACACAATTAGAGGTTGACACAAGTCCCCAGATATCACAGATTTTGCCCATTCATTAAACTTGCCAGTCAGATTTTTTAAAAGCCTATTCTGGGGACACACAGCCCATATAAGCATGGTCAACTGTGTTCAAGCCTCCCAAAGCCCCTGCCTCCCAACCCATCCCACCATGTTAGACTTGCAACTCACTTGTCTGAGTATTTCTAATTGTGCAGGAAATTCTCCCTATCATATCATCTCAGCTGTTTCATTCTACCTATGCTGAAGTAGAACTTCTTTTCATATTCATCTCTGGAGGACAACAGATAGTGGTGAACTACCCACTACCACTAACTTGAACACATAACTACACTCAGCCACACTAATTTAAATAATACATAAACAAGCCAAAAAACTCAGAATCAATATTGTAGCAACAGAATCTAGAATTGTACATTGTTGACAATTAGAGACATACTGTTGCTTCTTTCCATTTTGCTTACATATTTTCCCTTTATATCTAGTGGCATGTCCATATATATTTCTATATTTAATTCAAATGATCCTAAGTAATTTCATTTAATGAATTTTTTTTTCCATTCAGAAATCACTGCAAAACCATATATTGTATCTACATTCAAGGAGAGATTGATTTTCAGTTGATTGAAAATAATGCAAAACATTCTCAAATGTGATTGTCTACTTTTCCAATACATGAACAAGTTACCTTCTTGCCAGAAATTTTAACCATTACAGTTGCAGTTTCAAAGACACTAAAGTAGTGTCTTGAAAATTTGTGGAAAAAAAAAAAAGGAACCAGACTAGTGTACATAGCAGTATAGCATTGGGACAATTACAAGTATTTCGTATTTTCTGCCCCCCCCCCTTTTTTTTGTAAAATGAACCACCAAGCAGAATTAGCTTTTAAAATAATTTTACTCTAACTTTTTATGTAAAGTGACTAACAACAACCAGACTTCTTTTGTGTGCGTGTTTTGTGAAGTTCAATTTTCTATTAGTAGTTTTGCTTAAATGAACGTACATTTGCATTTCTTCTTGGGAAAGTGTGTGCGTGTATGTGTGTGTGTGTGCGTGTATATGCATATATATTTTTTAAGGTCTTCTTTAATTTTATCTTTATTTGCAAAAAAGACAAATGGCAACATCATTCTTCAGTGCCACCAAGGGTTACACACCCCCCGACCCTCAAACATACACAGATGCAGGATTCTTCACTAATAATCAGAGAGGGCCCTTAAGTTTTCATTTTAGGATTTTGTTTCAGCCTTCATTAAAAGGGCTCAGTGAGCTATGTGGCTCATTTATAGAAATCAAAGGAGAGTTCTTATTATATTTCACTTACTTCTGCAGAAAGAAAAACAAAATAAAAAAATCTTGTGAAAAGTGTTCAATTATCTTTTGGAACCTCAACCTATTAAACTACCTCTTAAAGCAGCCAATCTATATTAAAATATAGAGGAACTCTATTTTAATACAGCATGAAAAACCATACCAATATGCCTAACTATATATATATATATATAAAAAATCCAAATGGGAGACATTTAAAACCAATTAAACGGAGGCAGCAGTGTGCAAAAACGAAGATGTGTTCATCAAAATTGTTCTTAGGAACACTGTTCACAAGGATGAGAGAAGAAAAGTCTTAGGCAACCAAGAATTAAAAAAAAAAAAAAAATTAACTCTTTGGTACAGGAATTAAAAATGTCACTCACTCAACGCTAAAGCGAGTAGCACCAGGATGTTTCAGTTGCTGAGGTTGTAAAACACTAACTTCAGGCACCGATAGGTTAAAGTATCACCCGACGCACACTGGCAAGAGCGCAGAGCTCCAACATGCAGACAAGCTTCCCCTTTAGTTACCAGACTACACGAATAAACCCCACACTTTGTCCAACAGGCAGGCAAAACCACAAAATTAAACACATCTTTTGTTGTTGCTGTTTTGTCCACATCTCTGTTTATATATAAAGCGATCAATACCAAAAAAGCTCCAAGTGGTGATCAGTTGTGGTCAGTACCACATTACCTGACAGGTATTTATGATGATACTGATGGGTTAGGTGACCTCCTGGGGGATCAAGAACTCCAAAAAAGCCCACATTTTAAAGTGAAAATCATCCTTTATAAACAAATCGCTGATTTTATTGACTAGAAAACTCAGTATGCTTTCTCTGCAATAGGAAGCTTGTAAAAAAGGACCTGGACTTTTCAAACTTTCAGCAACCTGTCCATTTTCCCTCCGCACATTATTTGTAACACTTCAGGTGAGCATATGCTACAGAAGTACGAAATTTAAAATAGAAAATCATTTCTCAAAGGCATCTGGCCAACTGATGAGAATCAGCAATAGAAATAAAATGGCTCTAACCAAATGCTTACACGCAGTAGCCACTCTCACAGTAAAATGATATCAACAAGAAAGAAGGCTTAGATGAATCACATGACTGCAGCCCGGGGGCTTCCCTGATGTCACAGAAACAGCACCCCGTCAGCCCTGTGGCTGAGATGCTGCTTACCCACGTCCTGTCCAGCCTTCTCTCCATCGCTGTAAACTCCCCTATTCTCTCTATCCAATTTTGGCTACTCGCTACTCATTTGTACCTGCCCTCTACAGTGGACAATGGGAAAAGCGCATATAATATTAAAATATAAATAAAATGATAATGAAAAATACTGGCAATATCAACTGAAGAACTGTAAATACCACTGTTACTTCTGTTTCAAATTAGCACGAGCAGAACTAGACAAAAATTTTGTTGTTAAAAATTGCACAATGAAAATGAAAGGAGACATCAGAGAAAACACTCTCCTGAAATTAAACTATCATCATCCCAAAGGCAGCAGAAATGCTAAATACTGGCTGATTTATAAAATAACAACATGGGTTCAGACTACTTCAAGCAAGTTGCTTCGATTACTTTCTCACATTTCTACTGTAGAATATTCTAGAATTCAACTGAGGACGGCTAAATTCAGAACATAATGAAATTTTTGATTTATAGATAAACAGAGGATGATTCTTAGAGTAGAAGGTAACAAATGCAGACATTAAATAATACATTCATTGAACTGTTAATTATATGGTTAATAACATTAGCAAGTAGAATATACTAAATGTACACGACTAACTACATCTTCCAATACTTAAATTTTTTAAAGCAAGAGTAGGTCAGGTAAAAAAATCTAATACTTGTCTCTATTAGTAAATTGTTTGATGTTTATATGTATAAGCTTCCCCAAATAAATTCAAGTATATCTACATATATTAGAGGTGATTTCAAAATTTTATTTACTGAAGCAGCAATAGTTTAGTAAACTTGAGCTAGATAATCTATAAATACATGAAGCACAAGGGACTAGTTAGAGACTAGAAAAAAGCCCAGGGAGAGACTAGCTGCTCTGTTAACATTACTGCCATTGTAAACTAGGGCTGGATACATTGATTTTAGAGCAACACATGTGAGAACACTGAAACTGCCCTCTGATCTAACACATAGAAAACTGTGTGGCCATAATCTAAACTACTTCACATTTCCTAGTTGGAAGTGTTATTCTAACCTAAGTCTTCACGATTAGCGTTCAGAAATAATATATCCTTTTGGGTGAAATACACCTTCAAGTAATTACTTTTATGGAAGTGACCTGAAAAAGCCTGGTGATGAATGGTTTTAATTAGCCAGCATCCTTAGAGAAAAATACCTCTAAGCATCAGCAAAAATTCACTGATGTTCAGTCTGACAGAAGTTTTAACTTAGTTGTTATACTGAATGTTAGGTATGTGAATGTTCTCTAATTCCATTACTATTAAAAGTAAACTATGCCTTCTTCTGTTAAAAGAGATTAATACATCAACTAAAATGTTAAATACAGCTATCTCTTATGTTAATCACAAATATTTTTAATACAACTCTTAAGCAAAATAGTATTTTTCTTGTAATGCAGTACCTTCACATATTTTAAAAACTCTTTAGGTCTTGGTTATAAAGTACCAAAAGCTCTTTAACCGAATACCTACAGTTTGGGGGACTCTGAACTCAGTCAATTTTTCCCCATAATCTAGGGCCCATAAACATGTTTGTTTACAGAAGAGAACAACAACAAATATAATTGTTCAAGAGGTGTAACCTAGAGCATCTAGCTAAAAATCTTTCATTTCCAGACCCCCGCCACAAACATGATTGATATAAAGCATCCTTTAACACATATTTTGCCTAAAATGAAATGCAATGTTTTTAAGGAAATACTACTTCTAACAAACAGATCACATCAGTAATCCCACTGCTTGTAACTATTTACTAACTCAGCATCATTTCTTATTTTCATGGTTATCCAAAATACCTAACACAATGACTACTAAAGTTACAGCTGTAACTCTGGATAGGAGAGCTAAAAAAAAAAAAAAAAAAAAAAAAAAATGTATAGAAAGAATTATTAATCTCTTGTTTTTTTAATGCAGTAGAATCAGGTAAAAAAAAAAGTCATTCCAAAATTGAGATTAAAAAATAATTAAACATATTTTTTTTAATACCCATCAAAACACATTAGGTACTTGCTTGCTGATGTAACTACAGTAAATTTCTGTGTTTTGTAATAAATTGGGCATTTTAAGTAACGGTTTTCCTAATTCTAAGGGCTTAATTTGCCAAGGTAAGGTTTAAAATAAAATTCATGAAATGGTTTACATTTGTTTATCCTGATCTAATAGAAATTTCTAATTGAGAGTAAAAAAATATAAGAATATACATAAATGAAGCCAAGTACTTATCACACTTATACGAACTAGACGTCGTCATTATAAAGTGGAACACACTGATTTTCATAAACCCATACATTTTTGTACATACACTGCCCCTAAATTCTGGCATGTTCAGGATTAGGCTGTACAGTTAATTGTGGCACTGTGGATCTCTAGAGCCAGTATAATTACACTGATTAGCCAAAAGAGGGCGCAGACAGAACACAACTAGACTTCTTGCACTCCCTAGCAAACTGCCAGTTGGTTTTTTTCAAGTCCTGGCACAAGAATTATAAACCCAGTTAGGTGTGCTAACTTGGGAATACTGAAAGTTACAGCATAAGTATATATAGCTATGCTTTAATATAGATTCTTATATAAATAGATTGATATATAGCATTTCTGCCATTCAAACAAAATAAATATATGCCTTGCCTAGTGTATCAATTTATATCCCCGTAACTTAGAGGACTCAAGTAGTGGGATCAGGAGCAGGGAGGGTAAAGAGAAAGGAGGGAAGGAAGTGTACCTAGAAGTGGTGTATCTAAGAAAACAAAAACCACCTTTGGAGTGAGAAACGGACCACCTCCAGCTCTTCTTGCCGAGGCAGAGGTTGGGACTGAGGACCTCCCAGGTGTGTACCTACTGCTACTATATGATGTATAAATATGTCCAAAAAGCTCCCTGGGGGGGATCTACAGTAGGCTTTGCTTTTTCTCAAGGTTCTCATCTGACAGGAATGTATACAGCATAAGGCATTTGACTGAGACCTATTTATATATCTACACGTTACTTCCCTATAACGGTTCTGTCACCAGACCAAAATTTGGTCAACACATTAGCTTGCATGAAACTCAAACCCAGTTGCCTGACATGAACATACTAATTTTGTGGTTCATTAGGCTCTATAAATATACTTCTCATATTAAATTTACTATGCATCTTATCAGCACCAATAAATATTTTCATCTGCCAATTCTACATTTTTAAATAATAAAGCACTGCAGTCAGAACATAAAAGACATGGTATTTATATCTCTGAGAACAGCTTATTTGATTATTTCAGAAGATATTTACAATTCCTGGAAGAACTAACTACAGTATAGTTAATTGGCTGACAACGGAAATCTTCGGTTTCATGATTTCTCAGGTGTGACTCCTTACTCTCAAAACTAACTAAAAGGAAAATATTGATATGCTCCAAGAACAGCAGACCCCTTCAATCTTCTCTTCAAAGACTGTGAGGACATACATTTTCTAAAAAGATATATGGATTTTGCAGTATTCTAATGGAAAAAAATGTAAAGGCTGAATTTTTTTCAAAGTCTGCTAAATGTCTTTTCACACAGATCTTCTCTGCTTTCCAAGAGACCATCACCATTAGCCATTTAAATTTGTATAAGCTAATGGTAAATATAGATCTTTATGTTTTCTAAGGTCATTTCTTAACATTAGCTACTAACAAATGGTCTTTCAATCCAAATTTATAGTTGGCCGATTAAAATTTCATTTTGATTTGGCTGATTATAGGTACACAAAGGTTACTTACTAATCTTTACTAGCAACTTCCTACAAATAAAATTTTATTATTTAGTTGGTCAATATCTATTACATATAAACCTTCAATGTGTAATTTTAGATGTACTAGTAGGTAAATAAAAGTAAAAAGTGTATATATATATATATATATGTTTTTTAAAAGCACAATATTCTTCTTTACACTGTACATTATATATTATCTAGTACACTAGCATTTTAAAAACATATTCATTCTAATATAACTGTACGAGAAAAGGTACCTGTGGAATTATTGCAAATTCTCTACCCTTTTTGCTCATCAAAATCTTAGCGTAAAATAGAATTCATGCCCATGTGGTCAAAAATTCTGACTTGGAGCAATTATTTTAACAACAACCAATAATTATATCAGTGCAGGGAAAAGAAGTGAGAAAGTTAATATGGAAAAAAAATTCATCTTTCCTTTAAAATAAGG
Source organism: Mustela erminea (assembly GCF_009829155.1). Taxonomy (NCBI): domain Eukaryota; kingdom Metazoa; phylum Chordata; class Mammalia; order Carnivora; family Mustelidae; genus Mustela; species Mustela erminea. The sequence continues at coordinate 53,420,929 of NC_045625.1, read as the reverse complement.
TAGGTAGTTGGTATTTTATTTTAGTGGCGTTTTTATTTTGTTTTTGGTGAAGAGAAAAACAGAAAACATTAGAGAGCTACTTCTAAGAAAACACTGCCCTTTTTCTGTTGGTTTTTTTTTGGTTTTTCATTGCTGTTCAATCTATGCTGCATTAAAAAAAAAATCCTGCAGCACATATAAAAGGCAGTATTGCTATTTAAATTATGATGTATTTGAAAAAGAAAACTTACATATAATATAAGGTGTATCAACTTTTGTAAACCCAAAGAATGAAATTCAGATTTGGTTAGTACTGCTTAAGAGTGAAAAATTTAAATAAACATCTGAAATTTCCCATAAATTAAAATCTGTAACATTGTCAGTACTAAAAAAAATTATGTACAATTATTTCATCTCAATCACTGCCTTTGGGGTCTAATCACAAAAGCATTTAAAGAAATCCCTGTGGAAAGCTAATTTGAAAGTAAACATGCTTTAAAACTTAAATATAGATCTCGTATTAGTCCCACAACAGGATCAAGATCACTATTAAAATAAAGCCTGGGGCACATTATGATGCCTAAGATTGGTGGGTGGATTTTAATTGACTTGAAGACTGTCATAGTTCTATTATCAGAAAACCTGTAACGCATTTCCAGCGTGGAGGACCCATCTGTGCCCACCATCCATCTGTTTAGACGTGATTGGCAAAGTGGTAGGGAACTCGCAGTGGTTGCCTCTGCCTGAAAGGAATAAACCACAGGATCTTCCAACGAGTGCCAAAAACTTCTGAGAAGGTCTGCTGCCATGGCTTTCGGGGCCTCGATCTACAGAAGACAGCATTATTAGTGAAAGACAGCACTCCCATGGTGTACTTCAGTCAGCTAAAACAATACAGGTTGGCTGGGGATCCATTACTGGACTCTGATGAATTGTGTCCCAGCATCACAAATACAGCTTTCCTTTCATTATGGCATGCAGCTGAGTTTTAACTCTGGAGAGCAGATATTGTATCTGTGTCGTCAATCAACCTAGGGCAACTTTTGAAGCAGAGGAGAATCTCGGGATTAACAGAATGTGTGTCAACAACACAGTAGCAAATCTCTTTTGATGTAGTTTCTGGGACAAATAATTTAACTTACTTTACTTAGACAAGGAACAAGAAGGATCAGTACTTATTTTGTTTTAAAACTAGCATGGCTTGAAGACCCCTACTGGAAGACTGGATTATGCCCGTCTAGCTCAGGCCTTAGACAGGGCCCCGAGAAAAAGCCAGCATTATGCTATCTTGCCACTACACACACACGTTTTTCAAATGTGGCCAGCTGTTTCCGTTTTTAAAGAAGAACACTACGGACTTCCCGTTTATACTTACATTTCTTCACAACAGTTAGACATCTTTTCAATAGATGTTGTATCCTATCAAAAATCAAAGAAAAATTATACTCAGATGGAACAAAGTTATCAAGGCTTTATTCTACATCTACTTTATGAGGCTTTTCATCGTATTTAGAGAATATTCTAAAGATTTAAACAGTTTACATATGGGTACTAAGAATTTTAAATTAACTGCATACATTGCTGAAATCCCCTTGACAAAAACAGAATGAACATTACATCGTGCCAAAAAAAAAAAAAATTATTCAATTACAAAACCTCACAAAAATTGTAGGAGTCTCACTTTATTAAACTATAACCTTTTATTACAGTTGCTTTCTTTGATAATTCTTCTAAAAGTCTGGGATTTATTTTTTAATTCAACTATCAGTGAACATGCATGAGAAAATAAATACGAAAATGATGAATTCAAGGCACTCATGAACAGAAAACTGCAAACAGCCCAAGAAGGCTACTGGTTCTAGACTTCTATAAACAAACACAATCCAACAAGGCAATCTACGTATTTGCCATATTACAGCACCTATCACTCTGAAAAGGAAATTGGAACTATTTCTTTAACAGAAAAAGCAGTATCTTCATAATACAATTTCTTCTTATGTGTTTTCTATAAAGCTCTAACACAAATAGGTAAGTGAAACAATTCAACAAAGAGAAGAAAGTTTCTAGATATGCTGGTTTCATTTACAATAAGAGAAAAATCCATCGCTAGGCTGAGAAACTGTGCTGGTAAGTAATAGCCAGATAACCAAAACACAAATGACACAATCTTATTTTAGACACTTATTTACATTTTAAAGAGACTTCAAAGTACTACAAAAGAAAATATGTTCTTTCTAATATATGAAAAACAGTCAGAGAAGTTTTCCTCCTCTTATCCTCTACTTCAAGAGCTCGCTCACATATGACAGGTGGACCGCGCTGTCACCAAACATGCAAGCGTCGTGGGTGGCCATGGCCAATCCCAAGAACTTCTCTGGCTGTGGACCTCTCTTCCAATGATACTAACAAAAAACATTTGACTTTAAAAATCTCTTTATAGCATTTACATCAACAGCTCACAATATTAAGTTCTCAATGTATGAACAGTTGAATAACTATAGTTAGCCCACATATGAGAAAATAAATCTATTTTTTTAGACGACAAAGTCACCAATAGCAGTGTTTCATTTCCCTCTTCCCTGGGAATTTGTGACAAGATTGTAGATTAGCCACATATTCCATATTCATTAGTTTTCCTATCATGCTTTGAAATTCATGGTATCCAATGACAAGTCTATTTATAATTAACTTTCCTCAGTTCTGTTGCATAATTTCCTCAAAATAACATTTTACTTTGTGACAACACAGTCTGCAAATACATAAGAACGTTGATTATGGGCTTAGTGGAAAGCGGGCCCTCTGCTTCCACATCTGCACGGAAAGTGAATGAAGTAATTTGAACAGGTTCTTAGCACTGATGGGCGACACGTTGCCCCAGAACAATCTAGGCAGCTTGTGCAACCAGGCAAAGGAAAAGACAGGACAGAGGTCTGTAAGTGTTCTTAGGACAGGTAAGTAAATGGCCTCAAATCACAGTTGTGGATAATACTTATAAACTGTTTGGGGATAAGGAAGGCGACTACAGAGTCAGACTACTACACCTAGTATTATAGTAAATTTTTACTATGTGTAAGTTTACAATTTGATTAAAACTCTGAGGTACTTATATGTGGCTTAAATAAAAGAATCAACTTCAAAGACTTTGGATTTAGATTTCATGTGGGAAAAGCTTTTATTTCCAAGTGCTTTTGACATCTTTCCGGAATCTGGTTCAAGAAATAAGTAGAATAGTACCTGTTAAGTCATCATAAACAGATGGTTATTCTATCAAAGAATGTGATGTTTACCATGACTTTGTGAACAGGATTTTCGAGGCTAGCCAAAAACAGGCTTGCTTTTTTTTTTTTTTTCCCCTCTAGAAATAGCAAATGCTTCTCTCTCTGGAACTCAGCTATCAAGAATACTGTTATAAGAAAAGAAAATGCAATTTGTATTCGAATAGCCAAACATGGCATAAACATGTCCCTTGCACTTATAGAATGTGCTCAGAACAACACAAGTCAACACGCTATCACATTCATAAACACAATAGGATCTGTAAACCAGAGGAGGAGAGAGGGTTACTAATGGCAGAACACTGACAACCACAAGTTAATGCCAAAAGTGCCAAATGAGGTTAAATATACTGTGTGTGTGTGTGTGTGTGTGTGTGTGTGTGTGTATGTGTTGCAAAGCAGAGAAATGTGGACTATTTTAGAAAAAACAAACTACAATTAATTAAAATGGATTTTGGTGCAGTAATTTCATTCAGCATAAGAGTCAATACCTTTAGTGACCATCAGGAAAGGACCAATAAGATACTTGCCATCTTTGAGGAGTATAAACATAATTTATAAATACTTAGTTATACATAAAACTCAACTATCCAGAAAAAATGCATTTGTCAAAGAATAAGAAACAAGTTTTTATAGTATGTTGTCTACAATCAGGATATCTTACCTCCAGAAAAATATTTACACCATGATGATGGGTTTAATGACTCAAATATCTAAGACTTCTATCAATCTGCATAACTAAGAGATACATGAAAATCTTTTCCTATTTTGTTTTGGGAGAGAGCAAGCGAGCAAGCACATGCAAGTGGGGGGGGGGCAGAAGAAGAGGGAGTGGACTGTAAGCAGGCTCCACACCCATGGCAGAGCCAAATGCAGAGCTTGGCCTCAGAGCCCTGAGATCATAACCTGAGCGGTTCAAGAGTTGGACACTTAACCAACTGAGCCACCCAGGCAGCCCTGCTTTCTTATTTTAAAAATAAGTTTATTTTCTAAAAAAGAATAAAGTGGAAACAGCAAGACCTATATGGGCCTTTCCTAGTTTATCAACCAATACTTTATCTTCTCCTGGGGCTGATCTTACCCTAAGAAATGATCTTTCAGGTTCAGTCTAAGAAGGTAAGTTAAAGAGAGACTATTTTCTGTTAATCATAGCTCACTCTCCTCCTTTGAAGTCAGAACTCACTGTAGTCCTCATTTGAAATAATCTGTTCTTTAAGCACTAATCTCCAAAAGAGAACGAGCTATATCTTTTATCAGAGATCTGGAGTTCACACGAACATTTAATCACTCATGGAACCAAAGTGAGAAGGCCGTAGATCTTACATATATAGTCACTGAAAATCTCTTTCCAAAATAATCACTGTCTTTCTCTTCATCAAGTCACTTCCCAGCTGTATAAAACCTTACTAAAAGTCTGTATCTCAATTTTCAAATAATCATTCCTTACTCATAGATTTTTGTAGGCATTAAATGAGTTAATATATGTTAGAACCCTTAATAATGCCTCAGTAAATGGCAGTCTTACTTTTTCCTGATATTGCCTACTATACTTTTCATTGATATTGCTTCCTACTATATATACCCCTCTTTTGAGGGCTTAGAGATAACAGTATCTCAATTATATCAGAATATAACTTCTACAAGGTGGATTTTATAACGAAAGATAGAAATGCAGAGACTACAGGAGACTACACAGATAAAATCCAATATTCACAAGGGGCATATACTCGAGTTGAAAAAATAAGTACTGGGTATATAAACCAAGATCATATACTCATTTATCCACCTATCAAAAATTTACTAAGGATCTATTGCTATTACTAAGGACACAGTCCTTAGCATCAAGGAGCTTACAGTCTAGTGAAAGCAGTCAAGTACACAAGATAACTGTACGGAAATACACAGAGAATGCCAGAGAGAATGGTTACATATAATAACATATTGTACAAGTAAGCCTTAAGCTAAATATTTGAAACGGCTGGAAAGCATGTTCCCAATCAACACTCCAGGTCAACTACTCTTATATTTTTTATACAAACTTATACTTTCAATAAGATTTTTGGTTACCAGTACTGGTAAGATGGTCTAATGTGCTTCTCTGGCTGAGACTTAGGGAGTAACTAATGTATTGACAAAATGTGACAGAGAAGCTTACGAATCATTGTGGGAAAGATTCATAAATTAACTATAAATACAGGATTTAGTGTTTTTGCCAATCCTACAGTAATGTTTTAAAGTCAGATCAAAAATTCATGTAGATTCAGAACATGAGAAAATAAAATGGATGTTTGCGTAAAAATGTTAAGTAAAATGAAAACTCATAAATGTTTAGCTTCTTTACCGAAAAAAGCATCCATTTAATCACTCGGGCAATTAGTAATGCTTTGAGAAAATTAAAATGCAGTATTCTTAAGGAAGAACTTCTCACAATAGATTTAAATAGTTTGTAATTACTTGTAATTTTATCAGAAATACAAGGAGGTTATGACCCTGGCCAGAGAGATGACATAACATAAATTTATTTTTCACAAACGAACACGTTTATGCTGAAGAGCAATCCAATCCCACACAAAATAATTTTGATGCTAGCAGGCATTTTTTAAAAGAATGCTGTTTTATTACCATGCGACCTAACTTAGTATGTATTTAAACTAATTCTTTGGAAAGGGAGATCCTAGGTTCTATAAAGTTCTCTACATATTTCAAAGTTCAAAGAAATATCCGTGTATAATATTAAAAGCATGTAAGAAATGGCACTTAAATCTTAATGATTTTTCTAGATTTTTAAAAGCCACTAGAAATATTATATTTCATCCAATATTACAACTAGGAGTACTCTATTAGAAATACATTTTGTTTTTCTTAAACAAAACATATAATTCAGAAAAGAAAACGCCATACAGAGCGTCCTTTATAAAAATGTTAAGTGAGCTGGGCTCAGCATAATTAGCAATGATTTCCATATTTGCAATGCTGATTTGGAGTTGAGTAAACCACACATAATTTGTACAGAGGCTATACTGAAAGATGCTAATTCACACTGATTCGGTGGGATACTTGGCAAAATTTAATTATAAGGATTAATAATCTCAGGACTACATTTCTGGGTACATAGTAAAAGGCAGGTAAGCCCACTAATTGTCAGACTAATGAGAATGCTATTTAATAGACAATCTCATTTAAACTAATTGAACACATTTTGAACAGAAGATACTTTTCATTGCCTAAGATAACCAGGTGAAAATTAAGTCACCCTGCCTTTGTGATTCTTTTTGTATTTATTTAAGTAATCATGAGTCAGTATGTTGGGGGGGAGGGGAGACATTTCTCTCTTTTTAATTTGAAAAGCTTTACTTTAAGCCATCTTTATGATTCAAGTAGAGTTCAACAATAGTACCTGTGAGAGCAAAGGCAAAAGTTCTTTTTTTGAGAATTTAAAACACAAAACCACAGCTAAATATGCCGCACCCTACCCTCAACCTCACCACAACTGAGAAAAGCTCTCTATGCTCCAGAGACGCCATCAAAAGCTTAAGCTATTATATCAACTCCACGGTGCCCAGAAAACAAAAATGCTTGTATACAAAACTGAGATAAACTGTCAGAGCAGTGTTATGGTACACAATGGCTCCCTGTCAGAACCCCACCAGAAGGCACTGGACCAGCTGTTACAGCGCTTCCTGACGAACTCTCCCCAAGTCCAGGGACTGCAAACATGACGAATACCATCACCCAGCACTATCAGTATCAGTGCGCATCAGATCGGACATCATTCTTGGCTGTGTGTGGACTACTGCTCAATAAGAGAGTATGACAACATCAATTACGTGAATAACAACATCACTATCCATTTCATTTGGAAACAGAAAAAGGCTAAACAGGCAAAGTAAGGAGTAATTAGAATAATCTGTTCCCTAAATAGAGAATGCGTCAAAGCAGATTGCTTTGAAAACATTTTAACTTCAATACTGAGTTTAGTAAAAAGGCACAAACATATATTTAAGCCTACGTCTAAAATGAAACTAAAAATAATCAAAGGTAATCCTTTAAATCTGGGTTGAAGATTAGCCTATTCCACAGAAGCATCTGGTTGTGTTGCAATCTTTAAACCTTGGAAACGAGATTCGAAATCCACTGGTTTTAAACTTAACTTCTAGTTACTTTATCTGGGTCACAGATAATCTGCTCTTGCTAACTCTCAAACGAATCAGATAATCATTACTGTGAATATCCTGTTACCTTCTACTATCAATAAGAGGGCAGAATCTTCCCTCTTGCGTGGAGAGAAATAACTTATTTATTCTAAGAACAAATAATGAGGAAAAATTACTGAAAACGGATGTGCTGCTTCCTCAAAGCCTCAATTTAAACCTAAAAAAGCTTTCGTTTTGCCTGTTTGTTGTCTAATAGGACTATATTCAACTTACGTAATGACATAGTTTATATAATGAAATAATACTCCTACTGGTGTTTTCCCAAAATGCCTCCTGGTCTTTGGAAGCAGGAATAGGGGAGGAGGAAAACTCCAGTGGAAGGACTAAATTTACTGTGATTGCTTTTCCTCTCTGTCTTTCTTATGCTACCTAACATATTCATCACTTCTTCTACATTGTGAGAGATGCATGGATTCAAATTATGACAGAAACATGTCCAGGTGTGAAATTTCCTGTGGACAGTCTTAATTTTTGTCATAAAATGAAAACAGCAAGCATACTGTATTTAAAAAAAAAAAAAGTAAGCACAGTCTCTATATTTTTAACTTTAATTAAATATTAAATTTTATTTTATTTAACTGCTAGTAATTCATTAGATTTAAAATTAATACTGAGGTTTAAAACCTTAAATAATTAAGCTTTAAAGAGCCTTAAGTCAATGTGAGGAGGAGTGCATGCTGGAAACCTTAAAAGAATTTTTCTTAATCCAAAAAGAGGGATGCTAGAAGGTCACTATGAAAACCCAGGTAAATGGAATTGAAGTTAACTACAATTGTTCAAAATACCTGGATTCAAGAGGAAGTAGGGTGAGTAGAGACTGGGCTAAAAATGTCTACTTTAACACTGCATTCTTTTTTGAATGTTTCACAAATGTATAATTTCTACAGACATCAGAACTGTCTAGTACAGAGTATTCTGAGAGGGTACTATATGTATACAGAAAGAAATGAAACTTTTGAAGAAAGCATTATATAACAAATGTGGTTTCTACTTAGTTTTAGAAATACCAAAACATCAGAACCAACCTCCTCATCTTAAGATAATGAAATACTGTTCAGTATTATAGCAAAAGAAAAAAATAAGGCAATTTGAAAAATACTAACACTTCGGTAATATGGAATAGAGTCAGAACAGAATCCAATATTACACATCCTTCCAAACCAAGAAATTTAATAAATAACTTTAGTTATTCATAAGATAGTCAGTGAAAGAAATCTGAGAATTATCATTCTGGGGTATACTGGGTATATATATATATATCTAATATACCCCATATATATATAGATAGATCTAATCTGAGAATTAGAAAGAATTTAAGATAGCGAAAGAAATCTGAGAATTATCATTCTGGGGTATATAAATAGATACCAATGATTTTGGTAAATCCAAAAGTGAAAATTCGTAAAATCTGGTAATTCTGACATAACTTACAGACAGATTATAAAGTAATTGTGAATTAGTGTAAAAGTAGAGAAAAGATTTTAGGCAAAGACCTACTCTCCTCTTCACCACTGTTCTTAATATCATGTTATCATCATTAGAGAAGTCACGAGATACTAGAAAATATTTCAAGCTGAGTAACAATAAAAATAATTTGAACAAACATTATGCAATCATGAACAGCCAATAAGAACATGAAGGAAAAAAATAGAAATAAGCATTAAGCTCTATTAATTATCTGCATGGTGAACAATTTGATGCCTGCAATTTATTTTGATACATATCAAAACATATAACAGATCGACAGACAGTCCGACATGAGATAAAACAAATATTCTAATGTTAACTGTGGTTGGGTATTCACTATAAAATTCTTTATAATTTCCTGTGTGTTTAGTGTTTTTCCTATAAAACCTAGGGAGGAAAGGTTATGATGAGTACCGTAGAAAGTACGCAAACACAGGTTTGTACAAGAGATACGTTTCCCTGACTGCACTCTTCCAGTTTTATCCCAAGGCTAGTTACCACTACCTGCAGCTAGCTCCCCGCCCCCAGGCAAACACTAACCTCCTTTCTGTTTCTACAGACTTGCCTATTCTGGACGTTTCATATAAATGGAACCCCACAAATACAGGGCCTTTTGTGACTTGTTCAAGGTTCTTCCGTGTTCCCAGCATGTACCAGTACTTCACTTCTTTCTATGGCAGAATAAGATCCACTGTACGGATATCCCACACTCTGTATATCCGTTTGTCAGCTAACAGATACCTGGACTGTTCTCAGTTTGGGGCTATTATGTATGAATAATGTTGCTATAAATATTCATGTACAAATGTTTGCACGGACATATGTTTCATTTCTCTTGGGTATCCACCTAGGAGAGGCACTGCTGAATGAAATGATAATTCCATGTGTAACTTTTTAAAGAACTGCCAGACTGTTATCTATCTGAGCTGTTTTCTGTCCGCACGAGCAGTGTGTGAGGGTTCTGATTCTCTAAGTCTGGACCAATCTTTGTTATTACCTTTTTTTTTTTTTTAATTACAGTTATCCCCGTGTGTGTGAAGTGGCACCTCATCCTGGTTTTGATTTTCATTGCCCTGATAACCAGTGATGTTGAGCATCTTTTCATGTATTTGTTGTCCATTGGTATAACCTCTTTGAACAAATATGCATTCAGATCCTCTGGCCATGTTTTATTTAGGCTGGTTTTTAGTATTGCGTTATAGGAGTTCTCTATCCTAGATTTTAAAAAGCTCCTTATCAGACATAGGATTTACAAATATTCTTTCCCATTACATGAGCTGTCTTTTCACTTTTTGATTGTGTACTTTGAAGCACAAAAGTTTATAGTTTTATTTATCCATTTTTTTCTTGGTTGTAATTTTCTTGTCGTATCTAAGACACTATATCCTACTCCAAATTTTACTCCTATGTTTTCTTCCAAGAGTTCTATAATTTAGATCCTACATTTAGGTCCACGATCCAATTTTAGTTAATTTATGTATATGGTGTGAGGTAAGGGCCCAACTTTACTCTTTTGCATGTGCATATCTCGTTATCCCAGCAGCATTTATTATTATTTTTTTAAAGATTTTATTTATTTATTTGACAGAGAGAAATCACAAGTAGACGGAGAGGCAGGCAGAGAGAGAGAGAGGGAACAGGCTCCCTGCTGAGCAGAGAGCCCGATGCGGGACTCGATCCCAGGACCCTGAGATCATGACCTGAGCCGAAGGCAGTGACTTAACCCACTGAGCCACCCAGGCGCCCCCCAGCAGCATTTATTGAAAAGACTTTTCTTTTCCCTTGTCAACAGTTTTGGCTCTCCTGTTGAAAATCAATTGACTATTTTTACAATACATCTCTGGACTTTCAATTCTAGGTCATTTATCTATATATGTATCCTTGTGTCAGTAGCATACTTTCTTGATTACTGTTACTTCACAGTAAGTTTTAATAACCTTTTTTTCTTACTATACATTGTTTTCACTGAACATATTCTGGTAAACACTTATGTTTACATACACAATACATATGCTATACAGAATATAACAGTGGGGATCTTTTTTTAACATACATGCTTATTTATACACGTCAACAAATAGTTTCTATAAAACAAATGTGTAGAGGTTGACAAAAATGACTGAGTTTTAAGGTCTGATACACACTGACAATTCACCTTTCAAAAAGATTATGCCAATTTATCCCCATCAACTATGTAGGAGAAAACCTTAACCTACATCTTCTACAATGCAGCATATTACCAAACTTGCACATCCTGACTCAATGTAATTTTTTTCACTTTTTGAATCTCTCTGTTGTGATAAATCCTACTTTGCTAATAAATGCATGCAAAATAAATAAATAAATAAATAACAATAAGACCCAATTACTAATAAAATGTTTCTACCAGCAACTCCATTTTTCGGAATTTATCTTAAATAGTCTTAAATAGTTTCAAGAGGAAAAAGAGATGTTCAAAGTAGTCTTATTCGTAATATAGAAAAAAAAGATTACAAACTAGATGCTGATCAACAGGAAAACTATTAATTAAAATATGGTATAGTCACTAAACAGTATATCCAACTATTAAAAACTATAAACATGAGTCTGTAGCCATATAGAATATGCAAATTTTTAAAAGCAGGAAACAAAAGAGTATATATACTCTGTACATTGATTATCACTACTTTAAAATTACACAGGCACATGGGAATAAAAATATATAAATGACTATGTGGTAATTTTCTCCTTTAATATCTGAACTTTTGTCACTTAGGATTAGGTTCATAATTAGGAAATGTGTTCATAAATACAGTACATTAAAAAAATATACTTACTGTGATGATGCCAATTAGTTGAGTATAAAAAAGTCCTGTTATCCCAACTAACATAGTAATGCCCATAAAGGCAGCTAGTCTCATTATGGCCAATTCATGTCTAAAAACAAAGAGGTCCTATAAGAAGAAGAAAAAAGAAAGACTTAAAAACAAATTGAAAAGTTATTTATAATTTCAGTAACACTCAAGAATTAACCCATAACACTGTTCCTTATATCTTAAAAAATATTCTCCCCCTTTTGAGTTTACTCCACTTAACCACTATATAAATATTTGAAAATTTCAAAAATAATTGCTTTTAATTTATAGTAGCATACCAAAAAATGGGATTTTTACTGCTCTCGTGTCAAAAAACCTCAATCTTACAGTTGCAAATTAGCCACACTTACGTACTGTTTGTAGCAAAAACCAAAAGAAAATAAAAACCTCCAAAAAACACAAACAAAACATACAGTGTGCAATCTTTGGTTACACAAAAGGAAATTTTATTATTATACTTCTAAAGAATGAATGCACAAGCCTGATTCACAGTATTGAAGTTCAGGTGACCAAGATAGCCGAGATTATGTCACTTAGTCAAAAAGAGGGGCAAATATTAATGATGGGATCTTGTGGACAAGTTCTCTTTAAGCCTACTTCATCCATCCATCCATCCACTCGACTACCACTGCCAAGCGCGGCGCTAAGTAACAGAAAAAAGTAAAAACGAGAAAGATATGGTCCATGCCCTGAAAAAGTTGCAGCTTATTTAGAGAGAGAAGCCAACTTCATGAAACTCCAAAACAGTGTGATCTATGCTCTAACAGGGATGCATGCAGAAGACTGTGGAAACACCAAGCAGTGCCTAGACAGGAAGGAGAAATGTAAATGCTGTGAGCGAACGCTGATTTCCTGGCTCGCGGCATAAAAATGAGTGTCTCAAAAGTGAACCCAAGAAAGTGGTGGAAAGACAGGAAAACAAGAAGCACTTCATTTTCTCTGTAACCAAGCAGACAGACCAGAGCAGTGAGATGGAGCTCTGGAAATCTCCTGCTCCTAAGTTGTGTAGTAATACTTCCACAATGGACAGAAGCAACAGATGAACGGAAGGACCCCCCACAAAACATAAACATCCACCTGTCTTTTCAACACTGAATCAGGTTCAGGCTTAAGGGTATCCTGGTAGCAACATCAAAAATAGGGAGGTCACCGAACATAAGGAGCTTGCTTGAAACAAAAAAAACTGATGCTTTTCGGTGTAGCACAATGACCACCCACCAGACTCAAGCAGAAATCGGAGTCTATACCCAAACCACTCAGTTCATACAGCAGTCAGAAATCAGGCAGTCATTTCAAATGCCCAGTGAGAAGAGCCTGACACAGAGTCCTTACAAATCATGGACCATGAAAAGATGGAGCTATGCACGATACAAGAAATTACGTGCAGGAAGTTCTGCTCTACCGCTGTTTGAAAACACAAATTTGTTCCAACGTGGTCAGTACATGAAACGACAACTTGAGCACAGCGAGAATTCTGTGTTGCTTGTGTGTGACTTCATCCACGAGAAACCCTAAATGAACATGGAAGACTGCACCCAGCTAAACGAAGGCCTGCGGGAATACACAAAACGCATGCAGACTCCCGAACACCTAGTGACCACCGCAACTGACCGTCTCCCGCACTCACCCACATCTGCTATTGCAACTTTTCCTCAGGTTTCAGATGACCCTCCTTCCATCACTTACTGCAACCCATCTGATGCCCGCTGCCACACCAACACAGCAGGTCTCTCTTCTAAGGTGAAGTGTCAAGTTCAGTATCGTATTTGTGTATTTCTTAACTATTTAACAGGTGTGAAACCATGCTGCTGATTTTATTAGGTTCTGACCCTTCTGAGTGTCACTGACAAAGTTTCTGAGTGTTGTGCCTCCCTCTTCCCATAAGCTCTGTGGTTTTCACTGCATAATTTTGCATAGTAGGGTGAATTTCAGAAATGCACATATGGTGTTACAGTAGAGCTTGGTGTAATAAAAATACCATATATGACCAAATAAAAAGCATCTTCTCTTCTCCCAGTGAAAAGCTTTTAAACAAATTTTGCCAGCTAGAATTTATAAATGTTGGGGATGATGAGATTAAAAGATCTAACGCTAATATTACATTTATTCACAGGTTGCACATTTGGATTTAAGAGTATTCGTGTAAAACAGTAAAATACTTGGAGAAATTTCTTTTTATCACTCTTAACATTTTCAAAACACAACTGCATTCCAAGATTGCACACACATAATTAACATGTTCAGTACTAAATCCAAATCTTGGTCATTTAGCAAAGTTCTTCAGAGCATAACATCTTCACTTTATTTTAGATTTTTTTTTTTTTTAATGTAGCACTTTTGGGATCTAAAAATTCGCTTGGAAAACTTTATCCAAATCACAAGAACCCGTGTGCTATTCGAGATGTTTCCTACATATTCAGTGTTATGACTGAATGTATCTTCCCCTAAATCCTTATGTTGAAGTCCTAATTCCTAGTACCTCAGAATGTGACCGTCTTTGGAGACAGGGCCTTTAAGGAGGAGAATAAGTTAAAACAAGTTCTTTAGAGTGGCACTAATCCAATCTGACTGGTGTCCCTATAAGAGGAAACCAAGAAACACGGACACCAGGATGCTCACGCACAGAGGAAAGACCATGTGAGGACACAGCGATAAGGTGGCCCAGATGCAAGCCAAGGACAGAGGCATCTTAAGAAACCCAACCTGCTGACTGCAGGCTCTTCCATATCCAGCCCAGAACTACGAGAAACGGAGTTTCTGTTGTGTAAGCCTTCCAGTCTGCAGCATTTTGTTATGGCAGCCTTAGCAAACGGATATTCTAACTGTATTCCTTTATCATTTTCATTTTCCCCATTTTTCGTTAAGCGATGTGCTTATATCCAGGAAATGCATAAGATGTAAGTTGAGTTTCGAGAAAAGTCACACCATCCTCTCAAGAATGAGAACATGTGACAGCACACAGAGCTTTCATCTGTGCATTCCCTACCCATCACATTCTCTCCCTCATCCCTACCCTGAAGGTAAAGGTTACTGACTCACTGTTCCTGCCATTTGGATACAACCAAGTTTTAGTTGTATGTTGCAGATGCTTTCACTGTCTTTATGGCATATTTTGATAACGCCAAGGGTTTCAATTTAATGTAGACCAATGTATCAATCTTTTCCTTCAGTGCTTTTCATTTCTTGTTTAAGAAGCCTTTCCAATCCTGAGGTACTAATGGTACTCTCCTACATTATTACCCAAAGCCTTTAAAAGCTCTGTAGCTTTGCCTTTCACATTTAGGTCACTAATCCATCTGGAACTGCTGTTTATTCTTTTTCTGCACAGTGTAATACAGGGGTCTGAATTTACTTTTATTATATGGATATCCATCTGTATTTTCAGAAAAAATTTCTTTAGTCTTTCAAGTTACACACACAATCAGAAACACACACACTCGCTCTCTCTCTCTCCCCCTCTCTCTGTCTCTCTCTCTCTCTTAAGCTTCATATTTTTCCCACAGAGGTCTTGTACTTTTTTGGCCATATTTAATTCAGGAACTTCCTGTTTCTATTATAAATGGTTTTGCTATTAATTTTATTGTCTAAATAGTTGTCTGCATACATATGATTTTTTTCTAATCTGTTAATGTGATAAAAATACTGATTTTCTAATGTAAAAACTGCCTTTCATGTCTAAGATAAACACAACTGGATAAGGCTGGTTATGTATATATCCAGATTCAGTTTGCTAATATTTTATGTAGAGGCTGTTTATCTATGTTCATAATCAGACTAGCCTATAATTTTTTCTTTCTTCATTATCTTTGATAAGTTATGTATTTAACATATGCTAAACACCTAAAACAAGTTGGGGAGAGTTCCCTCTTTTTCTTTTCTTTCTAAAAGAGTTTTTATAAGACTAGAATTATTGTTTCCTTTCATATTTGACAGAGGTAGAACTCACTGATAAATCTGTGAATATTTCTTGCACAAGTTTTAACCACTCACTCATGGTTACAGAACTCCTCCTGTTTCCAATTTCCTCCTGAAGCAATTTTCTTCTTAGAGCTATGCTATGCTTACGATCAGGAAGCTCAGTACTGTTAAAGATGTCAACTCTCCAAACTGATGTATAAAATTAATACAAGTCCAATAAAAATCCCCACTGGCAGAGCATATAATCTACTAATGGTAGACTATATGGGGTTTGGTTTTTTTTAATTTAATAAAAGGTTGTTTTTTTTTTTAAACTCTAGGTTACTTTTCTTTGTACAAATTGCTAAGTAAGCTGTATCTAAATTTCATGGGAACAAACAAAACACAACAAATACCATACCACTCCTATATAAAAAGAAAATGGTGGGAGGGTTTGGTTTATTGCATGCATTCTCAATATAAGTAATATGGCCCCCAAAGGAGGGAGAAAACTGGTGCTTCCAGGGGAAAAAAAAATCACCTACTTCAATAGTTTTGTGGCCATACACAAATCAATCCTACCTGACAAAATCTTATTCCTTAGTATTTAATTTCATAGAGGGAAGAGGAGAAAAGGCCTAAAAAGGCTCCTGAGGGAGCAAAAATAATGAAAAAGAGGAGTCTCCACTGGATAAGAAGATTTGCTATAAAACTATGGTTATGACAGCATGCTGCAACCACAAGAACAGACAAATAGACCAACGAACTAGAAAGAACCAGAAACAGATACACACATAGACGGCTGCGTTTCTGACAAAGATGGCACTGCAGAGTGGAAAGAATTATCTTTTTTAATAAATGGTGCTAAATCAATTGGCTATCCATCTGAGAAGGAAAATGAAACCCGACTCATACCTCATGGGAAACACAAAAATCAATTCCAGGTGGAAATGTAAAAAGAATATAATACTTGGAAGACAACGTAAGAGAATTATATTGATGATTTGGGGATAGAAAAAGCCTTCTTAAATTGAACCCAAAAAGCACGAACTGAAAAAGAAAAGACTGATAAGTTGAAGTACATGAAAATTAAAAACTCCTGTTCATCAAAAAATACCATCAACAGAGAAAGGGTAAGCTAGAGAGCAGACAATACTTATTACACATACTCAAAACAGAGCTCAAATCTAAAATGCTCTACAGTTAGATAAAAACAAAAAACAAAAAAAGTCAAATAGCTGCTCCCCCCACACCACTACCATAGGCAAAATACTTACACAGGTACACTGCATGAAATAGGCTATTCATATGTTCAGTAAGCATATGAAAGGGGGGCTCAACACCATTAGTCATTGGAGAAACACAAATGAGAACACAATCAAGTACTGCTCATCTCCAGCAAAATGGTTAACTTTAAGAAGACCTGAACCAGGGATGCCTGGGTAGCTCAGTTGGCTAAGCATCTGCCTCCAGCTCGGGTCATGATCCCAGAGTCCCGGGATGGAGCCCCACATCAGGCTCTCTGCTCAGCAGGGAGCCTGCTTCTCTCCTTTCTTCCGGCTCATGCTCTATCTGTCTCTCTCAAATAAATAGAATATTAAAAAAAAAAAGAAGAAGACCTGGACAAGTATTAGTGGGGCTGTGAAGCACTCTGAACTTATATTCTCTATTAGTGGAGGTTTAAATTCATTGGACCATTTTGGAAAACTGGGTAACAGTGTCTAAAGGAACACAGATATATCCTTTGAACACTATCCACTTCTAGCTGTAAGTCCAAGGGAAATACCTGCACACATACAGGAGAGACAAGGCTACTTCCTGGCCATTATCCGTAAGAGCCCCAAACTGGAAACAAGGCAAGTGTCCATCAACAGAATGGATAAATAAATAGTCTTAAGTTAAATGAAATACAGTTGACCCCTGAACATCAGTCTGACCTGCACCAGTCTACTTATATCCAGATTTTTTCCTATATTATATGTATATTTTCTTTTCCTTACACTTTTACTAATAACATTTTCTTTTCTCTAGCTTACTTCATTGTAAGCATACAGTATATGATACCGATATAAAATATGTGTTAACCGACTGTTTATCTTATTGTTAAGACTGCCAATCGACAGTAAGATTATTAGCAGTGAAGTTTTGGGGGAGTCAAAGTTATACATGAATTTTCAACCGCACAGGGGTTGGGTCCCCTAACCCCTGTGCTGTTCAAGAGTCAACTGCACCCATGAATAAATTTACAGTAATACAGCAATGAAAAGGAACTATCTAATAACAAAAAGAATAAATCTTATAAGGACTCCTCAAGGAGAATTTGTGATAATTCACTGAACTGTTTGTTTTTATTTTTGTATACTCTTCTGTAGGTGTGTTTTACAATATAGAAGGTACAAAAAAAGAAATTACACTGAGAAGAAAGCTGTGACCTTGAAATGTACACTAGAAAAATACTTCAATTTCATAAATAGAAACAAAACTCTTTTAAAATACATATAAGCAACATGCAAAAGAAAATTAGGTTACATATGGTCTGTGAAAGGAGAGACAAAAATGTCCAGTAAGTTATAAGAAAGGATATGAGACAGAAGGAAAAAAGGAGAGAGGGGAAGTCCCACTGCTCCATGAGCCCATCTTCCACATTCTTCCCGGGCCAGTCGGAAGGCAGAGTCTCCTCCCCCAACACGTGGAGGTGCAGAGCAGCGCCCACAGAGACTGCTGCACACAGCGATAGCAGAGATAAACAGAGAAGAAGAAACATACAGGCGACATGTACACACGCATGCCGCACAAACCGACAGAGGAAGAGAGGGGCGCTTACATGGAATAAACAGCGACATTCCCATCTGGCCATCTTCTGTAATGCTGTCATTGAAACTTTCAAAATGTTACAAAACTAGTGAGCAGTGGGGCGCTTCCTGACGCAAGCTAGATGAAATAAATAAGCCACGAGCTTGATTTGGCCACTCACGATCTAGCAAATAAGTCTTCTGATAACTTGGGTCTGTGAATTCCTTGAACTCACCTCTTTCAACAATTTTATCTTCTATCCTAATCTAGTATTGATCCAAATTCTATGATTAAACCCTGTATCATATTGCTTCCTATAACTGTACCCACACCATAAATGCAAGCTCAAGCACAGCACACTCTGAATACCAACCTCCTACCTCTGGAGCCTAACTCCCTGTAGGCCAATGATGCTAACAAACTGTCAGCATCAGTGGGACCTCCAATCTGTTGACCCAGCCACCATTCTACTACTTATTACTGTCTTCCCCCAACACTTCCACTGACTCCCTGCTTGTTTACACTCCACAGTATACTGCCATAGCTTTCCTCAGTACATCATCCACTTTCTTGACCCTTTCCTTTACCACTGTTCTCCTCCTGGCTCACTGGCTGCACTTTCTTCATCACCTTTCTGATTCATCCTCATCTTTCTGTCTTCTAAACTTTAAGAGTGCCCTGGGCTTGGTCTTCAGACCTCTTTTCTTCTCAATGTGTACTTACTCCCTAGAAAATCTCCTATGAGATCCCATGACTTTAAATACCATCTTTATGCTGAAAGCTCATAGATTTATAGCTCACATCACTCCACTGAAACTGCTCCCTCCATCTGTCTAGTCAACATCTCTTCTTAGATACAGAAGAGGGACCTCAAAGTAAACACATAAAACCAAAATCTTTAACTTACTCCTAAAACCAACTCTTCCTCCAGGCTTCTCCATCTCAGGAGGTGATATGTCTATTCTTCCCATTGTTCAGGCCTGAAACCTTGTGATCATCTTTGACCTAGCACATTCTATTTCATACTCTACATCCAAATCATCACCAAATCATTTAGCTCTTCAAACTGTAATAGCTCACTCTCAACACTTCCACTACTCCCACAGTCATTTCATGTTTGGACTACATTTTAATAGTCTCACAACTAGTCTTAAGTGTTGTCATCCTTGTTCTCCCTCAATTTATTTCCCAGCCATCAGTTTTCTTTCTAAAATGTAAATGAGTTTGTGTAGCTGTGCTCAAAACCCTCTAATAGTTTCCAGAGTCCCAACCACCAAACATCCTAAAAAAACCATCTCCAACCTCCAGTTCTATCCCTCACTGCTCTCAATTCAGCTCCTCCTACCTTCTCCCAGCTTGTTCCACTCAAGGCAGACTGGTCTTCTTACCGCTCCTTGAAAATATCAAGTATGCTCCCACCCCAGGGGGACTTGGCCCAGGTCCTTTCCTCTCCATGGAATGCTCTTCGTCCCAATATCAATGACTTGCTTGGGTTCCAGGTCGCTCCTCAAGTGTCACTATTGAGAAAGGCCTTCTCTGGCTGCATTATCAACCATTAATCTCTCTCCCTTACCCAACTGTATTACGCTTAATAGTACTTTTTTGCATGTTATGTATTTGTTTATTGCCTGTCTCCTCTAACTAGAATATAAGCTCCTTAATGCAAGAACTGGGTTTTATTCACTGCTGCATCCTCAGAGCCTAGATCTGGGATCAATGCACATAGTAGACACTCAACAAATATTTGTTAAATGACTAAATGAGTAGTTTTTGTAATTTCTTAAAGTAAACATGTTTCACAAATAAAATTTTACATTATTATAAACTATAAGTTTTTATAGTGCCAGTAGGAAGCAATCTTTGTTTATAAGCCATTTTTAAGTAATTTTCTGTGTTTTTTATGAAATGAATCTGAAAATTAACAAGATTTGACACATTTAGGATCTTCCTGTTACTAAAAAGTTTTTTAGCCTCAGCATGATGGGTACTTTGGGCTGAATCACTCTCTGCTGGGGAGACTACCCTAACCTTCTAGAATATTTAGCGGCATCCCTGGCCTCTACCCACTAAGATGCCTGAAGCATTCCCCAGATCTGTGACAACCAAAAAATGTCTCCTGATGTGACCAATGTCCTCTGGGGGAATAGGGGACAAAATCTCCCTCTTCCCCCCACTGCACTACTGTAAGGGATCTGATTTTCCTTATTTTTAAAAAATAAAAATAGGTTGTATCACAACCTGATTTGAATTTTCAAAATGGCTTCAAAACCAATATCACATGCTGAAATTAGAGCCCTGTGGCAATTACTCTTACAGAAAGTAAGATCCTATTATATCTGTATGGTTATCAGCACTTTTGGGCATAAGCCTTAAGTTTGATCATAATATCCCAGAGAAGTTACAGGACTGTTCTGTACATCCCTCTTTCACATCCAGCCCCCAAGTAAAATGTCCTTTTTCAGTTTTATTAAATTCTAATGAAAATTAATATCTAAATGAGAAAAAAATCATTATTCACACCTAACTAATGGCTATCATTGAGGGTTCAGGTTGACATGTTAAGTTCTGATACAGATATAATTGTAGTTTTCTTAGAGAGCAAACTGCACTGGCACCTGACAGCCAGTTTCATGGCGGAGGCTAAAATATTTTAGAAAAACCATTTTGTCTGCCTTCCCATACTTTAGTAGTAAAAACTCTAGAAAAATTGACACAATAATAAAGAAAAAGATACTATATTTTCTTGCTACATTTACCATTTAACATATGATGTTCGGTCAAAGATGAGTGAGATGGGCACCTGAGTGGCTCAGTTGGTTAAGTGTCTTGAACTCAGCTCAGATCTTGATCTCAGGGTCGTGAGATCGAGCCCCGTGTACGAAGACTACTTGAGACACTCTCTCACGCTCTGCCCCTCCCCAGCCCCCCACATTCTTTCTTTCTCTAAAATAAATAAATCTTAAAAAGAAGAAGAAGAAAAGATGAGTGAGACAATAAATTTGCTGCTGGGCTGTAACCATTTAAACTCAAAGTGATGACACCATTGTCAGAGAGAAATAAATACTGCTAAGTCCTCTACGCTAAATGCTGTAATATTTATAAGTAACTAGCTATATGAACAAATTTAACAAAGACATATATTCAGTAGACCTGATACTGCACAGCAAGGTCAAGATTTCTTATGAGGATTCCACGTTCTACGTATAACTAAAAGCTCAGAGATATGCTGACACATTCAAATGACAACTGTTAGAGTAACAGGGTACTCTTTTGGGGTTTTTTTGAGCTCAGGACTCTGAGATGGAGATCTGAGCTGAAATCAAGAGTCGGGACACTGAACCAATTCAGCTACCCAGGTACCCCAATAATAATATTCTTAAGCTGTTTTTCTTTTCCCATAAATATAAACTAATTATATTATATCTGAAACTATTACTTTCAAGCAAAAGAAAAAACAAACTACCAAGTGATGATATCTCCACCACCATTTCAGGATGCATCCACAGACATGCCAAATTACCATCATATTAGCATTAAAAATAATTTACATTTCATTTTTTTCTTAATTTTTTCTTAATTTCACACTGTTTTTGCCTATTCTCAACTATTTTTCCCCAAATCCAAAAACTTAAATAAATACACCAGTAATTTTTATCCATTCTAAAGTGACCATGATAAATAAATGATTTAATAGATATCAAAAAACAAAGGTTATTGAATAAAGTCGAAAATACTGCTTAAAGAGCAATAAATAATGGAAGTACTCAGGACACTTTAAGATTGATTATATAGAAGGATAATATTTACCAACATTCAAAGCTACCTGCAATCAAATCTTCTGGCTATTTCTATTCTTTGTTAGCCAACTAATTCTGTGGCACTGTTATATCTGACATCAAGTCCTTAGCAACATTATTGGAATGAGCTAATTGGAATAATAATGATGTATCTTCCTAGCTGAAGAGTTTGCCAGACTGCTAAACATTATTTATTTTCCTCTTCTGAATATTGGCAGCCTGTGCCTTTTGAAATTCTCTTTCTTTCCCCCTTCTGTTACTCTCCCCATAGCCTTAAATATAGTTAATATATTAGTTTTGGGCCTTCACAAAAGAAAAAAAAAAAAACAGGTATAAAAGAATCAATTACAAATTATCTGAATCCGCTTCATCTAAAAACAATTTAAAACATGTCACTTTAGGACTAATGTGGTAAGACACAAATGGTTAGCTACAAAATCTCTACACTACTAGCTACGAATTATTTATTTCAAAAAGAAAACAACCTCAGATTTTCTCACCTAGAGAGACAGTTTTGTCTACAATATGAGATTGCCAGCAGGTACCTATTTTTAAAAATATTTAAACTACTATAATGCCTTTATAAGGTCTATTTTGACAATCCTCATATTAGATAAGCTACTAAAAATGGGTTGCCTCAGTGAAAAATGAAAACAGCAAAGTATAAAATTCACCAATCAGGAGATTCAATGAGCTTTCTCTGAAGAATAGATTTTTGTGACATTTCAGCATTTTTTAAACCTGCATTTTTTTAAATTAACAATGTGACAATGTTGTAAAAAAAAAAAAAAAAAAATCACTCCAGAGAAAAATACAGAAAGTACAATAGAATCTGGTACTATCGAAAGAACACTGACTTAGGGATGGACAGAAATGAGCCAAAACCACCCCTCTGCTAAGTGGTAACTCTTGGACTAACAAGTTTTGGATCTCTCTGACTCTTAGTCACCTTCTCTGTACAAATGGGAACCATACCACTTATCCTCTCAGAGATATTTTAAACGAGTTGGCATTTTCCACTAATCAAATGCTTACAGATCCAGCATAACAGAATGTAAAATTCATGAAAAATATGACTAATGATATATTCATGACTCCATGAATAATAAATTTTTGAAAGTATACTAAGTAAAGTGATACTTTCCTTCATATTTAATTACAAAACTACAATTTTCTAATATTGCTTTTGTAAGCTAGCATACAATAAAATGAAATACATTATTATACTTTAATAATATACCAAATGACTAAACATTTGCTTATAAATACTTAAAACAACTATGTGGAAAATAGTCAAATGTGGACCTTGGTCAAAGAAAATTTTCTTTAATATCCATTTATTTTATTCATTTTTAAAATGCCAAATCATTGCCAATCTATAGGTCTTAAAATCTTTAAAATAATTTTATCCTAGTAACTACTTAAAATAAGACATTTGTTTCAAGAGGGGTTTTAAAAAATAAAATTTAACATTATACTGGCATGATAAATACAAATGATGGTCAAACAAATTCAACATCTAACATTTGAAAAACTTACCCAAATATCTCAAAGCCTATGATCTTTACTGATTTTGGCTTCTGTGACTCTAACTAAAAATGCTTACATTATCCCTATTTATTTAGAAAGATATTTATTACTTAAGTTTTTGCTGTTTTTCCATTTATGTATTTTTGTTTTAATACTGAGAATTTTTAAAAAAGATTTTATTAATTTATTTGACAGAGAGATCACAAGTAGGCAGACAGGCAGGCAGAGAGTGAGAGGGAAACAGGCTCCCCGCTGAGCAGAAAGCCCGATGTGATGCTGGGCTAGATCCCAGAACCCAGAGATCATGACCTGAGCCAAAGGTAGAGGCTTTAACCCACTGAGCCACCCAGGCACCCCTAATACAGAGAATTTTGAAATTAGTAACTGCTGACAAAGAAGATGATATAAGTATTATTCATTTTAGGTTTGTAGGCCTTCTTTAGTATAAAACTTAGAACATGTATCAATAGTTAATGATGAGGGAGCAGGAGGCTGGCTGAGGACAAAGCAAAAGCTGGCGCCTTGCACCCCCTCTTCACCCGCTCCCTTCCATATGTGTAGTATTCCTCAGGCACCCCTGATCGCCATAAAACGATAAATAGTTAACTTGCAGGGATCGCAATCCTGCAGAACAGGAATCTCCCTTGCTCTACAAGATGTCCTAGAGACCTAAACAGGGAGGTTACCTTATCAATAGCACAAATTTCCAGAGGCAAATAACTCTTGGTTCCTGAAGCCCTAATGTCCCCCTCCCACCATAAACTGGAGGAGACTGAGGTAGAAGGGAATGTAAATGATAGCCAGATCATAATGCCCCACCAAGAATCTCCCAATTATCTTGATGTTAATGCCTGACCTAAAGACGACATTGATCAGGCCATAAGGGCAAAGACTCCCCCCGCCCCACGGCACCTTGTAGGCCCTCCCTAACATGTGAAAACTCTGTTGAAATCTCCCGTTCCTTCACCACCTCCCCCCAACCGTGGGGTATATAACATGCCCACCTTCACAACCCGGGGCAGCAGCTCTTCCTGCCCACGGGTCCTGTCCCCGTGCTTTAATAAACCACCATTATGCACCAACGACGTCTTAAGAATTCTTTCTTTAGTCGTCGGCTCCGAACCTCCTCACCCCACCGAACCTGACTTGGTTCTGGGACTTCATCAGTTACAGCTTAAAAATAAATCCGTATTTTGGGTATTCATGCCTAATGAATAAATTCTTTATCTCCTATACCTCTTACTACCCTTTTCTCTCATTAAAGGATATTTGAAATATTTCCTCAAAACCTCATATAGTAAAAACATATAAATCCTTGGAAGTTCATGATAGGTGGGTATTTTAAAAGAATAAGAAGAAATGTTAGAAGTATTAAAGCAATGGAGCATCTGCAAATCGGTTAAAACAATTCAGACCAGAAAGACCTCCTCTGACAAGAGGAAGCTAAGAGAAGAGAAATGGAAGAAAATCAGGATCCCAAAGCCCTTCACTTCCAGAGTTTGTGAACAGCTTGCTTTTTCTCTCTCAACTCTCTTTTCCTTGAGCTTAACCAAAACATACCAGTTTTCTACTGAATACAGGCTGACTGCCATTACAACAAAGCTTAAATGGCAATCCATTTCTTCTTTTGTTTAATGAAAAAATACTCTTACCTAACAAACAAACAAACAAAAGAAACAAAAACCGGAGGAAGAGTTGTTAACACTTTCTTTTCCCACCCAGAGAGCAAGCTCTGGGCCTTAGAATTTGGCTAGAAAAGAGACTATGCTGCCATCTACCAACCTGAGAGGGTATAAGAAGAACAGAGAGTAAAGATCTCACATCCTTTGACTGACAGAAGAACACAGGGTCAAAGTCCACGGCATTCCTTAATTGTGCTAATATCGCCAGGAGAAAGAGGCACAGTAGTCATTAATACAATCTCCTAAGATAATTAGGGGCATCTGGGGATCTTTAGTTCATACCCCAAATAACTGAAAGGGAAACAATGTGAATTAACATGTTTCTGATACTATCTGGCCAGCTTTCCACACAAAGGGAAGAGATGGTTATGCTTTTGTTTGTTCTACAGAAGAATAAAAAAGACACAGGCAAAAACTTAGAAAAAAAATTGATGGGGCAGGGCTGTTTAAAGACTATACCACTACAAAATATTTTTTTAAAGATTTTTTTTTTTTATGACAGACAGAAATCATAAGTAGGCAGAGAAGCAGGCACCGAGAAAGGGGGAGGCAGGCACCCTGCTGAGCAGAGCACCCAATGCGATGCGGGGCTCCATCCCAGGACCCTGGGATCATGACCTGAGCCGAAGGTAGAGGCTTTAACCCACTGAGCCACCCAGGTGCCCCCCAAATATTTTTTTTTAATGTCAATGATCATAATGGTGACTTCTGTACTGAAATTACTTGTAGTATTTTTCTACCTTATCATAAAAAAATACAATAAATGTCATCATTAAGAGAACTAATACAGTAAGAACAAGGTTCTATTATTTCACCTGAGAAATATTTACTACACAGTATATTAGTATTTTAGAACAGATTTGACCTTAAAAGCAATTATTTCAATTATTGCCTCTGGCCTTTAGTTCTACTCTTTGCCAACAGTGACTTCCTTCATCTCCTTATCTGGTTAATCTCTACTGTACTAAAAGAGCACCCCAAGCCTCATTCCCTATAGCACAACAGTTCTCAAATCCTGTGGCTAGAGCTCACTTTCCACACAACTCCATAGGATACCTTTTACATAGACTATGACATGACTGTTTCCCCTGGAGTTGCACAGTTAAGCAACATGGATTAGAATCACTTAGGAACTGGGGCATCTGCGTGGCTCAGTCAGTTAAAATTCAGACTTATCAGACTTCTGGTTTCAACTCAGGTCTCATGGCTTCTGAGATGGAGCCCAGAATGGAGCCTGAGCTCAGCAGAAGTCTGCTTGGATATTCTCTCCCTCTACCCCTTCTCCTGTGTGCTCTCTTTCAAAGAAGTAAATCTTTAAAAAAAAAAAGAGAGAGAGAGAGAAAGAAAGAAAGAAAAGAAAAGAAAAGAAAAGAAAAGAAAAGAAGAAAAGAAAAGAATCTCTTGGGAAATAATTTTTTAAACAAAATGCTACTGCCAACATCATCTGTGAGGGAAAAAGTTTTATGAGACTCACCTCAATAAGAACACTATGAAAAGCCATATAAAACCCAATTAATTAATAAATAAACAACTGACTGAAGACACTGGGAAGTAGCCAAACTAGCCAAGGCTTACAGGGCCAAGATCCAAGGGTACAGAAACACACTAGGGTGAGTCCTACATTCTGCACTGCTTTTTACCATAAGGGACTTACCAATTCATCCGCAGTATGAAAGGTCAAGCATAAGCAGAGGCTCGGAGCGGTCTGTAACCTCACAGAGTTGGGAAAAGAACAAGGAAAAGGCATGATCCACAGTAAGCACCTAAATTGTTCAGTTGAGTCTCATGAAGGGTTATGTCATAAGAGAGAAGGAAAACTGAAAGTAGTCCTTCACCAAGACAAAGCCCTGTCATCATAAATTGTTAGAAAACTTCAATAAATGTAATAAATGTCATTTCAAAGGAACTGCTGTATTAAGACCAATGTTCTGTTATGTAACCTCAGAAATATTTGTCATATAAAACCCTCAGTTGGATCAAGATGAGCTTTCTCTTTATTGCCTATCCAAAAAAAAGGAGTAAATCATATCTTGAAAAAAAAAAAAAAAAAGCTCTTCTACAGTTTGTCATTTAAACAAACATTTTGTTTGGTATCCAACAAAACCTATCATACATATCAGAAGAAAGGACTGAATATCTGGAAACTAAGATAAAAAAAAAAAGCTAACAGAAACAGACCCATAAGTAGATCTCAATACTGAAACTGACACAGACATTAAAATAACTTTAATTAAAATGTTCAAAAGTATAGATGACAAATGGAAAATTTCACTAAAGGAGTTATCTATGAAAAAGTTATCAATGAAAATTTTGAATGTGAAAAATAAACTGATTTAATAACTCAGTAGAACGGTTTGACAGATTAGACAGAGCAGAAAAGCTGATCAATAAACCAGAATAACGGTCAGTAGAAAGTGCCCACTCTGAAGGAGAAAAAAAAAGAAAATACAGAAAAGACTGAAAGGTATGCAGTACAGTGAGATCGCACGTACATAAATTCAGAATATCAGAAATGCAAAAGAAAAGTTTGGCAGAAGCAGTATTTGAAGTAACAGGCCAAGATATGTTTGGAACTTAAGGATGTTATCAAGCCAGAGATTCAAGAAATTATATAAACTCTTTCACAGAAGAAAAATTGCGGAGAAGACAATGAAGCACATCACAGAATAACTGCTAAACTATAAAGACCAAAAAAAAAAAAAAAAGAAAGAAAGAAAAGGAATTTCAGTCCAAGGTGGTGACATACAAGCTCCTGAACTGAACTCTTTTCATGGACACACTGAATCTACTGCTACATATGGAACAATTCTCTTTGAAAGAAATCCAGAAACTAGATGAGCAATTCCTACACAACACAACTATAAAAATATCATCAAATCACAAAGGAAGAGAGCAAGAGAAGAACAAAAAATTATAAAATAGCTAGAAAACAATTAACAAAAGAGCAATATTAAGTGCATGCCTATCAATAATTACTTTAAATGTAAATGGACTAAATTCTCCAATCAAAAACAAAGAATGGCTGAATGGATTAAAGAAAAAACCCTCAACAATATGGTGCCTATGAGAGATTCACTTTGGCTTTAAGGACACACAGACTGCAAGTGAGTGAAAGATGGAAACAGATATTCCATGTAAATGGAAACCAAAAGCAATCAGAAGCAGCTATACTTTTATATCAATCAAAACGGACTAAAGTCAAAGACTATAATAAGAGACAAGGAAGGTCAACATAATGATAAAGGGATTGGTCCAATAAGAGGATTAATATTCATAAATATTTATGCAAACAATATAGGGCCACCTAAATACATAAAGCAAATATTAACAGACCTTAAGGGAGAAATAGAGAGCAAAACAATAATGGCAGAGGCTTTAATACTTGAGTTTCAACAATGGATAGATCATCTAGATAGAAAATTAACAAGGAAACATTGGATTTAAACTACACATTTGATGAGATTTATAGACCCTCCCATACAACAGCAGGAGAATACACACTCTTCTCAAACATACATAAAATACTCTCCAGGAGAGATCATATGTTTAGGCCACAAAACAAGTCTTATTAATAAATTTAAGATGACTGAAATTGTATCAAACATCTTTAATAAGGGGGCGCCTGGGTGGCTCAGTGGGTTAAGCCGCTGCCTTCGGCTCAGGTCATGATCTCAGGGTCCTGGGATCGAGTCCCGAATCGGGCTCTCTGCTCGGCAGGGAGCCTGCTTCCCTCTCTCTCTCTCTCTGCCTGCCTCTCCATCTACTTGTGATTTCTCTCTGTCAAATAAATAAATAAAATCTTTAAAAAAAAATTATTAAAAAAAAATCTTTAATAAGAATGGTAGGAAACTAGAAATCAATTATAAGAAAAAACTGGAAAATTCAAAATTCACAAATATGTGAAGATTAAACAACATATTACTGAACAACAAATGGGTCGGAGAAGAAATCAAAACAGAAATCAAAAAATATCTTGAGGCAAATCAAAGTAGAAACTAAACACACAACAATTTAGGAGATGCACCAAAAGCAATTCTAAGAGAGGTTCACAGCAGCAAATGCCTACCTGAGGGAAAAAGAGAGGTCTCAAAGTACCTAACTTTATACCTCAAGGAACTAGGGTGGACACACACACACACAAAGAACCAAGCCAAAAGTTAGTAGAAGGAAAGAAATAACAAAGATAAGAACAAAAATAAATGAAATAGGGACTAAAAAGAAAACAGAAAAGATTAAGGAAACTAAAAGCACATTCTTTGAAAGGATAAACAAAATAGACAAAACTTTAGCAAATTAATATAAATAATTCTCAAACTATTAAAAAAATTGAAGGAAGAATCCTTTCAAAATCATTTTACAAGACCTGCATTAAACTGTTATCAAAATCAGACAACATTTGAAGAAAAGAAAATCACATGACAAAATCCCTGATGAACAGAGATGTAAAAATCCTCCACAAAATATTAGTAAACTGAATTCAATAAAATGTTAAAAAAAAAATGATACACGTGACCTTAGGATTTATTCCAGGGATACAAGAATGGTTCAACATCTGCAAAACAACCAACATGATACACATTAATGAAATGGGGGAAAAAAAGAATCAAAATCATCTCAATAGATGCAGAAAAAGCATGCTACAAAATTCAATATCTACTCATGATAAAAAGTCTTAAATTAGGTGAAGAAGGAATATATCTCAACATAATAAAGGCCATATATGACAAGCCCAAAGAAACATCATACTCAACAACAAAAAGTTGAAAGCTTTTCCTGCAGGACCAGGAACAAGACAAGAATGGCCATTTTCACCACTTTTATTCAACTTAGTATTGCTAGTCATAGCAATAAGGCAAGAAAAAAAATAGAAGGTATCCAAATTAGAAAAGAATTAAAACTGCCCTTCTTTGCAGATAAAACGATATATACAGAAAACCTAAAGACTCCACCAAAATCTGTTAGAACTAGTGAATTAATTCAGTAAAGCTGCAGGATAATAAATCAATATAAAAATATTAGTTGTGTATCTATTATTTCAGGACCCCTGAAATCATGACCTGAGACAAAGGCAGAAACTTAACCAACTATGCTATCCAGGCAAAAAACAGTAATTCTTCCTCTAACTGGTAAAATTTTTTCAGAGTTTCTACCTTTCATTTGGAAAGGGAAATCAGTTTATAAATTCATATGTGCTAATCCTTCAGAAAATAGTACCATTATATTTTGGGTACTGAAATTTCTTTAGTCTGTTATCAGTCTCCCAACAATACTATCAAACAGTCTGTAAAATTTTCATAAAAATTAATAGGCCAGGGGCTCTTTGGTGATTCATTTGGTTGGGCACCTGACTCTCTTGGTTTCGGCTCAAGTCATGACGGGGTCCTGAGACTGAGCCCCATGTCGGGCTTTGCATTCAGCAGGGAGTCTGCTACTCCCCCCTTCACTCTCTTTCTCAAATAAATAAATAAATCTTTTAAAAAATCAATAGGCCAGGGGCACCTGGGTGGTTCAGTGGGTTAAAGACTCTGCCTTCAGCTCAGGTCATGATCCCAGGGTCCTGGGATCGAGCCCCGCATCGGGCTCTCTGCTCAGCAGGGAGCCTGCTTCCTCCTTTCTCTGCCTGCCTCTCTGCCTACTTGTGATCTCTCTCTGTCAAATAAATAAATAAAATCTTTAAAAAAAAAAATCAATAGGCCAAAGGAAAACTGTTTCCTCCTTCTGAGAGCTTTTATAAACGTCAAACATAACATAAACTGAATATCTATTATATATCAGGTACTTTTACATGTTACCTCATTTAATCTCTTATTAGTCACCTTTTCCAAAAGAAAACATTGTAATTCAGAATGGTTAAACATGGTGTCAAAGATTATACGTATAATAACAAAAGCCAGGCTTTGATCCTAGGTGTGTCTGTTTAACAAAGCCAAGATCATTCTACCACCAGGGTTGGCAAACTCAAAAACAGCCAGAGAGTTAATATTTTAGGTTTTTTGGACCATATGACCCTGTCACAGCTACTTAACTGTGCTGTTGTCGTCCAAAAGCAACTATAAACAATATGGAAACAAAAGTAGCTGTGTTTCAGTAAAACTTGATTAATAAAAACACAGAGAGTCAAATTGTCAATCCCTCCTCTATACTACAATGCATCTCCTCCTAGAGAACCTCTATTAAGTTTTTATTAACATCACCAAATTTTATTGTATCTCTCTCTTCTTAAAAAATTATGACTTTCATCTTACTGGGCAATTTTATTTTAATACTTTTCTTATTAGGCTCCATTATTTGAAACAGGTTACTCTTGGAGGAATACATTTAGTCTTTTACAAATTCTAACTATAATGTCAATTATATCAGAAATTAATCTATAAATAAGATGAAACACTTCTAAAACTACATTACTTGCATGCACTAACTTATCAGTATGAAAATGTCAAACATCTGTATTTAAAGTTCTCCCTTTGAATTTTTTTCAGTTATCAGTATCTAATTTTAATTGCTCAATCTATATTTAATAAGCATAATCACCACAAGGCTTCACTAATATACACAGCCAAGCAACAAGAACAAATATCCTCTTTCAATTAAACAAAATGATCATAGATGGAGTGCCTTGAAGAGCAGTCAGTTAAGCATCTGGCTCTTAGTTTCAGTTCAGGTCATGATCTCCAGGTTGTGAGATCAAGCCTTGCATCAGGCTCTGTACTCAGCAAGGCATCTGCTTGGGACTCTCTCACCCTCTCTCTCTGCCCCTCCCCCTCACATATTCCTTATCTCTCTAAAATATATAAATAATTTTTTTTTTAATGATCATATATACAAAAGTGACCTAACGACACAGAACTCAAAGACCTTATTTTTTAGAAAGGCCCTTCACTCCCTTATTCCAAAATTTAATCTTATGTGCCATCACTGAGATTGTTATTTTTAAGATTTAAATGGTAGAAAATTGATTAATAGGAAAGAAATATTCCCCTTGTCCACCCTACCTTCCTTCCTTACACACACTTGCGCACCCTTGTGCATGCTGGCTCTCTGGTTCTGCCTGTCTGCCTTTCTCTGACTTACACACACACACACATACACACATAGGCAGTGTATCTCAAAAACACAATCCAAGTCCAAATAATACACAAGATCAGGCTGAAAACAACTGCACACACAAAACACAGAAGATTCAAAAACATATGAGCAAATTCAAATCCCAGCTCTACCACTAAAACCAGTTGAATAATTACTTACTAGCTTTGTACCTTCAGTGACTACCTACTGAACCTCTATTAATCTGTTTGCTCATCAATAAAAATGGGGGAAAAGCATACCCCACCTCACATGGTTGTTGTGGGCATTAAAGTGAATGGAAGCGGCAAGCCTACAGCATGGTGTTGATACGTACGTACGTAGTCAAGTACTTAACACTTGCTGCTGCTCTTACTCCCATCACCACCTCCAACATCACCAATCTGGGACAAGCCTTATTAAGACCTGTTGTTATTCCTGTACAACATGGGAAGAGCACTGTTTCCTATGGTATATATAACAATAAATTTTTAAAGGATCTTGTAAATTCTTCTTTTTTGTTTTTATTAAAAGTCAGAGGGGAAAAGTCCTTTTTTCTCAAAAATTTAACATTCCTTTGAGTGCCTTTGAAAAATTAAAGTCTATCTTTATACCTGAAAGGAAACAAGAAATTAACATTTTTCACGTACTCTCTCATTGTTATAGGTATTTTTAAACCCAAACATATATACTGAAAGATCTAATATGTTGCTTTTTCAAGAAAGTCACTCAACCCTAATAAATAATCATAAATGGATCTGGTTAAAAGGGAATGGCAGATTAGGGCCTACTTTCTCAATCCCAATATATTTTAAAATTCACCAAGTTTGGAGTTTATTTTTGTTGCTTTTTGTTTTCAATCTTCTGCACTTAAAGGAACCCCATGTTAATAATTGTATGCCACAGTCGTTCTAACATTAGTGGATATAAACGTTTCTTACCAAGTTACGCTTTTTTACGGGAAGAAAGTAATAATAGTGGCAGAAAGAAAACATCAGAGCGTAGGAAGTAAGAAGTTCCGTGTAGAAACACAACTGCAGAAAAAGCCAATGATTATCTTCACCAACACAATTGTTAATCCTGAAGAAAAAAGGAAAACAGAAATAATATTTTAAACTTTAATAAGATGTTCACCTCAGGACCGGTAAAAACTGAAAATAAACACAAACAACTTTATATAGGCTTGACTTTATGGAGATCTGCTAATGCCATTGAAACCTACAAGCAAACAGTACACAGCAACAGACTCTAAATATGCCACCTCGCATTTGCAAAGCACTCTCTACTTTACAAAGGAAGTCCATGGATACGGCTGCCTTCAACTCACAACCACCCGGTGTGGCAGGAAGAGCAGATGGCAGTCTCCTCGTTTCATTGGTATGGAAACAGGAACAAAAGAGTGAAGACACTTGCCAGAGGAAGCGAAAGTAGCCAAGAGAACAAGAACCTTCTTCTGTATATTGCTCTCCCATTACAGCATCCCAGCTGCGGAGAGCAATTTGAATGATTCAAAGTAAGGGGACTGAAACCTACCACTCTGACCTTCCTGCTAAGCACTCCCAGTTCTTCTTACTTTTCAATTCTGCCCTTCGTGGCTAAAAATACATGTATATACCCACAAGTATTTACAAATTCTTAGAGCTACACTTCCACCATGACAACAGGGAATCACAGCTAGGAAAAATAATTAATGTGATAATCCTAAAATTTTCAAGCCCAATGCAGGTTGAAAATCTCACCATTCCAAATTTTCAGAATATTTTACAATTCCCACAGAAAACCCTAGTTCAAAACAATAACTTACCTTGCTCAAATGTTTTCATTTCTTTATAGCATTATACTGCTATTGTTGGGGGGGGGGGGGAGATATAACTGGTTCACTGCTAACAAACTGCTATTTCAAAAGTGTATCATTAAACTATTTTTTTTAACTCAGATATAGAACTAAATCCAAAAGCCAAAGAGGCATTTCCTAAACTTAAGAGCTCATGCTTTGTAAACCGTGAAAGCTCCTGTGTATGGTGACTTGCAAGGGGGGTCTTCACAGAAGAGTGCTCATGTGTGCCCTCAAACATACTCTCCAACAGCTGTGGCTTCAAACACTTCTCCTTGTCCCATCCTCCTTGAACCCACCTGCTTTAATGATGGCATTCTTAACCAGAGAGCTCTAAGAACCATGAAGATACTCAGTCTAGACGTAAGAGTTCTCTTGGTACCAAACTACTCAAGGGGCCAGAAAGAGAGAAAAGCTCCAGGTGATCTGAGAACTGACCTTCAAATCTAAAGCTGTTAGACAGTAAAGAAATGCAATTTCTGAAAATATAAAAAAATTTTCCCTGCTTTCATTTCACACTGTCCATTTTCCTCAGCCTGTGACTACCTTGGCAATGCCCTATTAAGGAATTCAATCACCGAAGTCCCTCGGATCTATTCAAGGCCTCTGATCTACCCTCCTTCCCTACCTCCAACTCCTTCTACTTCCACTTTTCTTCCCACAAGTACTCTGAGAAGTTGAAAACCCATGGAACAGGCGGACAAACAGCTCACCCGAATCTTAGAATTTAGATTAACAGCACATTTTTCTGTCACCAAGTTAAGCTCGAGTCCTTAAAAATAAAGAAAGGATGTCGCTAATCTCTACAGGACCAAAACATCTCCTGGTTGATTATTTTTTAAGCTTAAACTCTAGCATTTTTTTAAAAGGAAGTATCAGTATCCAACCATAACATGAACATGAACATTTATTATATTCTTAGTTAATCAGAAACATTACTCTAAAAAAGGTTACACAATTGAGTTTTTCAGTGTGGTTACTACTTGCCTAATAATACATGTTTTACCTAGCCTTTTGTTTTTTAATGTATTACTGTTGTAATTGTAAACAGATCACTGAGGTTTAGGAAATCACTTGAGAATTTGTTTAAATTCAAGGCACATTTCTTAAACATGAGCTATATATTATATACACTATACTATCCCATTGACGGACTTAAACAATTTGAAACTTCTTTTATATAATAACAAAGTGCTTTTATCTAAAATGCTTTTATTTTTCCTAATCCCCGGAAATTACCTTCTGTTTAAATAATCAGTTTATGGTAAAAATCAAATTTTCCCCGAAAAGCTTGCAAACATTAACTTGTGCTAGCAGAGTGAAGTCATCAAAAACATGGGAAACTCTAAATTGGTCAGTATCATCTGGGAAAGCTAAACTCCATCAAGGAGTCAACTATAGATAAATGCAGTGATAAATTTAAGAAGCCCATTGTGCAGTTAACTTTGTATATGTGCCTGTATGTGTGTACAAACATAAATATATATGTATTTAGATATATTTACAAAGTGCTACACTATACTAGTTTAAATATTTATACAGAGATCCCATGCTAGGAAAACAGAATTAAATACAATATCTTGTTCACAGATTTTTGTGACAGCTTTGAAATGAGATACAATGCAGAATTCTCACAGCATTTGTTTTCAACATTCTTTTTCTCAACTGAACTGTTTTTAAAAATATTACAAGAGAGCCCCCTATTGACCAAAAATGTTGATTCAGTGGTATCAGCTAACTACCACGGACACAGATCCAGCTCACATGTAACTTTAATACCTACGTCCAATACACAATATTGAAAAAAGCTTACAGGGGGTAAAGATGAGGTTATCAGAGTATCTGAGATGTGTTATTCTTTAATTAAACAACTGGAAAGGGAAATACAAACCATGCAATGTATGTGGTTTATTACAGTTAGAGACAATAACAGCTATTATTTGCTTTTTATGTGTCAGATACTCACTACAATGGTTTACATACATTGCCTCATTGAATACAACCATCTTAGGTCTCTTGTACACATGGGTGCATCTGAATGTCAGTTTTCTGCTCCAATGCCTTTTTGTTAGAAAAGACAGGATCTCTGTGCAAAAATGACTTTTGGCAGTTGATAGAACCTGATAGAATAAAGCTATCCTTACTGAAAGATTTTTTTTTAAACTGCATGATTTTAACATAACTTTTATTTAAATCTGCTAAGTACTAAGATTTCTTTTTTACTATTTCTTTTTCTAAAAGTAAATCACAGATTTCTTACCATGGACAGTGATGATCCATTCTCCTAACACAGTGGCCACAGCGGCTACAGTGATGGGAACGCTTTGGTCTCATCAAATTACATTTGTTACATAATTCCCAGAACTCCCGTTCTAGAGAAGGAAATTAAAATCCATTTAATAAAGGCAAATGAGTAATGTTGAAATTTAGCAACAACAGTTTAGATTTTTACAGGAAGTCTTCGATATATGTGTTCAAGAGATTTTTCTTCTACATCTTCACTATAGAAGAGTTTGCCATAAATATTGCTTCTCTATTCTATGCATGTCTTACTTTATACATTCCTAATTTTAAACACTATAATAGTTAAGACACCATTAATGTTAAACTGAGGGATAGAAAATAATGTATTTGGGTTATGGACATAATTGCCATAAGTAAAATTTAATAACAAAACCCAAAAGTACAACCATATTATTATATTAAAATAGAATTTTATGTAAACAAATTAATTTCTCAAAATTTTATTAAAGACTCTAAAGAAGAAATAATACTGAATCCTAGTTTCACTAACTAAGAAGTCAAAATCAATCCTATGAGACAACTGCGTGGCTCAGTCAGTTGAGCATCTGCCTTGGGCTCAGATCATGATCTCAGGGTCCCAAGATCAAGCCCTGCATTGGGCTCCCTGCTCAGCAGGGAATCTAGCTTCTCCCCCTCTCTCTGCCTCTCTCCCAGCTTGTGCTCACTTTCTCTCATTCTCTCTCTCTCTCTCTTGCTTACTTGCTCAAATAAATGAATAAAAGCTTTAAAAAAAAAATCAATCCCATAAACTCATTAGAAAAACAAAGATAGCATTCCCATCCCCTAACCATTTTATGTTTTTAATATCAGTGAATTCATCTGGGAGTGTTTATGGGGGAGGGTTGGAAAAGGGTTTCAGACGGGTTTAGGAGGAATTAGAATGATTTCAGAAGTAAAGAAGATTACAAGAAAGTTATTATTTAATGGAAATAAGGAAGTTCTTTACCAAACTCTTTCTTACCACCAAGGAGCAATTTCTTTTACCTTGTAATTAAAGAGCACACATTTAAGCTTTGTGCTAAAAGCATTAAGTTTACAGACATAAAAAGTCATTTATTTCCATTATAAACCTTTCTAATCAGATCTATAAGAACTATATGAAAGTCATCTACCAAGACAACTGCTTTATTATACAGAATGTATCTATTTCATATTTGTTGAAATGGAACTTTATTTTTACAAAATTCTTAAACCTTCCATCACTTATATTTAAACTACACTCTAGTCTTGCTAAAAGCATGGGTATAGTAATATCAACCTAATTTCCATTTTGAGTGAATATTCATATATGCAAGTATGATCCTAGCACATAGTAGGTGGTCATTAAATGCTTGCTAAAGTAAGAATTTTTAAAAATGAAAGATTCTAAATATAAGTTAAAAAAGATAATAGTAGGTAGTATTCAATTTTCTAAAAGATACCTTATTTTAATTCCATTATTTTAGTTTAATGACCAGGAGTAAAATCAATATACTGGAATTTTATAGAGTGAAGTATTAGGAAAACATTCTGCATAGAAGAAATCAATAATAATGATAATAATAACAATAATATCAAATTAATTGTTCCAATACTATTAAAGTTGAGAAATTAACTTTTGCATTTAAAATTTCTTTTTTTTAATTATTTAAATTCAATTTCCTTAACATATATCATATTATTAGTTTCAGGGGTAGAATTTAGTGATTCGTCAGTTGCGAATCACACCCAATGCTCAACACATCATGTGCCCTCCCTTAAGGCCCATCAGCCAGTTACCCCATCTGCTCACACACCACCCCCTCCAGCAACCCTCAATTTGTTTCCTAAAGATCCTCTTTCATTTCTTACTTACATTCTTATTTTAATAAAAACTTCCATGAGAAAGTAACATTAAAGTTTAATTTAGATAGTTAAACTAGTATTATTTAACTGTAACTGAAATGAAAACTCATTTCATATGTAGCACAATACAGTGTCATAAGCAGATGCTTTTCCCACTTAGCTAGATGCTCCCAAACATCCCAGTGTTAAAACTCTGAATTCACATATTGCAAGGAATATAGTCAGGAAGCAGACTTCCTCTGATTAGCCAATTTTCATTAAAAGACAACAGAAAAACTTTAGTTTTTAAACTAGTGCCTTAAAATATAAATATGGCATATTCATTACTGGTCATTTCAGCATATGATGTTCTAGAGAGTAAAATTCTTTATTTCATACTTGACGTGTTGTGTCCTTGGAAAAGAAGACAGCATTTGGTTATAGTGAGAGAAATCCTGTAATTGTGTAGTCTAGACCACGGGGTGGCAAACTATAGTCCACAGGCAAATCCAGGCCACCACCTGTTTTCATGGGCTAAGAATGGTTTTTATAATTTTCAACAACTGAAAATAAGAATGTGTGATATGTAAAAATCTTGAAATTCAAATTTCAGTGTCCACACATAAAGTTTTATCTGAACACAGTTCAAATGAACACCCATTCATTTACATTTTCCCTATGGCTGCTTTTGGGCTGCAACAGCAGAGCTAAGAGGCTCTGACAGAGACTGCACGCTCTGTAAAGCGAAAATACTTACTATCTGGATGCGTACAGTGAGGAAGAGTTTGCCAATATATGGTCTGAATCATAAGTTTGTTTAAAGAAAGAGCTTGAGCCATTCCACTGGCTAAACTTAAGATACTATACAAGCACCTAAAACGGCTTTGAAAACTCACCATTTTCTCACTCCAATTGTTTAGAGAACAAAGAAAAGAATCACTTTTTTAAATATCTAGAAAGTTAACTAAAGTATCATCTATGTTTTTGCCTTATATAGCAAGAAAAAAAAAATCCATCCATTTTAACCTACCCCACATACCTGGGAACCATTTCTTGCTCTTTTCCCTTTCCTTCTTTAGGTTTATTCATTCCAAATGTGACCTTGGTGACTCATATATTCTGATGTCTGAAAAATTTTGTACTAGCCATCTAATATAAAATAAAAGCCTATAGGGGAAAAAATCAGAAGGCAAAATGCCATCTGTACGTGATGAGAATAAAAATTTTAAATTAAAAAAAAAAAAAAAAGCCCATGGGGGAGAGAATTCAATTGCTAATTTATGGTAGCTACAGAAAAACTGACAACTGACTTTTTTTTTAAAGGAAAGAAAAACTGAAAAGTGACTTTTTTTTAGAGGATAAAAAAATCAAAACATAAGACAAATCAAAGACAAACCCCATAAATGCCTGGGTAAACCTAAGTAAGTAACCTAAGTAAACAGTATTTCACTCTGTAGCAAGGATGCTCTTAATGCTGTAAATGCATGAATAAATACAAAGCAAAATTTGGTTTTGTTTAGCTATCCCTCAGAAAGAAAGGAATCACCTTCTATTTAAGACTTTTAAAAGCCTTACGTATTAGGCTCTCTCAATTACTGTATTTGAAACCACAAAGTAATGTTTTAGTAAGAAAATGGAACCTGAAACAATGAAAATCAATACAATGCTTGGCTCTTCACAGAGGTTCCCTGACAGAATCACTTGCCAATACAGAAAATAAACGGCAGTAAGTCTCTAAAACAGATCTCCTTTAAAAAGCAATAAAAGAAATAGGGAGGGGAGCAAAACTACAGGAGGAAACATGACCCTGAGCATTAAAGCACAAATGTCCCTACCATTGGGGCAAAATTTCAATGGACATGAACACACAAATTTTAAACATGCTACATTTTTTTTCAAACTTGGAAGATTTTGCTCTGTAACAGGGTGACTCTACTCAAAGTGGCTCTAATAATGACAAAAACACTGAAGTCAAACATGTGAGTTAAGAGCTTGGTGATGAAGATGTTCTAGGGGCACCTGGCTCAGTTGGTTAAACCTCTGCCTTCAGCTCAGGTCATGATCTCAGGGTCCTGGGATGGAGCCCCATGTCCGGCTCCCTGCTCAGCAGGGAGTCTGCTTCTCCCTCTCCTTCTGCCCCATCTCACTGCTTGTGCTCTCTCACTCTAATAAATAAATAAAATCTTGAAAAAA
Organism: Mustela erminea; assembly: GCF_009829155.1. NCBI lineage: Eukaryota > Metazoa > Chordata > Mammalia > Carnivora > Mustelidae > Mustela > Mustela erminea. Next base: position 53,380,244 of record NC_045625.1, on the reverse strand, counting down.
AAAAAGTTCTAAAATTGACTGTGGTAGGACCCCCGGTTAACTCAGTAAATAGAGCACACAACTCTTATCTCTGGGTTATGAGTTCAAGCCCCGCCTTGGATGTAGAGTTTCCATACATACATAATTATATAACACTGATTGTGGTAATGGTTGCACAACTCTGTGAACATAAAAAAATCACTAAACTGTCTATCTAAAATGGGTAAATCATATGATGTATGAATTATACTCAATAAAGCTGTTTTATTAAGGTTAAGAGATTGAATAAAATCATTTCATAAAACTTGAAAATGACATAAAGTAATATTTCTATATTTCAAACATGCATGGGATTAATTGAATATAAATAAACACTTAATTACTTCATTTGACTATTTCATCTACATCCCAAGAACTTTATAAAAATCAAATTCTGGGGATCTTTGTGTGGGACAGAGGAACATCCTCTTATATTCAAACTACCTCACATATTTGTCAGGTCACATAGATACTAAATTTATTTAAAATCTATTTTTTTAAAAAAAGAAAGTCATGTAAACTATGTCAGAGTAATTCAACTAACACATGGTTAAAATCAAAAGTATTAGGGCTTACGTTTCCTTTCCTAAAGAATTCAATTATATGAAACTGCTCAACCTTAAAACAATGATGATAAATGTCACTTTTTATAGACCCTACTCTCTAGTCGTGCGATGTTATTTTTTCACTGTTCAAATTTTGTATTTTTTACTAAGTTAAAACCGTATTTACAAAATAATCAGGAAATCAGCATCACAAGGCACATGATGACTTCAATTTTTCCCAGAATCAAAGCAAAGGTGAATAAAGGGCTAAAATTAGTAATCTCAATATAGACACGTAGTAAAAAAGAGGATGGAGACAAGTATTTGAGTGTCACAGCAGCTCTACAACAACTAGCTCTGTGACCCAGAGAGGACAAATCTACACTTGATTATTCAGTCAAATACCTCCTGCAATTACCATGAGAATCAAATGACAGGAACTAGTAAAAGAGACATTAAAATACAATAAATGAATGTATTTTTTTCTTCAACTGGGCAAAAGTTAAGTCTTTGGGACTCAGTGGAAAAAACTATGCCAAATGTCAACTGAGATCAGAGAGAATGCCAACAGCAGCAAGGTAACATGAAGTCTTCTATCACCAGGGTCTATAAGCTAAAGGTAATAGGGTGGTTTCCTGTAGATTCGTTTAGGCATACAGACATCATTTGTTTGGTATTCATCTAAAACCAATGTTTGTAAAATTTTTAATTAGTTGTTAGTTTTTTTTAAATTATAAAAGTTCTCTCAAAAACTGCAATTCTGGGGCGTCTGGGTGGCTCAGTTGGTTGGGTGATTGCCTTCAGCTCAGGTCATGATCCCAGAGTCCTGGGATCGAGTCCCACATCAGGCTCCCAGCTCCCTGGGGAGTCTGCTTCTCCCTCTGACCTCCCCTCTCATGCTGTCTCACTCTGTCTCTCTATCTTTCTTAAATAAATAAATAAAATCTTTAAAAACAAAAACAAACCAGAAAACCCTCCAATTCTCTGTTTTCTCTTTAAAAATTATAAGATCTATGAATACCGGGCCTACGAGACAATTTCCCTGTAGCTGCTGCCTTTGGATATGAGATTTTCAATATGAAATGGTTCTTTCTTGGCCCCTCTCACTGATGAGCAGTATCTGATCCATGTAGGCATCTGAGTGTTTGACCACTACACACTGAAGATTTCGTCAGAAATGGGTCCTTTTTTCTTTAATGTTCAATTGGCCACCATATTACACATCATTAGTTTCTGATGTAGTGTTCAATGATTCATGAGTTGCGTATAATACCCAGTGCTCATCACAAAACGGTCCTGAGTTAGAAAAGGCTTGCTTCTCTAATTTCTGGAAACACTGGGCTCTAGAGTTGAAGGAGGCAATACATTCACCTACGTGTTAGAGAGCCTTTCTTTGGGTTAGGCTAGTTGAGAAAAGAGATTCAGTACAAGTTGCAGACTGCCATTGTCCGCACCCAAACACACACAAAAAATAACTGCCAGTGATAAGGCTTCTATAAGTGAATAGAAACGAAATACTCCAACAGTTCTCAGAAACTTCTATAGTCATGTAAACATTAGTGTCTATCATTCCCATTTAATCATTAAACTTGCAAGGCCACGTAAGTCCCTAAATGATGGGTTTCAAAAAACAACATTCAGGAACTCAAGGGAGGCTCCCTTCGTGATTTGCCACTAATCTAATTTCAGAAGGAATTAATAGGCTCCCCAATTTTTTACACACTGGAATTATCTGAAATCTTTGAAAAATGCTGGTATCTAGCTCCTAGCTCCATATGTTATGATTTAATTAATACGGGATTGGGATCAGGACACTGAGATTTTTAAAAGCTCCCCCGCAACTCTAATGTCTCATGTCAGCAAGGTTGGAAAGCACTGAAACACTATAGGAAGTATTCTGATTCTCTAATGTCCAACAAAATCATAGAAATGTCTTCTTAGAAGAAAGTACAGACAGCTCTCAAAGCTGGTAGACCAAATGATCAAAAAGTGAAACTGAGGAAAGAGGGCTCCTGAGGTTTACTATACCTGGCACATAATAAAACAAGCGATACATTTCAATTCATTTTCGCGGTTCAAATGGTTATTTTGCAACAAGGTGACCCAAAACCAACTTCAATTGACACTAGAATAAAAAGCTTTCAACTTTTCACTGAATTGTCAGAACCCAGAAAAATACAGGCAACGTTATCATTATACTACAAATATTTATGCTAAGCAATATTCTATTTATAATATCACCAAGAGAGGGGAACCACCAAAAAGATTCGTTTATTAAATAAAAATGTATCAGGTATTTATGTATCATTCAACACGCATTTACCAAGCAAGCATCTACTAAGTGACAGAGATGGGCACTAAGGACAGAGCACTGAACAAACGAAGAAAACAAAACAAAAAATCGATATCCTCACAGAGGCTGTACAGATCTAGGGTGTGAGAAGAGAAAACCAAGTAAACTACAAATAAGAGGTAGGGAGTGGGGGATACCGGGGGTCAGCGGGGCTTTGTAATTTTAAATAAAGAAGTCTAGGGGAGACTGGGTGGCTCAGTGGGTTAAGCCTCTGCCTTCGCCTCACGTCATGATCCCAGGGTCCTGGGATGGAGCCCCACATCAGGCTCTCGGCTCAGCAGGGATCCTACTTCCCCCTGTCTCTCTGCCTGCCTTTCTGACTACTTGTGATGTTGGTCAAATAAATAAAATCTTTTAAAAAAAAGAAAAGAAGTCTAGAATGGAAACATCAAGAAGAGACTTGCGAGTGGTGTTAGAGAACATATATAATGAATACGTGCTGAAGGCCATAAAGTACATTCACAAAGGTAATAATGCCGAGAGAGCAAAAGTGACCAATCTGAAGAGTGCCATACCTCCATGTGGAATCTTAGGGTTCTCAGGGAGTCTTCCAGGATCAGTAAATGAGGCCCTCACTAAAGCAACCAGACAAAATATGGCAATGCCATAGAATACTTGGAAATAAATAAGAAAGTTAAGTAAATGAAATTGGTTATTCATTCTTTAAAACATTTTATCAAGAAGCATATTCAAAGTTTGCATGCATGTTTTAATTAATGCCATCAGAATAATTTTCAAAATGAAAATGGAAAAATTAAATGATTAAATAAAATAATTAAACATTCATTTCATTTATCAAATAATACTGCCAACAGGACTATCTCATACATATTAACTTTAAATATTATTTTGCATAATAACTGATAAACTTGTTATAAATCAGATTTTTTATTAACAGAGATTCCTTGTCCATAATGGCATAAATGAATGGGCTCCCTTTTAATTACTACATGTACAAATATATATTTGACAGAATCAAAGCAGCATTTTAAAACCCATCCTACAATTAAACTTTTTCATTATCTCTAATTGGTTATCTTCTAAATTATTTTGAGTTAGAGACATTCAATTGCTCCTTTCATAGAGCCTATGATATTAATGTAATGTGAAAATAAAGATTCTGGGAATTTTGAGTTTTTAAAAGAAGAACTAGAAAAATAACAGTGAGGAAAAATAGACTCATTCATTATAATTCAACCTTTTAAATGAAGAAAAAAATGGGCATTTGGCAGAGGAAGGGGAAGACCCCACACCAGTAGTAGGAAATACAGTTTGAGGGCTAACTCCAGGACTGACTACATGGTACTGGTCAGTTTTATCACTTGTATAACAGAGATTATATTTCCCATAGCATTTGTTGAGGCCAAAAGGACATAATGTACAAGGAAACTGCCAATGCCATGTACATGTAAAATATATCATTTCAATCTTATTCTTTTAATCATAAGCAAACCATCACCAAATGAAACTACAGCAGAAAATAATTATCCAGAAGTTCAAAGTATTATCATAATCAACAATTTTTGTAACATGAAATTCCCATTTCTCAGTAACATATATCATCTGCATTCTTAAAATTCCTTCCACATTTGAAATAAGTACACAATAGAAACATTAAAAATACACACGACACACACAAAATAGCACTATTGTGCCAGTTTCAATTTAAACAAGTCAACCTTTATATATTTCACAGTTAGATATGGAGATGCCACATTTATCCAACACTGCAAAATCTATAAAAGCCAGTTTTCTTTAAAATTTCCATAATTTGGTAAGTAACATAATATTAATATCACTAATAATATTAAAAGGTTATCATACTGATACTATACTCTAAAAATATTCACAATGAGAAAACTAATTATATAAAGAAATAAATATCAGAAACTTACTTATTATTAATATGCCTGGGATATGTCCTTCTTCATAGTGAGGAAAGAGGACAATTTTCGGAATTAAAACAATATTGTATAACCAGACAAAGACAATCAAACCCATGCAGCACCAACCATGTGGGTCAACAACAAAGTGAATCCGGAGACCCATTTTGCAGTCCTACAACTGCGTGCCAACCCACAAGGAAAGACGATCCTGAGGAGAGGTGACAAAGAAAAAAGTTACTTATATAGAAAAAAATCATTTGACTAAAACAAAACTACATTACTGGCAACTATAAAATGACAGAGTTTTGTTTGTATATTTTTGACAAAATGAAACACATTGACAACAAAGAGAAGTTTCAGAGTATTCAAATTTCATCAAAATCTTCAAATAAATTAATTCCAACTTTTACCATGAACTGCTACCATAGAGGATAAATTGGAAATAGCTTCTGGAGCTAAACACAAGACTGTCCTCAACCCAGCAATTCCATGTGTCAACCCAAGAGAAGTGAGACACGTATCAAAAGATAGATCGTTAGATCTATCTAATGATTATTAGACAAGATCTAATGATTATTGGTCCTAATCATTAGACTAACTGATGGTCATCCAAAGTAGTGGTCCTCCTGTGATGGGAGGGGTGTTTATTAATTGCAAAAGGACATAAGGGAAACTTTGAAGGTCTAGAGTTGTTCTATATCTTGACCTGGGTGGTGCTTCATAGGTATTCACATATGTAAAAATTCACTGTGCTGTACACTAAAGATTTGTGCAATTTATTTTAAACCACAAAACAATGCCTAATCATTTTTGAAAAATCATAATAAAAAGCAGAAACTAATCACAAATCGCCAAAAATATTCAAATTCACAGAATGAAGCCCAACTAATCTTGCTATTACCAATTCAAGAAGAAATGGGCTTTTTCCATACGAGTGTTAACAAAATGCTCATCGACCTCCCAGTGAGACACTTAAAGTTGATAGTTCTATGTTTACGGTATCAGAACAAGTGATTTAAAATACATGTCTACCTTAGTAGATATAATTTATAAGGGTTGAACAGGAAATTACTTTATAAGGTCAAGAGAGCACCTTTTACATAAAATACAATGGAATAATACAATAATAAACTAGGACAGTGTTTCTCAAACCTGTAAGCAAACCAGAATCAACTGAGGAGCTTTTTAAAAATACTTATTCCCAGGCCCTGTTCCAGATCTACTGAATCATAACTGTTTATGGAATAAAAGCTAAAAAACCAATAAAATGTCTTAAAATGTTCCCCAGATGTCTCTGATAAAGCAGACTGGTGTCTAGAAGCTACTGATCCAAAAGCTTCCCTCAGACGTCAATGCTAGGGCAAGGAGTTGAACTCAGTTCAACAAATCTATTCACGGAGCCACCACAACATATCAGTTACTATAGATATGATAAGTGAGATGTGGTCTTTGCCCAAAGTAACTAACAGTCTACTGGGGAAAAGAGTCATAAAAATGGGTTTAATACAATACGCGACATTTCCGAGATGTGGACAAGATGTCACTACAGGCCTGGAGGATGGGGACTAGTTAAGTTAGGGCAAGACTTCCTGCAGGTGGTAAAATCTGAGTTCAGTTTTTAAAGATGGGTAAAAGTTATCCAAGCAAAGAAAAGTGGCAACAGTATGGCGAACAGAAGGAAGAACAGGAGGTATACAAGAGTAAACGTTGGAGGAGGTATTACAAATTGCCTTCCTACGTCATAAAGCTCACAGTGGAGAGCGAGGGGTGAGAAATAAGGGGCTACGTCATGAAGGACACAAAGATGCCACGTTAGAATGCTAAGACTTCATTCGTAGGCACTGGAAAGTTCCTGATGCAGGAAGTTAACATGAGATTTATAACTTTAAATGAAGTATTGAAACTCTAGTGTCAAGGATAAAATTAAAGATCGGTTAGGCTAAGGAAAGACAAAAGCCAAAAGTAGGTTTGGAGAAGAGATCAACTGAGGAAATAGTTACAATCAAACCAGTACTTTTTACTAATTGACTGGATATTAGGGGTTACAGAGGAAATGACTTCCAGAATGACTTCCAGATTGTCATCTTCTATCCTTCACTATCATCAGTTGGAGAGCCTCAGGGTCCTAGCCCTTAGAGGTCATGCCAATGTTCTTTAAAGCTACAAAGCTACAGGGACAAAGAGAAGAAGAAAGATTTAGGATTAGCTAATTTTAAAGTAATACCCTGATCCTATCATCTTTAGAACATGCAAATATAGGAGCAGCAGGGAAAAAAAAAAATACCTCAAATGCAACACTATTCAACTGTTTAAATCAGGTATGGTCTAAATTAGTCCTTATGAACGAATTTTAAAATAGGAATAGCACCGAGGCCTTTAAAACAAGTAAAAGTTGACCTTCATTACCTTTTAATTAGAAAATTAAAAGAACTATTAGTTATCCTTAAAGTGAGGAAAGTCACAGAGGATAAATTATACTGTTTAATTTACTGGGTATCTTGGTTTTAAAAAACTAAAGGAGCTCAAATACAAATGATAAGCCGTCTGCATAGCTAAAATGAGAAACATTAAAAAGAATGTTTATTTTTACAGTCTTGCCAACCATCAAGTGCCAAAAGAAATGACAGAAGGCTCTGTCTCTCAACATGTTCAATATTATTAACTTCATGTACCTTCTTCCTTGTAATATTTCTGTTCCAGTCAGGACTGAGAAACAGACCATGAGTTCCAAGCATCACAAAGAAGAGAGAACTTCACTACTTATTTCTAAATTTATTAATATTACAAGCAGAAAAGCATACAAGCCAGCAAAACAAGCAGCAGAATTCTCACTCATTCATATTTTTGAACTCTATTTGTACTCTCCTCTACCAGAGAATAACGAGTTTTTCTTAGGAGATTCCTCACAACTGAAAATACTAGACACTGAAAAGTAGAGTAAAGGGTTTCTGATTTTCCTAAGTGTGAGCGTATATAGACAACAAGTTCTAAGAGAACAAGCATCCCCAAGGAAAAGCAAGCAGAGAAAAGAAAAACAGAACAATGAATAACTAAGATGTTGAATTGTTTTTTAAATACCTGATGAGTGAAAATTAGTGTCACATAAGCTTTACAGCTAGACTGTAGAGAAGCAAACAGTAGTCTTCCAAGAGCTCCAAATCAGATTACAACCAGAAACACGTACCTGGAAGAACTGTAGGATCACTTCTCTCAGCTAATATCTACCAGGCGTGGCTTAGGGCTGAACAGAAACTATTACACATCCTGAGCCATGACCAGACCGAACACAGAGCGCTGCTATCCGATCTGAAGGGTGGTATTTGTAAAATACTTTCCTTAGCTAGAGATCCTGACATGCTAATCTATTAAAAGGTGAGTTCATAACTCAAACTTTGATGTAACCAGTGGACATACTGGTACTTCCACATTTTTTAAGATTGCTATCTGGTAACTCTACCTGAGTGCTGTGACTAACTTCATTAATGATGTAAATTACTACAGCACCAACTTTTTTTTTAAAGATATAATTCAACTCTAATAAACTAGACTACATAAATATTTACAATGCCCAAACTATTCTAGGAGGAAACGACCTTTCCTTTTTTGCCTTTTTTGGCCGCTAAATTTTACTATGTATTTTCTTCAGGAAGAAGACTCGAATCACTATGAAAAGAAAGGGATAGAAAACTATTATAGGACAGAAAACTACAACATGAAAATGCAGATTTTAGAAAATGATAAAAAGTAGCCAAGATAATTTACAAGAAATCTAGCCAAATGTTCTCTCAAAACTTAAGAGTTTTGTATGACTCTCCACCTCAGTCAATGGTCTTATAAATGTTCCATGAATATGAAAAAAAAAAAAATTCCCTCTCTCATTCCTCCTATCTGAAATGTCCCTATCATCTTGTTTACTCTACTTAAATTCAATTCATACTTCAAGGTCACTTTGACAGAGAGAAATCACAAGTAGATGGAGAGGCAGAGAGAGAGAGAGGGAAGCAGGCTCCCTGCTGAGCAGAGAGCCCGATGCGGGACTCGATCCCAGGACCCTGAGATCATGACCTGAGCCGAAGGCAGCGGCTTAACCCACTGAGCCACCCAGGCGCCTTCAAGGTCACTTTGAATCTCACTCTCCAGATGAAATTTTTCCTGCTACCTCAGCTCACAGTGATTCTCCTCTTCTAAATTCCAGAACATAAGGCAAAACTGGTACAAGAAAATAGCAAGTGGTTTTGTAATCTCGAAATGAGGAAGAACCTCTTAAGAGACCACATAAAGATTAAAATTTCTGAAGCCTACAACAAACCAAAAACAAAGTCAAAAGACAAAGTATCCCTTTAAAAAAAAAAAAAAAAGACAACATATGACTGGTGAGAGTCATACAAAATAAATACACAGAGAAGCAATTCACAAAAGAAAATAAAATTTAATGGCTAACCATTACTGATTAGAAAAATGTGAAATAACTTTTTCATCCTTTGTATGCACAAAATTTTGGGAAGACAGATGATTATTCAATGACGAGAGAGCACAGAGAAAAGGACATTCTCATCCATTACGGCTATGCATATAAACGGATACAATCATCTTTAGAGGGCAGTGCAGCAGTATCTATTAAAAAGTCAAACTCTTTGACCCACAGTTGTATCTCAAGTAAGTGCTACCAAAGTACTCATTAGAGTGAGGAGGTACAGATACATTCAAGGTGCTCCACACACTGCTTATTGTAATCATAAAAACTGGGCACAACATCAATGTTCATGAAGAGGGAGGGGACTGATCAAATAAATTATAAGACATCCAAGGTGTAGCATTATTTCCAAGCTACTGCAACTAAAAAAAATGAAAGAAAAGAAAAAAGGAGATAGACTTAGATCTGCATATGGGTACACACACGTAGTGTTGAATGAAAGAAAGGAGGTTATGAGAGAAAAGCTTAACAGTGGTTTCCTGGAGGAGAGGAGGATAATGAGAGACTAGGAAGAGGTATAAGGGAACACTCTGGTTCCCTCATAAAGATCTCTATCTTGGTATGAATTTGAGATACACAGGTTGCGAATTTGTCGAAAGTCAACAAATTTACACTTAAGAATGGTGCATTTCATGGTATGTAAATTTATCTTTAAAAAACCCTATAAACCAACACTGAACTCTAGCTAATGATAGTAGGCTTAAGTATCAGGGAGGGGGCGGAAGGAGGAAATGTACTGATGTCTGCAATTTACTATGAAATGGATCCAAAAAAAATAAAGTGGATTGACAGATAGACAGAGAGATGGTTGAGCATGTGATGAAGTTTAATAAAATATTAGTGGAAGAACTAGGAGGTAGGTATTCAGGTGTTATACCATAAAATTTTTTCAACTCTTCTGTTTAAAATTTTTCACAATTAAATGTTGGCGGGGAAAGAAAATTACAGAGAAGTTTGTATAACATGATTTTTTTGTTGTTGTTAAAAAACATGTATTAGTAATTTCTATATATGGATAGAGAAAAAGAAGTATAGAAGAAAACATGTCCATCAAACTATTAACACTAATGGTTATCATTGGGCTATCTAAAGGACAGAGCAGTGAAAAGCTTTCACATTTCATGTATGGTTTATGTGTTCTTCTAAGTTTATTAATAAACATATGCACTTCTAAATTCTTTTCAACCAGCTGAAAAATAAAGATTGCCTAGGGGTTCTGATGAGACAATACAACCTTGTACATAAGATGTTTAATTTAAGCTCTCTTCATCATTATATTTATTACCCTAATATTGTTTTTAAAATTAATCTTTTTTTAAAATGCAGTGAAGAAGCATCAGCTATAAAGCCATTTCAAATTTGTTTCTGAAATTTATATTACTTACAGTTTACTTTTCTCTATGAAAAAAGAAATTTCTTATTCAAGGAAATGCCTAGTTAAAATTTAATATGAAAAATTTTAAATAAACATAATGTAACTACAATTATCTTTTTTTGCAAATGAATAGTCGTTTAATGCATCTAAAAATAAGACTTTAAGGATACTATGCCACATAATACAGAAACATATTCCCATGTAAAATTAAATGTGGACTTACCAACTTGCAAATTCACCAAGATGTGTTGTAATTTTTCTGGTGCTTGCATTTAGAGGTTTTATCTTGATTCATTCCTTTTTTAATTACATCCCAACAAATGGATCTCTCTTCAGTAACAGTTCTCCATGAGAATCTATTAATGGTTTAACAAATAATGATCTCTTACAAAGATAAAAATTGCAAGTTGCTAAATATTCTGTGAAAATGTCAATTACAGAAGTTTTAAATTCAAAAATAAGATGACTCAACTCCACCTGATTTTGTGTTTCCATATCCTACCCCATCCCCCCACAATCTGCATTTGATTATACCATTATACAGGAAAGTTCTCTCTTTTGAAACCACCCAGTTCCCATAAAATCAAATTAGCATTGTGTGTCCAACATTTGGGCTTCATCAAACTTCCTGACCACAAATCACAAAATGACAACAGATTCTGAGATCACTGAGGAGACAAAATGCATTGTAATGTCTATCAAGATGTGAGGCTGGAACTATCCAATCACAATTGATAAACATAAAGAGTTTAAAATAGAAGCAAGTTTAAGTTTAAAATGTTTTAAGGGAAAAAGCTATCCTCCTGTAATGAACCATCAAGAGAATCAACCATAAAAGTTAGTTTCTACAGTTTAAGTTTAAACAATAATACTGTAAAGAGTTCTAGGTAACATACACACACAGATTCAGTATCTTATTAATTCAATTAGCATCTATTGACTATATATTATGCTTTTGCACAGGATACAGATAAAAAAGAGATGGGCCCCATCCTCAGACAGACTAGGTATCAGACCAGATCAATTGCTTCTAAGACAAGGTGAGCTAGAGGGCAAGATGGCAGGAATGCAGCTCATATAGGAAGGGTACTGGTTCATGGAACTTTTTTCAGGTATGGGAATATTTATGTGCATACTAGGTAGTAGTACAAAAGGTATTTCTTATGGTGAGGTGCCATCAGGAAAAGGTTTCTGGAGAAAGTAAAACCTGTGAGTTAGTTAGTCAAAGAATGGAGGCTCTTCTGAACAAGAGAGCAAAATAAAAAATAGGAAGCAGGCAGAGAAAACCTAAGTAAACCGAAATGACTAGAGTCACTGCATATGGAAGAATGGGGTAAAACATGTTTAACCTTTTGAGTACATTCACCTCTAAGAAATATATTTCATAATATTACCAGTACACACAGAAATATATATGAGAATGTTTTATACTCATTAAATAAAACATAATTGAAAAGGTTTAATAAAATATTTGCTCTTACTACACTGTTACTCTATTTTACCCTAGTTCACTTCAATAAAAATATATAACGTTGGTCACAGTCCACTAAAGGGATTTCATGACCCACAAGAAAAGAATGGTCTAAGAGCAAAAAACACTGTCAAACCATGCTAATGAGTTTGGACTTTACACCAAACACAGTGGGAAACCACTGCAGGATTTTAGGGGGAAGAATGCCGTGGTGAAGTTCACATTTTGGAAGAACAGCAACACTAGGAAGGATGGACTTGGGTGGATGGATAAGGATCCAAAACTGACTACATGAAATAAGCTCTGCTTCCTGGTCACCCACGTGAGAAAGGAGGGGCAGGGGGAAGACCGAAACAGTAGTGACTTATACGGGGAGTGTGGAACAACTGGGGTAAAGAACATATACTCAACTTAGGACAGGAGACACGCTGGAAATGGGCAGATTAAGAATTTAATAAGTAAAATCAACAGAACTTGGTGATCAATTAAAAGCAAAGGGTAGGGGCGCCTGGGTGGCTCAGTTGGTTAAGCAACTGCCTTTAGCTCAGGTCATGATCCTGGAGTCCCAGGACGGAGTCCCACACTGGGCTCCCAGCTCCATGGGGAGTCTGCTTCTCCCTCTGACCTTCTCCCCTTTCCCCTCTAATATTCTCTCTCTCACTCTCTCTCTCTCTCTCTCAAATAAATAAATAAAATCTTAAAAAAAAAAAAAAAAGCAAAGGGCAGATTGTAGGTTTTTGGTGTAGGGACTACATAAAGGGTAGCACCGTTTCCAAGACAGGAAATGAAGGACAAGTTCAGGGTGTCTGAAGTATACTGCTTACGATAGCAAAAGGAAAGTATTACATTCTGAGTATGTGAGAAATATACCTAAATCATTAGCATTATCATTCCCCTTATAGACTTTAACTCTATTTTCTCCCAGCATCAATTTTTCTATGGTCATAATTGTTAGATTGTCAAATGCAATTTGTTTTTACGCTAACTTTCTATGGGCCCAGCACGCTTCTCTACGCTAACTTTCTAAACTAGTGTAGAGTGCTTTCCTTGCCTGCACCTGTGATTTTTTTTTTTTTTGAGACAAAATATGTAATGACAAAGTAGAGGAGCTGCTACACTAACAGCAAATTAATGAGCTGATCTTCTTCTAGAAAAATATCACAAGCAGAATTAAATACAGTACTACAAAATGTCTGAGACAGGGCCAAAGTCAATAACGCTGCTATGGCTATGACTCTAGGGTGGCTTCCTAAAGTTTCAGCAAAACAGTACTTCCTGTCAGAATTATTAGGTAACAGCCCAAGTCAAACATCTATGAGTCAAACTCCAGTCACTCACTGGCTTACACTCAAGGAAAACTCCTAATTTACATTTTCAGTTATTAGAGCTACACTGCACCACAGCATTTCCAATGGGATGACCATTTTATCTAATTCAGCAGCAGCATCACCAACATCATGGAATCAAATCTCACCTATGAGGTACAAAAACAATGCTAGGTTTAAAATTCCATGTAATTTGGAGATAACGAATAATATCCCAGTTTCATAACTATAAAAGATCATAAAGTCATTAGATATTTTTAACATCATGATGTCTAAAAGAATACAATCAACAATTCACAGGACAAACAAAACAAATCCCACAGAAAGTTCCCAAAAGAAAAGTTAATATACAAATATATAAAATTTAAACTTAAAACTGCACCTTAAAATGAAGTTACAACTATATACTTTTAAACATATTTATATAGATATTTAACTTCTGATGTTGTCTACTCTGAAAATTGGCCAGGATAAATAATTCTACCTAAACTATCAAGCTACAGAGGCCCCTGGGGGCTGAGTCGGTTAGCAGCGGACTCTTGATTTCAGTTCAGGTAATGATTTCAGGGTCCTGGGACAGGCCCCGAATCAGGCTCCACACTCTCTCTGCCCCACCTCTTGCTCCTGCTCTCTCTTTCTCTCTCTAAAATAAATAAATCATTAAAAATATATTTTTTTAATTAAAAAACATATCAGGCTCTGTTTCTAATAATTAGCCAAGGGGTTAATTCAATTTTTTAAATATCATATAGGTATTCAGTTTATTTCAAGAGTAGGAAATTAATCTTGTGGGGATATGAAAAAGAGAGCCACATTCAAATTATGACACAGCCTCCAAGCTGCCGTTTCTTTTCAAGCTTCCGTTTAGCCATCTGTAAAATGGTGATAAAAATAACTCATGGAATTGTTGTCATGCTTAAATGAGAAACTGCCTGACAAATGAAAAGCAACTCCCAAAACAGTAACTTTAAAGGGGAGTGGGAGACAGGAGAGGAAGAGAGACAAATTAAGTTTTACTTCTAGTCTTGCCAACTCCAGAATCAAACAATGTTTCTGGGTCTCTATCTTTAAAGTCATGATACAATTTAACCATACTCCAGCTCTACTTCCTCTAACACTAAAGACTGAGAACACTTGTCAGGAATAAGAAGCCTCCCACAGCCCAGTCTTTCAGCTGTTATCATACTAGGAGCATAGAGGAAGTTTTATTTCCACATGTTGGCATGGGGTCTCTTCAAGCAGAAAACTGAAAATAGAGATTTGATCTAAAATGGAGTGAACTAAAACCTTCAAACCAAAGTCTTTCAAGGAAAAGCAGAAAAGCAGAAGGGCTGGTAATTTAAGGACTAAAACACAGGAGCAAATCAGGACCAGCTTTCAGAAACTAATGAAGAATGCACAATTTTGACTCAATGCTGAGTTCTCCAGGAATTCTTTGTGAAAATGTGGGTAGGCAAAGTGTCAAAGCAGAACATACTTGCACCATCAATGGTTTCAAGAACCCACTTCTAGAACAAGTCCTTTAATCACTACATTCTAGCAAAACTGAACATAAGCCATTGCTCCTCTGTGTGCCTGTTTCATGAGTGAAAAATAAATGTAAATTAATACATCCATTAAAAATACTGCACTGCAGTGATACACTTCATCAGAATTCCCTAACAGAAAGTAAAAGTTGCTTCGAAGGTGTGGGATAATATGAATTAAAGATACCAAATACTGCTTGAGTCAGTATAAAATGTCACGTGAGAATCTTCACTTAGAAGATAGAGATGTGGGAGAGGGTCAGGAAAGGCAAGAAGAACTAAGGCTGAATGTAGAGTAGGACAGAAGGCTACAGATAACCTTTGCTTCAAACACAGCACAAGGAAAAACCTTCAGATAAAGTAAAAGCCAGAAATGAAGAGGCTCTGGTGTTTCCTGGACATGAACCTGATACGTTCTTCCAAGGGGGAAGGGAAACTGGCTACCTACCTCTAGTACCCACTCCACCAAGACAAACTGAAAAACAACAACAAATCAGATTTCCTTCTCAACAGACTTTACCAAAGCAGGAACAGTTCAAGAACAATACTACCAAAAGAAATCATCACTCTTTACTTGCTTGAAGCTGAAAATCCTACAGGAGATTATTTGTTCCATAATTATGGATAAAAGGCTTAAAATCAGAAACCTGGCTGAGATCACACAAGAGCATGTTAAAGTTAGAAAGAACTAACATAAAACTCATCAGCGAATGGCAAAATACTAATTTTTAACCTAACCTGCCCTTTTGTGGAAGCAGCAACAGTTAGATGAAGGGAGCAGATACCTAGTCGGCCTCTTAAATGGGATGAAGTTAATTTATCTACGAGGTAAAGCATAGGGCAAGAGGAGGCCTAAATGGCAGAAGACAAACTTGGAAAATGTTAAGTCTTTGCCCTAGGGTACATCAAAAGAGGAAATAAGTAAATAACCTACCATCATCCTAAGATATTTCTGTCAAGGTAGCTACCAATAAGAACAGTGCTACATCTGTGAATAACTAGGTTTATTCAATTTACCAATGAATCACTATGCTGACAATAAAAAAGGGGTTTTTTCCCCATGTATTCTTGTCTCTTACCTGTGTTTTTCACTGATAACAAAAGAGTTCAAACATTTTCAGCTTAAAGCGCTTACTAAATAAGAGCTATAAGTGCACTGATTATTCTACTCGATGTTAAAATGCCATTTATACTTAGTGCACTTGAAAAATTGACTCTAAGCCCTAATGTTTCACTGAAGCAATATAAAACTCCTTCATGCCTTAATACAAAAGTAAAACTGAGCTTAGGGAAAACTCCCTGGGAATAAAAATAGCTTTTCCTCTGTCTTCCCTGTTATACCTATTAATATGGATACTACCAGTATGTAGCCTTCTATGCTGAAAAAGATTGTATTGACTCACACTCAATTACAATCCCAGAAAAAAAGCTCCATGGAGACAATACTAGACTTCTCAATTAGTTTCTTCACTAATACATCGCATTATTTTATTCATGCACTTTTCCACAGGTTCTGAATCAGGCCCTATGAATTAAAGAAATCAGGCAGTCGGCAAATAAGTAGTAAAAATTTTATGATTCATACTGATGATCACTTCTTGAATCTGTTAAGCTGATGGTTACATGTGTGCATTTAAAATACCTACATTTCTTGTATTAAATAAAACACCCCAGAGATAGGCAGTGTGACACGGTTACCATCATTTTATTGACAATATGCTCTATTTGGAACACCTGAGTGGCTCAGTGGGTTAGGTGGCTGCCTTCGGCTCAGGTCATGATCCCAAAGTCCTGGGATCGAGCCCCAAGTCAGGCTCCCTGCTTAGTGGGGAAGCCTCCTTTTCCCTCTCCCTCTGTCTGCCGTTCCCCCTGCTTGTGCTCTCTATCAAATAAATTAATAAAATCTTTAAAATATGTTCTATTTCACTGATTCCAACTACAGCTTCTAAAGTATTTTACATTTAACAGAAATCACCACAGTTTGAAGGGACCTAATATGATCCTGTTGGTTTACATCCAAAATGAGGAATTCAACACCAAATACTATTCCAAAAGTATAGAAATATATATACTTTTAGTTATATTTTGATATAATTTTCCCAATATTTCTGCAGGTGTATGTTTAAAATGTGCTCTTAACATGCTAAAGGGTTTTAAATTAATTACAAATGTAACATATAAAGCTCAAATGAGCCTTGAAGACTTTAGCCTAACTCCTTAGTTGTATAGATGAGAAAACAGGGTGAGTCACTCACCTATCCGTGACCCTACAGCTAGACTGTGACAGCAATGGGACTAGAATTGAGTTTTTCTTTCCACTACACTCAATCTCATTTGGTTCTTCCTTCCAATTGATTTCTCTCCTCATCACTTCCTCAAAAATGTTTTTGCCATTAAGAGGTCGAACAACTAAAGCAACATAAAACACTGCTCTAGATTTTATCTGTAAAATAAGTAAAATCTAAAGAAATGGAAAGATTTAACAAGCCATTGCGCAAAAAGCCAAGGAAGGCACATACCAAGCAATCATCAAATGATAACTATTCTTATTCGTTATTATTATTTTTACCACAAGGAAGGTAGTGAATTTTTTTTAAGGATACATACATATTACCATCCTAGGCTGAGGATCCACTGACACATCATCTTTTTCAACTTGCGATTAATTATCCTCAGTTGTCTTTTTAGGCTGTAACTTAACATTATGATTTATGACCCACCCACAATGACCTTGATTTTTTTTTTCCTCTTGTACTTTTATGGGACTGCCATAACTGCAATATTTTCGAGTAATAACCGGTCAGGTTCTCTCAGCCCTAGAGATACAGACATCCTCCACTGACTCACAAGGGATTTTAAAATGTGACCCAAATATAGCTTGAGAAACCACAACTTTAAATGGACTCTACACTTAAAATCCAGCGACCTATTTATTATCGTGAATGGTAACAAGTGCAAACTGCTGCCATCCATAAGCCATTTTCTCAAAATCATTCTCAGATCTAGAGAGAGGGAGGCAGAAGGTCAATAAAGGAGCAAACTATTTCTGCTCCCGCCTAGTCCTTCGCAGCCTCACACCAGCGATCTGGAAATGAATGAAAGGCTGCGACAACACCGATAAATCCGGGATCCCTGCGCAGATCTCCGGGCAGGGGTGCAGAGAGGGAAACTGGAGTTCACAGGCGAGAAACTCTGGGCACAGATTTAATAAATTAAAAAGCAAAAGCGGGGGAAAAAAAAACCCAACCCTAAATCACCTCGGCTAGAGCAGGAACCCACCCCCCACCCCCACCCCCAGTTCTGGGAGGGGGAGCTGGCGGGCGGCTGCGGCTCCCGCTACAGCTGCTCTGAGACCCGCGGGGCCCGGGCGAGCAGGGTTTGGAGCCGGAGCCCGGGCGAGGGGGCAGGTGCCGGGGGCAGGTGCCGAGAGGGGCAGGTGCGGGGAGGGGCAGGGCGCGGGGCGGGAGCGCGGCCAGGTGAGGACGGCGGGCGCCGGGCAGCAACGGCGGCGGCGGGGGCCCGGCGGGGCGGGGGCTGGGGGGAGTGGAGGGGGGACGGGGGCGGCCGCGTCGGCCCCGCGCCTGCACACACTCACCGGCGCCGGCGGGCTCGCCTCTCGCCGCCGCTGCTCTCGCGGCCGCCAGCCGCTCTTCCCCCTCCTCCTCCGCCGGCGCCGCCGCCGTCGCCCAGGCCGGGCCGCGCTCCCCTTCCGCTTCCGGGAGCCGGAGCGCCGGGGCTGGCGGGGTGGGTGTGCGCCCGCCCGCGCGCTGGGGCTACCGGCCGCCGCTGCCGCCGTCTGCGCTCCGCTGCGGGAGCCGCGATGGGAGCCGCCGAGGGCCCAAAGAGCAGAAATCGCGCCGCCGGCGCGGGGAGATGCGCCGCGGCTCCGGGCCGCGTGCGGCGGTCCCCGCGCCGTCACCGGAACACTTGTACCTGACGCACCTCGGCGCCTCCGCCCTCCTCTGCTGCCACCTTCCCAGCTGTGCCCGGGCCGTCCTTCTCTTTGTCCCCACACCCCTCACTGTCCCCCTCTAAGGGGGACCGCAGAGGGGCCTTCGTGTAAGGATTGCCCAGTAGCCCTCTTCTTTCAAGGACAATGGCCTACAGGCCTCTGTCTTGCGCTAAGGCGTTCTGGATGTCCCCTGGTACCTTGTTTCAAAGTGCGCCCGCAGCATCTGCATCCTCTGGGAACCTGTTAGAAATGCACCACCTTAGATCTGCTGAATCAGTATCTGCATTTTAACAAGATCTCCAGGTGATCCCTAAATGTGCACCTTAAGTACTGAAAGGCACCGGATTCTAGTGCCCGCCCTTGCCCTCTTCAGACCCTCTAACGCAGCAGGAGCCAGGGTTGCCCCAGCTATTTAAGATGTTGTCGGTTCCCGTGGGCCACCTCAGTCCATACCCAAACCAGCTTAACTCGGTATTTAAGGAAACATCCAAAAGTTGTTAGCCTTCCCATCCCTGCAGCCTTGGAAAACTAAGTTGACTCAACATTGTAAATAATCAGTCCACCTCCCGGTTTTAGTGGATATCTTACCAAACACCAGAGACCTACTTTAAAACTTCCCTTCTCTTCCCTCTCCTAAGCCGAGCAGTACTTTGGATACAGTACTACACCGTTTGTAGTAATGTAGAGCTAAATCTTTGTGCTTGCATGCCACAGGAGATCATGTATGGATGGAAGAATATTACTTGATACATAAAGTCTGAACTTCTTAAAGGATGGCATTGAAAGTCCTTCACAAACTTGTCTCTACTTACCCGTGCAGTCTTAGCTCAAGTAAACTTGGTTCATTTAGCCTTCCTAGGTTGCCCTTTGTCTTCCTCCCTAATGATCGTTATCCAGACTTGGGAGTCAGTTCAGATCCTGGCAGCCCAGCATACTCTCCCCTCTCCTCACTGTACCTATATCACACCCATGAAGCTTATTTTGAAACCATATGTTACCCTGTATTGCTAGATATTTTTGAACATGTTATGTTCTGATGTATTTCAATTACAAACCTTAGGACCTTAAAGACCTACATCAGTAGATATCAAAGTGTAGTCCTCACACCAGCGGCATCAACATCACCTGTAAACTAGTGAGAGATCCACATTCTCCAGCTCCATCGCAGATATACCATATTAGAAACTTCAGGGATGAAGCCCAGCAATCACTGTTTTCATAAGCCTTCCGGGTGATTCTAATGCACACTCAAGTTTTAGAACTACTGACCTGGAATATTGTCTTTTACCCCCCAAAGGAACTCAGTGATTGGGATTGATTTGACTATATGCAAGTTTTACTGGCTTTCAGATTAAGCAATCAGCTCCTCCATTTATGCATAACTAGGCTAGAAGGCAATGACAGTTGCTTTTGAAAGAATTTGCCATCGGTTTTCACAATGCATTTTATGTAGCAGGATATTTATAACTTGGGTTTGTTTGAAAAGAAAGAAATAAAGGGGTGCCTGAGTCCAGCTCTTGAGTTTTGGTTCAGGTCATGATCTCGAGGCTGTGGGATCAAGCCCCTTGTCGGGTTCTGTGCTCAGTGCTGGGTCTGCTTCAGATTCTCTCTCCCTGTCCTTCTCATTCTCTCTCTCTCTCAAATAAAATCTTTAAAAGGAAGGAAGGGAGGGAAGGAGGGAGGAAGGAAAAGTGGGTGCAGGGGTGCCTGGGTGGCTCAATCTGTTATGTATCAGACCCCTGATTTCTGCTTGAGTCATGATCTCAGGGTTGTGGGATGGAGCCCCATGTCTGGCTCAGAACAGAGTCTGCTTGAGATTCTATCTCTCCCTCTGCCCCTCTCCCCACTCACAGACATTCTCTTTCTCTCTCTCAAATAAATAAAAGAAGGAAGGAAACGTAACTAGTCACTTTGGGTGAAGGAGAAATGTGGAATTTTGCTTCCAAAATTCGAGTACCCAAATTGCATATTATTTGGCTCTTTTTTTAGTATACTATTGTGAGAAGGAATAATTTGCAGTAAATGATTTCAACAAGTACTAAAATGAGAATTAGTTGAGTGGCACATGAGTGCTGTGACAATCGGAACATATGTATTTTTCGTGCATTTTGTCACGAGTAAACCTGTCTCTGATCAGCCAAGCCCATTTCACAGAGAATTCTCTAAATAAGACATGGAAATAGAGAAGTGGCAGGGAAACCATTCTCAAAAGCATGATCTCGTTAGCATGGGCACTCAAGAAGTCTAATCAGGGGCCTATGTATCAGGGCCCTATCAGGGTCAAGTCATAAGGATGATTGTCTTATGTTGCAACCTATATACTTGACTCCTATGTCATAATGAGAGGGTGAGGGAGATATGGCATCATATAATCTTTTTGAGAAGCTTTTCCATTTACTGTAAGGATGGAGAGAAGATAGATATGCTATAGTCTCCCTCCAGAATTCTAGTCTACTTCATCCTTCCTGTGACATGATTATTAATCAAACTAGTATTTATCTGGGAATTGAAAAAGTAGACAAGAACAAGCAACATGGCTACCACTGCCAACTTAGCTTCTCAACAAAGGCACAGTCAGGGCATTTATGTGGATAAACTCAGCCAACTACTGTGCTTCTGTGCCGTGACGGGGGAGGACTGGATTTGACTACAATTTCCAAAAGTCAGTGCAAGTGCAGTCCAGAGTTTAATCAACACTGGCTAATAGCCCTTGGCAGCTTTGGGTGGATGGCGTTCTCCACCTGCCCAGCTGGGTACCATGCCCTAAGCACCCACATTTGATGCACATTCATGATTTCTTGGTTGCTTATCGTCATCTCCCCCATCTGTTTGAGTGGCAGAGTGCCCATTCCAGAACAGTCTAATATTCTAATAGTTGTTCTTAACCTCTTTTGGGTTACACATCTCTTTGAGCATCTAATGAAAGTTAGGGACCCTCTTTCCCAATGAAGCATGTGTATATACATGCAATTATATAAACATGTACATATATATTTATAAATAAAATTTCAGAAGCTGCCCCACCTTCCCATGCCTCCCAAGGACCACAGTGAAGTCACAAACATCAGGCTAAGAATCTGCTTTAGGATATGGAGAGTGGGTGAAATAAACTTCTTTTTCTCAAATATCAAAGATACTCTAAAAACCACTCTGTGCTTAGGAGATAGAACAAAAGCAATGCTAAGTGAAGTTACATTTGCGACTGCTAAAGCAGCAGCCAGTCGTGTCAGCAGAGTGGTTCAGGAGTGGCTTCCTGGAGAAATGTTCTTGCAAATAAGAACAGGACTTTGGAACAAAGGATCCCTCCAACATAAGGGACAGGCTATGCAAAGGCATGGGAACATGAAAGTACAGTGGTCCATAGGTGTGGCTCAAAAGTAAAATTCATGGAGAGAAGAGAATCAGAAGGTAGAACAGAGTCAAATCACATTAAGCCTCAAATTCAACACTATTTCCAATAAGCAGCCAATGTAAGCTTTTGGAGTACAGTAACCTGGAAAGACTTTATTAGCGAGTACCATAGTATCATCAAAATGCAGAGCAGTAGGACATTTGAAAAAGTTCTCCATAGGGGCACCTGGGTGGCTCAGTTGTTTGAGTGCCTGCTTCCAGCTCCGGTGGTGGTTCTGAGGTCCTGGGATCGAGGCCTGTGCCGGGCTCCCTGCTCAGCGAGTGGTCTGCTTCTCCCTCACCTTTTGCCCCTCCCCTGCTTGTGTGCGTTCTCTCTCTCTCTCTCTCTCTCTTCCTCTCTCTCAAATGGATGGGTAAAATCTTAAAAAAAAAGAAAAGAAAAAGAAAAAGAAAAAATTTTCCATATCCTAAATCAGAACCTATTAGTGAAGCCAAATGGTTTCATTTCAACTTTTTAGGGTTGCTTGATGATTGCTCTAGAAGTTCTATTAAGCTAAATCAAAATGAATTTGAAATCCTTACAGTTCGTTAAGTGCTTGTGAAAAAACATAGCCTGGTGAAATGTTCAGGTGAATTTCGAATCCAGGACACTGAGTTAAAATTTAATTGGAATTGAAAGCGTGAAAATCAACTGGGAGCAAAAAGAGAAAAAAAGCCCTGTCACTAACCAGGCTGGGAAGAGAGACACAGATCAAGCCAGCTGCCAACTTAATAGCAGACACTGTTTCTGCCAAAGGTCATGTGGCAGATGTAAATTACTATAGTGAACCCCACTCTTTGGGTGGTCACTGACCAGTGACACCTCAGACCACTTGCTGTTTTCATTTATTACTGGGGATACCCAAGTGCTTGGTCAACGTCATCTCACGACAGCACCCAACTCTTAATTCCCTCTTTTTCTAATCCCACCTCAAAACAACAAATGATCCAAAACTGATTCCTGTTTCCCTTAAACCATCTTTGAAATCTTTTAGTGAAAGCCCAATGTACATTGGGCTCGCCCCTCCTACTGGTCTAGTGGTACTTCTCTGAAGAGCCCTTTCTCCTTGAAGGGCAAGAAATCTGTTTTCTGTCAGGCTGCAGGCTTGTCTCTAGAAGTCTTTATCTGATTAAGTATTAGCAACCCTTTCGATAATGAAAGCCACCCGTTGTCAGGACTCAAAAGTCAGGGCTCTTCAGAAAAGAGGTCTCCTTTTCTCTGTCAATGGCATGATAAAGTAGCTGCCATTTTCAGCAATGAGACTCACACGTGGACTCTTCCAGCACAGGAGGAAGCAATGCTCTGGGTAGGTCACTCCGCTCCCTCATCTTCTGGAGAAATGTGGATTGAGGTAGAAAGCAGAAGGAAAACGGGCTTTAGTTTTTATTTTTATTTTTTGGAAAATGTGCTTCTAAAAACAATTTTTGTGAGTCGTGTTTTTAGAAAATAGCTTAAGTAAATGGGGTTCACAGAGATCCAAGACAGAAGTAAAATGGGTCTGGAAAGACGGTAAGTTCTTCCCTGGTTCAGTGTAAAGGACATACTAAAAATAGGGTCATTTTGATGATGCTGAGACCTCATTGCATGAAGCAAAGGACTGAAATTTTCACTGAGAGATTTTATTATAAAAACAATAGCCAAAGAGACGGTGGGGATGGGGGGTCAGGAAGTCTGATTTTATCTCCAAGACATAAAAATAGAGATGAGGAAGGGATGTCTGGGCGGCTCAGCTGGTTAAACATCTGACTCTTGGTTTCGGCTCAGGTCACGATCTCGGGGTGGTGAGATCGAGCCTGGTGTGGGGCTCCATGTTCAGCAGGGAGTCTGCTCGGGATTCTCTCTCTCCCCCCTCCCCCACCCCCCCTTCACTTGCATTCCCTCTCTCTCTCTCAAATAAATAAATCTTAGGGAAAAAAAATAGAAGAGGAAGACAAGTTAGAATGCAGAACTTGGGGCTGCCTGCTTGGCTCAGTCAGAAGAACATGTGACTCTTGATCCTGGGGTCATGAGTTTGAGCCCCATGTTGCGTATAGAGATGACTTAAATAAATAAACTTAAAAAAAAAATTCAGAGCTTAAACAAAGTGAGGAGCAGGGACACCAGTAGAATCAAGAATCCAAATAGGAGAGTTATCTTTGGTAGGAGAAGAAAGAGTAAGTTAATTCTCAAAGTCAGGAACAAAAGAAGAGCCAGAGGATGAGCAGGTGGGATATTTTGAAGGGGAAAAAAGGGAAAATTCAATGGCTTCCATCTTCATGTAGACACCAAAGCAAGACATGCTGAGCTCTCAGAAAGGAAAAGGAAAGAGGGGCATGTTCAACTCTAGGAATGGAGAAGAAGACTCTAAAAGAGACAGCCCACAAGTCTCCTGTGGAGATAATATTGACACCGGTGGAAAAAAATAATCTGAGTCCTTCTAGAAAAACCTCGGTGCCAGAGGTAATAAAAAATAGTGCTTCCTGCTATACGTTGTGGCTCTACAACACTCTAGAGAATTAACTTCTGTGGGTTTCCAAATATGTTAATTCACAGATCTGCTTTGGGTTCACGGTATCTACATGTAACAGATGAAAGAAATGAGGCCCCTAACGTTTCATCCTTTGACACCCTATGGTGCCACAGCAGGAAGTCTCAGGCTTAGTTGACAACAATATATAAAGATGGCTGAGAAAATTCCATAGGCCGTTCAGGCTCAGAGTGCCACAATGAACAGCATGGGGGCTGCGAACACATAATGGAGGAATTCCATAGACGCAAGGATGAAAAATTGACTAATGACTTAGAATGCGCTAACCATATCTTGGGTTAATTAAATACCTGTGTTGCTTTGGATAATCATACCTGCCAAACTCAAAGACACACACACACACACAATTTCTATTGATAACCTTCTTATTTGCCCTCTTAGTCAAAGAGTAACTTTCACTGTAACTGCATTACCAAAAAAAAAAAAAAAAAACAAAACAAAAAAAAAACAAGAAAAGTTATCCCCAAGCTCATACCTGCTCTAGCAAGCGAACTCCTTGTTCATTCCACCTTCTCCTATCCCACTTTTGCTATCTGGGAAGAACCTGGAGATACTACCCTGCAAAGCCACGCAGGCAATAATCAAACGAGGTCAACCTGGGGTTTAGAATCTTGTACCCAAGAATCACCAGGCCTGGATCTGTGAAAGCCAGCAATCCGAGAGACTCTTTTCTAAAGCAATCTGATCACGGTTGTGCTGTCATTCCTTAACTGCCACAGGAATCACCAGCTGCCATTGGAAGTCTTTTACAAGCACCCTGTAAATATTAAAAGATCATGTTAAAATTATACCGTGTGCAGCAGCAGCTGATGCTGTTTTATGGAGACAAAATTAGAGAGCATGGAAACAGAGCACACTACAACTCTCATGATCCCTATTTCTTACAGCTCCCCCAAGCAGGACCCTGAGCCACAATTTTAACTCTTTAGTCACAGCAGGGAATCACTCCACTGATCACTTCCGCTGAGGCAAATCTTATCCTTTAAAGTAGGTGTGTCCTCATGAAAAAATGTTCATCATCATTAGTCATCAGGGAAATTCAAATCAAAACCTCATTGAGATACCACCTTACACCAGTTAGAATGGCCAAAATTATCAGGACAGGAAACAACAAATGTTGGGGAGGATGTGGAGAAAGGGGAACCTTCTTATACTGTTGATGGGAATGCAAACTGGTGCAGCCTTTTTGGAAAACAGTGTGGAGATTCCTTAAAAAATTAAAAATAGAGCTACCCTATGGCCCTGCAATTGCACTACTGGTTATTTACCCCAAAGATACAGATGTAGTGAAAAGAAGGGCCATATGTTCCCCAATGTTCATAGTAGCAATGGCCACAGTTGTCAAACTGTGGAAAGAGCCGAGAGGTCCTTCAATGGATGAATGGATAAGGAAGATATGGTCTATATAC
Source organism: Mustela erminea (assembly GCF_009829155.1). Lineage (NCBI taxonomy): Eukaryota > Metazoa > Chordata > Mammalia > Carnivora > Mustelidae > Mustela > Mustela erminea. The sequence goes on along the minus strand of NC_045625.1, from coordinate 53,353,992 downwards.
ACAATGGAGTATCATGCCTCCATCAGAAAGGATGAATACCCAACTTTTGTATCAACATGGATGGGACTGGAGGAGATTATGTGGAGTGAAATAAGTCAAGCAGAGAAAGTCAATTATCATACGGTTTCACTTACTTGTGGAGCATAAGGAGTAACACGGAGAACATTTGGAGAAGGAAAGGAAAAGTGAATTCGGGGAAATCAGAGGGGGAAAGGAAGCATGAGAGACTATGGACTCTGAGAAACAAACCGAGGGGTTTGGAGGGGAGGGGTTTGAGGGGATGGGTGAGCCCGGTGGTGGGTATTAAGGAGGGCATAGACTGCATGGAGCACTGGGTGTGATGCATAAACAATGAATCTTGGAACACTGAAAAAAATTTAAAAAATAAAAATAAAGTAGGTGTGTCCTGAATGCCTTAGGTGCCCTTTGGTGCACTCATCACTCAACTGAGATCCAGAAGGCATCTATTAAAATACAAGGGGCTAGATGAGATTTTGAAAATACTTTTAATTTTCTTAACAGTGATGATGATATTATCCTTACTAAGTAAGAATATCCTCATTCTACAGGTGCCTGGGTGGCTCAGTCATTAAGCATCTGCCTTTAGCTCAGGTCATGATCCTCAAGTATTGGAATTGAGCTCCACATGAGGCTCCCTGCTCGGCGGGAAGCCGCTTCTCCCTCTCTCACTCCCCCTGTTTGTGTTCCTTCTCTCGCTGTCTCTCTCTGTCAAATAAATAAATAAAATCTTAAAAAAAAAAACAACTAAACGATAAAAAAAAGAATATCCTCATTCTAGGAGTAAAGGTGAAATGTCATGAGATCTGCAATTTGCTTTCAAATGGTTCAAGGGTCTAAAACCATGGAGTGAATACCCCCCACACACACATCTACACAAACTGAAAGATAACAAATGGGGCAAAATGTCAATAATTGTTGAGTTAAAGTGGAGGTTATGGAGGTATTCTTGGTGCTATTTGTTTTTTTTAGTTATTAGTATTTTTGAAAATTTTTATAACAAAAAGCTAGAAAAATGCAGACTCCAAAGAATATCTTAAATTCAGTGACTCATACTCCCTAGGTGTGGAACCAAGAAAGCATTGCTTGTGAGCTTTCCAAGCAAGCTTTTGGCACATTGGTATTTGGGAGTTGCTGAATTATAGTGCTAAATGCTGATGAAGGAATAAGTGCAATAGTTATGTGATAAAAAAGAGGAATTTGGGGTAGAAAAATAAATTCAATTAAACACCTCTATCTCCTCTTAGCCAAAAATCCACTTTTGTTAATTGGGCAAGAGTCATGTTACTCATGAATTGCACAGAAATGAAATACGAAGAATGCAGAAGACGGTTTCTATGGAGAACAGCAGGAGGACCCAGAAGGTCTGGGAGAACGGTGGAACATTCTGGGTCTTGAGTTCTGAGCAAGTGTTCAGAATTCCCGTGACCAGAATTCTTCAGTGACTTCTGCCTCTTATCATCTGTGGAACTTTAAAAATATATCAACAATTGTCTGCCACCCTCAACCCTCCCCGCCCACTGGAACAGATTCTTTCTTTCTTTTAAAATTTTTATGTATTTATGTATTTATTTATTTAAGAAAGACAGTGAGAGAGAGCATGAGAGGGGAGAAGGAGAAACAGACTCCCCTCGGAGCTAGGAGCCGGATGGGGGACTGGATTCTGGGACTGACCTAAGCCAAAGGCAGTTGCTTAAACAACTGAGCCACCCAGGCGCCCTGGAACACAATTTCTGTATTTTTCAAGCAATTAGATAATTCTAACACGCAACCAAATCTAAGAAACTGAAACCCAAACTCTTAAACCAGGTAAATTCAGTCCCAAGGGCAGGAATCTGTCATAACCATCTTGATATCCCGGTTACTAGGTTCTAAACAGATGTTAATTGGCTGAATACATTGACAGGCTAGATAGATAAACGGACAGGAATTAGGAGCTCTGGGCCATTGTGGATAATTTGAATATCAGGAAGAGAAGGCAAGAAAGAAAGGAAAGCTCAAGAGTGAGGTCCCAGGCAGAAAGGAGGGAAAGTAGACATCAAAGAAAATTCCACCTGTTTTGTAATTTTCCTCAGAGCCATGCCAGGGCTAGTAATCTCTTCTGCAAGCAAGCAGGAGAATGGGGGCAGAAAGTCTCTTTTCATGATATTTGCACATTTGGGAACCACTTCCTGTATAGGTCCTCACTGTGTTCCCTGGTCCTGAAAAGCACCAAGATATTATTTGCATATTTGCAAAATGTGAAATCTGTCTATCCACTTAAGTTTTCACCTATTTCTTGCCTGAGATTTGGGCAGGATGCAGGTTTCCTTTTAGTAATAGAATTGTGACGAGGAAAAAGCGCTTACTGGAAATTCTGGTTCTTTAAATATTGGACATAAAGAGGTGTGTTTCCTTTAGCTGGTAGGCAAGCGGAGCCCGTTGATAAGTTCTTTGTAAAATATTAACCCGGGTCCCCACCCACAGGTGGATCACCGCTGATTGTTTCTTTTGGAGGAAAGGAAGAGGAACAAAACAGAGTAAGAGGGAGGCAGGAACTCCACGAAAATCTGAGCTAGCTCCTAGAGATGTGGGTGGATTAATTGGGGCCGGCTTTGGAGAACTCGTATTACAGGAAAGTCCATTCCATTGCTCAGGGAATTATTACTCACACATTTCACCACTGCAAAGCTCCTGGATGTGCGCACTGGATGAAACAGGGTGAAGAGGACCCACCAGTGTGTACTTCAGATTCATCCTCTGTTCTGAAAGCGGAAACTTGACTTTCCGGAGTTCCAGTCAGAGGGGGTTGGTGCACATGATTTCCACAGTTTCTTCCAGCTCTTCTGGCCCCCATGCTTTCTTTCTACTCCAATTCATCATACCCACTGTTGAGATTTTTGGCTCGTGGATATCTTTGGGAAGCTCATTAGGATTCTGGACCCTCTCCCCTGAAGGATGCCCATACCTGCAACATATGTGCACATTTCGGGGGGTTCATGAGCCCCTCTGGTGTGACTGTTATAAACCCATGCCATCCGAGTCTGCTTGCAGACCTTCAAAAACTCTCTATTGCCTACCAAATACGTCCTTAAAATCTGTTGGCTGTCATTCAAAACTCCCCACACTAGCTATACTACCTAGTCTTCCAAGGGCAGCTCCCAAAACTCATTCATTAAGCTAATGTGTATGGAACATACATTTTATGTATGTATAGGCTTATGTTTCTATATATAGGCCAGGATACAAATATTAAAATATAAGTACATAATATGATATCTAAAACAGTATCACTAATGTATTTGAAATGTATTAAAATAATATACTATATTAAACATAGAACCTTATATTGGAACCAGAGGGGTAACAAAGATCTAAAATATACAGAACTTGTTATTCAGGAGTTTACAATTTAGAAGTAAAGATAAGTAAAAAAATAATGATGACATAATTTAAAAAGTGGCAAAGGGCTGTGGCAGACACTTGTTTGTCTACTCAACCTTCATCTCTTTTTTATTCTTTGCTGTCAGAGCAAAGGTTTTGTTCCATTGTTTTATTATCCTCAATGTAACTGATTTTATTCAGCTCTTTAAAAGGGATGCAAAAATAAATAAATAAAGGGATGCAAAGTGGGAGTGAATCCCTCTTTTCTACTATAGACGTTGGTGTGGGAATGGTGATCTACCACGTCTGGGAGTGTGGCAGCCATCTTGTGACTGAGGAGAGCTTTAGCTTGTGGAAGATAAACTGAGAGTGACAGAGCAGAAAGATGGAAGGAATTTGAGTTCTTGAAAGAAAGGTAGAGCTTCTGACTTGACCAACCAGGAAACTAGCTGCCTTCCATGCTTCTTGTTAGTGAAATACTAAATCCCTTTATAATTTAATTTATTCTGAGTCGTGTTTTCTGGTACTTGAGTAGAAGGCATCCTCAATGCTTAATCTTAAAATTAAGCATTTTAAGACAGGCATGGATAATGGGTTGTGGGAATCAGAGAAGGGATAGAGTAGTGGATAAATCAGGAGTTTAACCCTATATGTGTATGTATATGTATATGTGTATGTAGATATATATGTATATGTATATGTATGGATATGTGTATGTGTAATGTGCATATAGAAATACACATATTGGGGCACATGGGTGGCTCAGTGGGTTAAAGCCTCTGCCTTCGGCTCAGGTCATGATCCCAGGGTCCTGGGATCGAGCCCCACATCGGGCTCTCTGCTCTGTGGAGAGCCTGCTTCCTCCTCTCTCTCTCTTTGCCTGCCTCTCTGCCTACTTGTGATCTGTCTGTCAAATAAATAAATTAAAAAATCTTTTAAAAAAAAAAAAAGAAAAAAGAAATACACATATTGATTTACCTTTTTTTTATATATTTATTATCTTGAGGCAAGCAGCCTGGTAGGAAAGATCTGGGACTTTGGAGTCATTCTACTTCTGAGGCCCTTGAGCAGTTCTGCTTTGGGAGGATTATTTAACTTATTTTTTTTTTAAGATTTTATTTATCATTTATTTGACAGACAGAGATCACAAGTAGGCAGAGAGGCAGGCAGAGAGGGGGGGTGGGGAAACAGGCTCCCCGCCAAGCAGAAAGCCCGATGCAGGGCTGAATCCCAGGACCCTGAGATCACAACCGGAGCCGAAGGTAGAGGCTTAACCCACTGAGCCACCCAGGTGCCCCGAGAATTATTTAACTTATATGAGTATTTTCACCTATAAAATAATACAGTACTCCCTACCTTGTAGAGTTTCCTGAGGCTTAAATGAAATGAGGTATATGAAGTGGTTGGCACAGTGCCTGATGCATGATACACCTTCAACATATGATATCTGTTACTATTGTTTCTTTTGTGCGGACAAAAATTCTGCATTGGTACCTACTATTGCTGGACGCTTTCCTAGGCATTGGTGGCAGTGGTGAAAGAAAACCAGTACAATGGCTGCTCTCAGGGAGCTTCTGATTTGAATACTGATGACACAATTAATAGTATAATGAGAAACCGAAACAAGTGTGAGAAGTGAAGGTATAGAGCACCATGTAATCAGGCAAGGGGCTAAACTGACCTTGTGTAGGGCTTAAGGGGGGCTTCACTGAGGAAGTGGAACGGGGCCCGGTAGGAAGATCATCATTCTAGCTTTACAGAAACAAATATATTTATTTATGTGTTCCCAGACTGTAAACTATTCAAGGTCAGGAATTATTTTCAAATAATTGTGCATTCCTTTATTTACATTCTTGGTACCGAGCACAGTGACCAGTCTCATCACCACCATAAATATTTGTGAACTGAATGAATGAAGGTTTCTGACACCCACTCCCCTTGTCAAAAAAAAAAGGGGGGGTTGGAGGGGTGTATGAAATGTCTATTTCTAGGAGATGAGGACTGGAAAGCACGTGAACACATAGTAAGGCCTCAATAACTGGTAGTTCCTATTATTATTACTACCATTATTGCTTTATAATTTGCACAAATTACATCTGCTATAGTGTTGTAAGTTCCAGGGCAGAGGGAAATGTGTCTTATTTATTTTTGCTTATCTCTGGTTTCTCAGCACAGTGTCTTGGGTACAATAGATCTTTTATAAAAATCAAGAAGGTGCATGACATTCTTTATTAGGAATCAAATTGACAATTTAAAGAGACTATGTATATTGAAAAAATAAATTATCAAAGCTATGCTAACTACTCTCTGTGGAGAATACTTAATGCCAAGGTTCTAGAATCGAGATAAAAGTATATATATTTTTAAAAAAACCTTTAAAAACTCTTACGAGGGGTGCCTGGGTGGCTCAGCTGGCTAAGTATCTGCCTTAGGCTCAACTCATGATCCTGGAGTCCCTGGATGGAGCCCCACATCAGGCTCCCTGTTCAGCAGGAAACCTGCTTCCCCATCTCTCTGCCTGCCTCTCTGCCTACTTGTGATCTCTCTCTCTCTGTCAAATAAATACTAAAAATATATGTAAAAGGGTATTGAAAGTATAAATCAGAATCCTGGGAGCATTCTTGAGAAGTCAGGGGTTTGGGAGAGGGGACTCCCCATGTGGTTGGAGGGGACTTTATTTATACGAGAAATGGTTTTTTTTTTTTTTTTAACAAAAAAAGACCAGGAGCACAAGATGACAAAATGTCAAATATTCTGGTGGTAAGAACTGGAGTGTTTGTATAATATCCTTTGCACTTTTTTCTATGTATTTTGAATTTTGCAAAACAAAGCTTTTTTCAAAGAAAGAACATCTGAATGGAAAACAGTGAACTCAGCCCTTGTGGTTTTTCAGAATATAAAGCTCTCTGATGTGCTGCTCTCTACACTTGATCATCACAATAACTTTTTTAAAGATTTACTTACTTAGTTTAGAGAGTGAGAGAGAGCACGAGCAGGGGAAGGGGCAAGGGAAGAGGGAGAAGGAGAGAATCTCAAGCAGACGCCCCACTGAGCGTGGAGCCTGACATGAGGCTCGGTCTTGCAACCCTGAGATCATGACCTGAGCCAAAATCCAGAGTCAGATGCCTAACTGACTGAGCCACTCAGGTGTTCCCACAGTAATTTTGAAGTAATTATTTATCACCCTCATCCTATCTGGGCAGAAAATGAGACCAAGACTGATGAGGGAATTGCCATGACCCCCTCTCAAGTTAGGGTAATGCTTGGCTGAGAACCTGACCAAGGGATGATTTCTCTTTCAAGACGCAACACTGATATCCTTCAAATAAGATTGCTGAGCAAGAGATCAAAGAAATTAGCTCTGAGGCCTAGAGGCAAGAGATCGCAAAGAGATCTAAACTGATGGGCAATGAATGAGCAAATATTTTAATACAAATAGAAAATAAGCTCTAAATGACCTTAGGCTGGTTGCTTAAACTATTTAAGGCCTATTTTCCTCACCTGTAAAATAAGGTATTTACTGGGCACCTGGGTGGCTCAGTTGGTTAAGTGACTGCCTTCAGCTCAGGTCATGATCCTTGAGTCCCAGGACTGAATCCCACATCAGGCTCCCTGCTCAGCAGGGAATCTTCTTCTCCCTCTGACCCTCTCCCCTGTCATGCTCTCTCTCTCACTCTCTCTCATTCTCAGGTAAATAAATAAAATCTTTAAAAATAAAAATAAAATAAGGTATTTACCCACCTCATAAGACTTTTATGAGGATTGTACTCATAGGTGAAATTTAAGAAACAAAACAGAGGATCATAGGGGAAGGGTGGGGAAAATAAGATTAGATCATATCAGAGAGGGAGACAAACGATAAGACATTCTTAACTCTAGGAAACAAACTGAGGGCTGCTGGAGGGGAGCATGGTGGGGGATGGGGTAACTGGGTGATGGCCGTTGACGAGGGCTGGTGATGTGATGAGCACTGGGTGTTGTATGTAACTATGCATCACTGACCTCTACCTCTGAAACAAATAATACACTATTTGTTAATTAATTGAATTTAAGTAAAATTGTAAAAAAGATTTTAATGAAGATTATATAATATATGTATTGATGTATTATATAAGTTTTCTCATCTATACCTTATGCAAGAGACTCAGCATAATATCTGGCCCTTAATAGATGTTCAGTATTTGTATGTTTCCTCTCAGGTGCCCTCGCTCCTGGGTATTAGGTGGAAACATTGAGAGCTGCCTTTTTTTTTCTTAACAGTAAAAATGGATGAACGTGGGCAATTTCATGAGGTTTGAACTATGAAGGTCAATTATGATACCACTCTCCACTGTCTCATCTTGAATTCACATGAAGGAAGAGCAGAGCAGAGTTTGAATAAGACGGATGATTGTTTGGGGCTTGGGTTGAGAGTCTATTTGCAAGGATAAATAAAAGGGATTTGCAAGCATGTAAGAAGGACAGTCCAATTGGCAGGGATAGGTTTACATAATCAGGGTTAGGCAATTGCAAACAAGACAGTTGCTCAATAGCTCTTGGCACCAAAATATATTGACCAGCTGGGATATCATTAATGCTTAACAGTTTCATCCTTATGGCCGTATCTTGGCCAATTAGGTTGTCTTTGACCACCGAAGGGTATAATATATTCTGATGTAAATGCCACATGTGTATCTGCATATCACATATTCTATTAATTCAATGTAGAATATACACTAAATATAAGTGCATCCACTTCTTTGGAACGCCAGGTTAGATGGTGTGATTAAAGAGAAATAGAATTAAAGTATACCTTGATTCCTTTAAAAAAAATCAATATTCTGGGAAACACCTTTTTGTGTATACTGTGCATAATAAGGTTCAAATAATCAAAATAATTTTACGATGAAATTTTTAAAGGATGATTACAGAAAAAGAAATAGGGTGAGGGAAATCCAGGTTTATATAATGTACGAATACAAATAAATACAGAAGAAGAAAGGGAACCCCTAGGACAGTGATTTTTCTGTTAACAGAGGACTGCTGGCAGTGTCAGAAGAAACACTTGGAGTATTATCATTAGCCTCAGAAGAAATATGAGAGATACCCCAGGTACATCGTCTCCAGATAGCACCTTTAAGTTACGGGACAGAAAAAGCACCATTAAGACAAAATTTAAGACAATTGAATGCCATGACATTTCCCAGAACGCTTCGTACACTAAAATTTAATACATTAAAATATTCAGAATATTTTCAGACCTTGCAAGTATGACATTTACAGAATAAAAGTCTGTAATATGGAGTTTTTAGAATGCAACAAAACAAAAACAAAAACAAAACAAAACATCATCCCAACATAGAACTCTAACTTACTACCTACTCCGAAAAGGATAAAGAATTTCACCAGTAAATTGTTTCCATTTCTAAGCAGTTTGTGTAATTTGACGTCCACTGAAATTCTTTGGTTACTTTCATTGGCATCTCTGGACTGACCTTTCAGCCTGGCAGTGCAGGTCATATATTTTTATTCCCCCATTATGGAGATACTTGTGTGGCCTCCAGTGATTGCTCCCTCTCCCTATGTGAACCACTGAAAGTAACGCTCCTTCCTCAAAGCCAAGGACCTGACATTAACAACCTTATATGGGGCGTATCCAAAGAACTATGAGGCAACCAAGCAAGCTATTCCTTACATCCATGGAAATTAAATAATCATCTGATGGAAGCAAATAAAACACAGCCTGAAATGCAAAGAATCTGCCCTACAAATACTAGAAATGGATTTTTGGTGGTACTTTGACTAAAGAAGCCAATTTTTAGGGCCCACTTTCTTTCTTTTCCAACTTCAGATGGAGGACTTTTAACAGAATGTGGAGACCCTAGGTCATGGAATATTGTAGCGGAAAGGACTTAAGCAATCATCCGATTCAAGTCCCTTACATAGAGATGAAGCCCTCAAGATGGAGAAAGCTTCCACAACTCCTTAACATCCTCCTGCCAGAGGGGCAGAGCCAAGAGTAGAACCCAAACATAGACCCACAACTAGATGAACACCATTGCCTCTAAATTGTTCTATCTCACTACTTTTGAACCACCTTTCTCTTAAAATAGTGTGCACTCGCTTACACTTCCAAGCTGAATAATCCAGCACCTTTGCTACTACAGTTTTGCTTTTCAAAGATAATAGTGGGGTCTCTTTTTAAGTAGAAAATCCTGGGATGAAGGGATCCTGGGCATGAAATTCTGCCTGGGAGCCTGCCTGGAGGAGGTGTCCATGCTCATGTTCGGTCTTCATCTTGCACTGGCACTCCTCCACCAGCATCACCACCTTGACCACAGGGGCAAGGCTGGTGCAGTTCAGTTGCAAGTGCATTGTGGTGAACTTGGCAGGCGAGCAGTGGGAGCAGAACATGTGGGAGTGTTGTGAAGCTCCAGGTAAATGAATGGACCCACATTTTCCAAAGCAAAGGTTGTTCTGTACAACAACTTTCTCACAGTCTTCATGGGTGATTGTCTACAAGGCAAACACATCTCTATTCAGTCATCTTGAGTCATTTCATTAACACACGTGATGCAGAAGCAAAAGACTCTAAGTCTGAAGATAATTCAAACTAAAATGTCAAAAAATTTCCAGTTTGGCATATATTACAATATCTGAGCCATGGTTAATCTCCTAGGGCATAAAGCCACCTCACATAAAATTTCTTTTATTGGACAGATTACTAAATGAGCCTTTAGGAAATCCCTAAGTTAATGAGAAAATGCTTTACATCTTACATCTGAACTTGAAGAAATTTTGTCTAATTAAATGTTACCAGTTGAAAAATTCTAATGGCTTACTTCCTACACGAATAATGTGCCTTATCTTTCTATGCCCCACAGTGCATTATGCATAATAGATTCTCCATCCGTGTTTGTTCAACTGCTCATAGAGTAGATCAGAACATCAAGATGAATCCTATTCTATTTTGCAGGGCCTATATAGTACGTTTAAATCTAAGTTGCATGGGACAAAGCATTCACCATACATTACATCACCTCTGCCCCTTCCATCCCCCTTCACCTAGCTTTATGTGCCCTTCAAGACATATGAGTCAAACACCTTAATTTTAATTTAATTAGCAATAGAGTTAAAAATAAGAGTTTCAAAGGAAATTCAATTGCGTGATTTCTTGGGAGCAATTTTCTAATTGCACATGGCCAACAAAGCAGTCATTATTATTTGATAATGGACTTATTGCTACATATCCTTGCCTTTTCAGGCAGAATACTTAACTGCCTTACACAGTCAATTACCTTATAATACTGCCTGTTTAATTGGGTAGCATTATTGGACTGTAAAATTTTACTCTCCCCTGCATTGCTTTGGGTTCAGTATCTTCGTGTTTAAGGACCTGATGCAGTGTCTCAATTTAATTTAACATTTGGAGCGCAGGGCTTGCCAGGACTGACTGGAGGAAGCGGCTAGTAGAAAATGCCCCTTTGTCTTAATAGTGCAGAATCGATCACAATAACCATAAGTCAGGCAATGCGACAGGAAGTAGGAGGTGTTTCTGAGGGGAGAAAATGTGATCTCACATTCAATATCACATCATTGATATTATTTCTTGAAAGCTTATGAGAAAATAAGTTAAATTAAATCATTTTTGCCACCATAACCATAGAAACAATGTCACGACTTCCATCTGACAGCCTAGGAAATAGTTGGGTGGGAAATACAGGGGATTAAGACTGAGATACTTGTGTACGTGAGTGTTTAGCTAGGAGTCCAGTGTTTCCCACCTTATCTACAGGTAGAGTCAACCTGCTCGTCCACATCCCAATAGAACATAGAGGTATAGCTAGAGAGAAGTTCTGGTTGGCACTCCCAAGCTCCCACTTCTAACTGAGGGGAGAGTCTTAATTATCTGTCCAGATAGAACACCTCCAGCATATAAACAAGTTAACCCCCCTAAGACAAATGTCTGTGACATCAGTAGGAATGATTACTCATCTGAACAGTAGCGTCATACCATTCTCACAGCATTTCCGGGATACCAAGAGACAATGGAGAGTTAGAAGGAAATTTGGAGAATGTAACGATAGTTTGCCACATGTTACGACGAATACCCAAGGATCCAGTCAGGAAATTAGGTAAGAATCAGGATCCCAGCAGCCTCCTCCTCAACTCTCCACCTGCCCCAGCTGTCCTCCCCTTTCTTGCCAACTCGGATCCCCTCCCCCACCCAGAGCAGATACCTGGCCGAAGGGCACTGTCCTACAGGTCTCCTGATGTACTTCATGGCTTTTGATGGGCAGGATGATTCCCTGAGAGGCTGGGCTCATTCTGAACATGAAGTGGTGCCAGAATTTCTTGGCCTCTTCCCGAAGAGGAGATTTCTCCATCTGCGTCCCATCTCTGGGCTGGGTGACGGCGTGGGTCCCAGGTGGGATGCGCTCAGGGACCAAGTCCTGGGGTGGATGCAGGTCTCTCTCGGGCTTCTTCCAGAACTTGCCAAACTTGGATAGCATCTTCCCTCTCTGCCTCTGGCCTTCTCCTACCCCTACGAGGTGGGGCACCGCGACAAAAAGGTCTGGCTTCTCCTCGGCATCCTCGTGGTTGTCAAGGGGGAGCTCTCTGTGATCCCGTTCTGGGAGCACAGGGGAGCCAGAACTAGGACTTGGGCGGCAATCTCGCTGTGCAGCCCTCCCTAGAGGCAGGAGCACCAGCAGCTGAAGTAAGAGAAGACACATGCTGTCGGGGGCCCAAGCTTCTTGCGCTTTCACAGATGGTGAGCCCTAAAGGAGAGAAAGGCTCGCTCTCTGCGGGAATGCAAACAAGGAGATCCTATATATAGATACCTGCCTTGTGGAACGGAAAGGCAGGTGGTCAGTAGCCAGGCACAGTAAACACATTTATTGTTTGCTTGAATTATGTAGTGCTAATGGTGTCATGCCTTCACTTGAGTTTTGTGTATTTAAGAAGGCACCAGTGAAAGCCTGAGACCCAGGGGGTAATTAGCTGGCACTTTATCTATCGTCTGAGATTTACAGAGCCATCTCTGAGAAAACAACACATTCTTCTCCCGGATTTCCCATCACTGTTATTAGAAGAAGGACCAGAGTCAACAAACATTTGTGTGCATCTGCTTTGTATTGGGATCGGAAAGACGAGACATGTTTTTTATGACGGAGGTATATCAGATAAAAATTAAAGGCATGTATTTAGCAAATGCCCAAGTCTTCAGGCTTTACACACACACACACACACACACACACACAGTCAGCCAAATAAGTATATCAAAATTATAAGGAAGGAAAAGGAAGAAACAGAAGAATGTTAACTTTGTTGAGCGGAGGACTCTCCCTCTCACTTACAGGTAGCTGGGGTTGTTGATTCTTGTTTGCTGGCAGGATACGGGAATACATTCTCCCTTTTCTCGCAAGGAAACTCCCAGCTCCCAAATTAACCCCCTCACTTGAAGAATCAAACACTTGATGCTAAATTTCACAACTAGCCAGCCATCAGATAAACCCTTTCAATTGTTCACAAATTTCTCAACAGGATCCTCCCTAATGGATTGCTCAGCACCTTCAGGGCAGGTGGGGGGAAATGTCTCCTTCAAGCCACCCTATTGATTTTGTTCTCTTTCTCTAAACAAAGAGCCAGACTTGAAAACGTGGATTCTAAGAACCAGGTTTGATAGCTCAGGGCCTAAAACTGGCTGGTCAGTTCTTTACCTGACAGAATCCACATCATCTTCCTTATTCCACGGTAATTGATGACCAGGTTAATTAAAGAGGGAGACAAGCACCCATCTTCAGGAACCAAAGGAAAATTTGTTAGTTGACAAGACTCCCATTCAAAAAGGTTATAAATCACCCAAGGGCATGAGAAAGAAACAGATCCACAAAACCGAAATCCCAGAATTGAATTGCGTTGTCCCCCCACACCATTTGAATAGTATCTCCACTGGAAATTAATCCCATACTGGCTTATATATCTTCCCTTTTAATTTAATTACCATATTCTTTGCTTTTAGTAGCACATAATCCTGGAACATTGTCCCCATTTTCATACTGATTAAGCTTTCTTTCCAAGAATTGACCCACTGGAATCTTTTTTCCAGACATTTGTGTTCCTTTTAATAGTCATGCCTGATTGCTGCGACATAAAGCCTGAAGTGAGTTCCTTTATTTACAATAATGAGCTATTTTTAAATGGACCGTCGTTTTCCAGAATTCTCTCAGAAGAGACATCTTTCGCCTGTACTAAATACCCACAGGACCCGGGCTAGTATGAATTAAGATACACTTGATCTATATTAAATGAGCATTAGTATTTGCCATTTCTTTTAATGTAGTTTCTTAAGTTGCCTTCTATTAGAATTTCTTGATTCCCCTCAACTATCCAATGACATAGCCTTTTCAGCGCTGGCCACTCTGCCCTGATTATAAATATAATCTGGACACCAGCTAGGTTTCTCCATTTCTGGGATCGAGCCTGGAGGCAGGTTCCCTGCTCAGGGGAGAGCCTGGTTCTCCCTCTGCCTCTGCCCCTCCCCCCTGCTCATGCTCTCTCTCTCAAATAAATGAATAAAATCTTAAAAAAAAAAAATAAAAATTACTCATGCAGAATTTACTTTTGCTGTCTTACCATTCCCGTTGGGAAGATGTACCAATATCCTGAAGGAAAAAGCTAGCAAAGCCTTCTGTGATGAGAACTTAAGTCTGTCTTCAACCCTAGTCTTTTATGGTTAAGGGCGGATGGCCTTCACCTTTCACCCCATGTCTTTTCAGTAAATCTGAAACTATGTATGTGATACATTGTAGCTTACTCTTATGATCGTAAACAGTTTGTATCTTTTAACAAAACAACACTGCCTTGGTGGGTCCTCTGTGACCTAGGCATCTAGTTTACCTCCCCATTTGGATGAAGCCAAATGGAGGTAGGCAAGGAGGGGGCCTCCAGACTCAGCAGGTGGCGGTGTGGAGAGAGCACAGCAAAACCGCTGGTGGACATAGTACCAAATGCTAGGGTGAGAGGCAGGCCCGCCCAGGCTTCCATAAGCTAAGTCCATTTTTTGGGCTAACCTGCATGAGACCAGGGGGACTAAACTGTCATTCATTCTTTCCGCATTGACAACTCAAGTTCAGCATCACCTGAACACCATTTTCAACTTGACCTGGTTTTCCCAGGCACTACACAGTCTGGAGGACCAGGTGGGGCTCCCAGAGTCCCTGAGAGGACATGGCTGCTGTGTTTTTCTGTCCCCCTCTTGCAGACGCTCAGAAGGGGTTTATAAAATGTCTAGTGCTTTTTAAAGAGAAACAAAGAGGGTAAATTCTTTCCTGGAAACCCCAGACCTACAACAACAGAAGGCGAGAGGCCGTGTTAGGGTCAGAGGTGAGCATCAGAGGTGAATTGAGAGGCAGAAAAAGGAATTTGGGTGAATGGATTTGTGAAAGAAATCTGCTCAGGGTGCATGCCACTGTTTCTTAGCTACTTCTCTTTACAAAATATGGAAACACAGTAGGATTGTGGGGGCTTGGATTGTTGTAGAGGAGGCCCAAAGTAAGCAGAATCTTTTTATTTTTTCCCAAAGAACAAGGACTAGGGCATATTAGGGTGAGTGGTTTCCCCCTTAAACCTATTATCTTGATTTAGTTTAGTAAATTATTCAAAACATGACACGTGGGGCCCCTGGGTGGCTCAGTCATTGAGTGTCTGCCTTCCTGGCTCGGGTCATGATCCCATGGTCCTGGGATCCAGCCCCACACTGGGCTCCCTGCTCGGTGGGAAGACTGCTTCTTCCTCTCCCAGTCCCCCTGCTTGCGTACCCTCTCTATTGTGTCTCTCTCTGTCAAATAAATAAATAAAAACCTTTTAAAAAAATAATGGAACTCTCCCCTCCCTGCTGCTATCTATGGAACGGAAACATTAGGAAGAACTCATTCCCCAAAGCTGTTCTCTCACTGATGCATTCATTCATACTGCACCTATGAGAGCCGACTGTGCGTGGTCCTGGGGATAAAATGGTGAGGCTGTCCTTGCCCAGGCCCCCTGGAGTTTGCCGTCTATAGTGGGAGATCTGTTTCTTCAGAATAAGTTACATGAGGAAAAAACCTTGGCAGATACCATTCCTGTACTAATCAAAGACCTTCAAGTAGGTCCAAATTCCAAAGGCACGGTGGACGGTCACACTGTGTTTAGGTTAATTTTATTCAATAAGTAGGTGTTGGGGGTTCCTGGGTGGCTCAGTCGGTGAGGCATCCGACTCTTGATTTCAGCTCAGTTCATGAGCTCAGTGGCATGAGATCAAGCCCCGAGTCAGGGCAGGTTCCAAGCTGATCATGGAGCCTGCTTGAGATTCTCTCTCTTTCCCTCTTCCTCTGCCCCTCCCCACCCCGCCCCTGTTCTCTTTCTTCCTTGCTCTGACAGGTAGATAGATAGATAAAGGTGTTGAGTGCAAAGATGTGTAACCAATGCAATAATTTTCTCTTATTTTTGATGACATGGTGTATACTTGCAGTAACAAAACTCAAATAGTACAAAAAGTGTACAATTAATGGAAAATTTTCCTGTAACCTCCCACACTTCCTGTCCTGCCATGGAGACAGCCACTGTTATCAACTTCTTTATATTCGACCTTTTAAATTTATCACCTGTTATGGGCTGCATCGTATCCCCCTAAGATTTACGTGTTGCAGATTCAACCTCTTCATCCTTCAGAATATGACGGTATTTGAAAAGAAGGCTTTTAAAGAGGTAATGATGTTAACACGGAGCCATTAGCGTGGGCTCTGACCCAACAAGACAGGTGTCCTCATGAGGAAAAGAGAGGAAGACAAAGACACAGGGGAGACCACGCAGAGACATCAGGAGGGATGGCAGTCTGCATGCCAAGGAGAGAATTTCCAGAAGGGCACAGGCTTACCAGCACCCAGGGATCAAGCTTCCAGCCTCCAGAACTGTGAGAAAATAAACTTCCATTTTTTAAGTCCCCAGTCTGGGACCCTTCGTTATGCCTCCCCACCCCCAGCAAACTAATACATACACTCAAAGAGAACCAAATGGGGAGCCAATAAAAAGGGTATATATCAAATGGTGCAGCACGTCACAAAAATCCCTCTTTTTCACTTTTAGGCACTGATCCCCACGTTACTTTTTAGGGTCAGATTATTCTGTTGGCTGTTCCATTGATCTACAGCTCTCTGTCCCAAACACTCCCGCACCTTGGAGAAACGTTCCATTTCTTTTGCAACTGGGAATGTATCTATCACTGTGAAATGTGACTAATCAGCTACTTACCCAGATGGTAGTGAGGGCTCCTGCAAATCTAAAAGAAGGCCAAGACAGCTGAGGCCACGTCACAGTGTGCCCCACCATCCCGTCACCCACCCATCCCCACTGCCCACAGCCTCAACTTACAATCACTGATGCTAAGCCTCTGCCCTGCGCCTCTTCTCCATCCTTAAAATTCACCTTGATCACTTCTCCCTCTGCACGGGGTTTGCTCTCAGAGAGAGTAATGTAAGGGCAACTAACTTTGGACTGAAAGCCAGAAAACCTTTATCTGATTCCCAACTCTGCCTTCCAGCTTGGTAGCTATAGGATCACAAGCACTCCGGGTCCTTAAACCTTGTCAGGGACAATACCACTTGCCCTGCCTTCCTCATTGGGCCCATTGTCTTTCTTTTCACCCCAAATCCTGCTGGCACCCTGCATGACGTCTGTGTCTGCACGGATGGGTCTGCCCAACAACAGGCCATCAGCATGACATGCTGCCCTATTCAAGACCCTATTGAAGTCTGATGACCTCCATTCCCCTGGCCTCTCCCTCCCCCTCCATTTCGACTCGTTTTTATCAGGAAAGGCTCCACCTCTACACGGTGGGTTTCACGATCTCTCTCCCTCTCTTTCTCTCTCTCTCTCTCAATCACTTCCTGTTGTTTCAGTTCTATAGAGCCCTTCCCTGTGCTCCTCGTTATCCTTGTAATAGTCCTACCAACAGCTGTAGCTACATGGTGATTTGTCTGAACATTGGTTGAACATCTGTCTCCACTTTAGATTTTAAAGCCCATGAAAGTAGGACCGTGTCTCCTGGAAGCACCGTCTCAGGCCTTAGAACAGGTCCCGCCACCTGGTAGGCGCTCAAAATACTGGTCATAAAAATGAGTGGATGACGATCTCGAAGCTCTCCGGTCTTCACTTCCTCCCCTAGCCTGGTTGGATTCAGGACCCATCACTTCAAACGTGTGCAATATTCCCAATTCCCTTGCTCCTTTGCCCTTCTCTTGCACCCATCTAGTGGAGCTCCAGGTCTGAAGTCACCCAGCTGTCACCGTTCCTGGGCCACACCTGGGTTGTGGAATGCTGGCAGGGTCAATGTCAAAGTGGCAGATAAGGGCTCCTTCTACAGTAACCACCCTCCTTCTTAACAGAACCCTCTGTACTGCCCAACAATTTTCCTATTACTCTACCCAACTCTGTCTTTATTTTCTCTACAGATTATTTTAAAAACTTCTCTGTCTCCAGCCTTTGACCATGCAACTCCTTTATGGTCTCCAGCAAATGATCTCATCCCTTCTTCCACGGACGAAGATGGAAGCCAGCAGATGGGAGAGTTCTCTCCCATCCGACCATCCCAGCATCCTGATTCATTTCTCTCTTCCACTCTGCCCTTGCATGCCACCATTTCCAATCTACCGTAGCGAATATTCTCCCCCATCAACCTTCTTCTTCTCCATGGCTGCCTCCCACTAGCATTTATACAACCTTTCCTTATTTTGAATCTTTTAAAAATCTCTTTCTTTCTCACAAGTTTTCAGGTTCTACACTTTGGTGTTATCTTCTGCATTCATGGGAAAGTTTTGAAAAGAATTGTTCAAACAACCTCCGTGTTCTCACATCCCCTGATACATCGACCCACGCAGAGTTTGGCTTCAGCACTGTCTTAAATCCTCCTTCCCAGGATCACCCATCCCTCCTCATAGCTGTTGCAATTCTCTGCGATATTTAACTCATTTCTCATAAATCTGGTCCTAAAGAAAATGGAGAAAAGGAGGTCAGAGTGGGCAAAACAGCTATGAAAATCCTGAAGATTTAAGCTATAAGAGCAGAACAACCATCTGGCCAGCTCCCTGGGTAGCGGAGGATTTACAAGGGGTGTCTCACTCAAAACACTAGAGTTTCTTTGGGATTCTAGAAGCCAGGTCCCTTCTTTACTTGGCCATTTGGTGATTCTTTAGACTTGGCTTAATTTGGGTGCATGTGTGTCTTCGTAACTAGGAGAGGAGGCTCCCAGGAGGCAAGGTCTGCATTTGCTGGAGATGGCATTGTCAGCAGCTGAGAACAGGGATTTTGTTAAATGCAGTTTTCTCTTTCTTTTCTGTGCCTGGTCCCTTGCTCGACACTTAGGAGGTTAACGAGTGCTCATTTTAACATGCCAAATCCAATAAAAATGTGGACGGAAACTTCTGACATGCGGCCTTGTTGGGCTCTACTTTCCAAGAGCTATCTCTTTGTCCTGGAGAACTTAACCTTAATTCTCTGCGTTCAGACTCTATTTTAAAACCAAATTTCCATGGACTCTGGGAAGACTCAGAATAAACCTTCCTTTATAACCCAGCCTGGCCACAGTCTCAGAACTTTGAACTTTGTCTTACCAGCCACAGTTCCTAGGCAGGTTGCTCTTTGAGGATAAATTACACTCCCAGAAAAGGTAGCTCCTGCCAGAGGACTCTATCTGTGTTAGGTGACTTACGCAGCTTGTAAATTGTTTTCCTCCAGTTGGAAGAAGAGGGTGGTGTATCACCAACAGAAATGAGTGTAGGGGGCATCTGTCTGAAAACCATTTCCCTACTGGCTACCTTGCCAGTTTCTGCTTATACAATGCAGGCAGCTTGGGGGAACCATATTGTCCCTATAAGCTCATAACACATGGACAAATGATTAAAAACACATGGAAAACAGTTCCACAGCTAAGCTAAAATTCAGATGGGAATGGAAAATCAACTTGCAAAGCTTTCAACTGACTCGGGGCCAAATGTGGGACAGAATGTGAGGAGAAGTTGCCAAAAGAGAGGGAAGTTGGGGGAAAAAAAGCAGCTCATGGATAGGAAACCTAAAACAATGACACCTTGTATTGACAACCCTTTCCTAACTCTCCAAGAGTAGGTACCAAAATCAACTCTGGAAATATTAAGACCTTCCTTTCGTGAAAGATTTCAGACAGATTTATATTTTCTACCCTCCATAAATAAAGGTTGGCTTGACTATCTTGGCAACACCTATGTAGAAACATAATGTTAAGTATCTGTAACATAAATATTAAAATATTACACATTTTTCCTTTTCCCTTGGAGGTGTGGGAATTAAGTAACAAGGTGACATGAGACAAACTGTGAAAAATCATGACAATAAAATGCAAAAGCAAAGCAGAACTTTCCAGGAAGGCTTGCCTTCTGTTGCCTACCTGACCCGAGGCCCAAGGTGGCCATAAAGCTGGGGAGGCCTTTGTCGTATTTTCAAAAGTTCCATTCTTAGTTCAAATCTGAAACTCTTTGGAAGCTTGTTATTTGAGGCTGGTCCCTAAAATGACCCAAGAATTCTGGTGGGTAGGAAACCCTCAGGCAAGGAGATTTCCTGGGAGCCAGATTCTGCTGGTGTTTCCTGTCCTTTCACTTCCTGCCTGAATCTGTCCTGACGGCCATACAAGCCGAACCACCTTTCCTCTCCATTTAGCACCATTTAATTCTTCACGTGTTCACCCGGCGGCAGGATGGACCCTCAAGACACAGAACAAGCATGTTCCTGAAATACTGAATGCAAAGGGAGATTGTGAAAACATGGCTCCCGGGAGGAGCCATTCTTAGAAGAAGAACTATCCTTCCAGTCCTTAGCAACAAACAATTCTTTCTGCCGCGTGGGAAACCATCTGCTAGCGTGGCTCTCTTTATCATGAGATTTGTGTATCACAGATCATGTCTGAAAGCAAGGCATATTGGGGTTTTAAAAAGGGCTTCGTTGGTCATCTGGACTTCTCCAAAAGCTGGAACCACTTCCACGTTCCACACAAATGTCCTAACATGTGGAAGTGTTCTCACTTGTCATTCAGAACTTTAAAACCCCTACTCTCCTCCGCCCCCCACCCAGATCCTCCTTCCCTGTTTACTGGTGAACACAAGCACTGTTGAAAATCGTCACTTTCTTGGGGGGCCCGGGTGGCTCAGTTGGTCAAGCACCTGACTTCGGCTCTGGTCTTGATCTCAGGGACGTGGGGTCAAGCCCCGAATCTAGCACCACATTCAGTGTGGAGATTGCTTATTGCTCTACTCTGCCTCAGTCTCCCTCCCTCTCCCCAGTCCTCCTTGTGCTCTCTCTCAAATAAATAAAATCTTTAAAAAACTTGTCACTCTTTTCCAGGTACTTTGCCCCGCCCCCCTCCCCCAAGTACACACACAACAGCTTTTAATAAGGTAGCATTTATGGAGTACCCGTTATGTTCCAGGCATGTTCTTTGTAGTTTCACATTTAATCTTCACAGCAATTTTTCCAGAAAGTTATTGTCATCCCCATGTTACACATGAGAAACCTAAGCTTAAAGAATTCAAGATACAGAGCAAGTACATGGTGGAATCGTGCTATAAACCCAGCTCATGTTTGTCTCCCCCATCAGTTTCCTTTTTGCAATGTAGTTTTTAAAAAGGTGCATGCAGCCATCAAGAAAAAAAAACCCGAAATCTTGCCATTTGCACTGACGTGGATGGAACTAGAGGGTATTATGCTAAACGAAATAAGTCAATCAGAGGAAAACAATTATCATAGGATCTCTCTGATATAAAGAATTTGAGAGGTGGGGCGGGGGGGTCTTGGGGGGAGGGAGGGAAAAAAATGAAACAAGATGGGACCAGGGAGGGAGACAAACCGTAAGAGACTCAATCTCAGGAAACAAACTGAGGGTTGCTGGAGGCCGGGAGGCCAGGGTGGGCGCTGAGGGAGGGATGGGGTGGCTGGGTGATGGACATTGGGGAGGGTATGTGCTATGGTGAGTGCTGTGAATTGTGTAAGACTGACAAATCACAGACCTGTACCCCTGAAATAAATACATTATATGTTAACTTAAGAAATAAATAAATAAATAAATAAAATCATGCATCCATTATTTTATATTCTGCTATTTTAAAATAACATTATGTGATTGAATTATCACTTTAATGGAGACAATATAATTTTCCATTAAGTGTTCTTCTGTCATTGGATATTGAAATCATACAGTCGTATGCCAATATTTTACTGCCCTGAAATAAGGATATTGTTAGACTTAGAGCTCTCTTTTCTTTTGAAAATCTTCCATGTTGTAGAAATTATTGTTTCTTTCTTCAAACAGCTTTATTGAAATACAATTGACATACAATAAACTTGTGCTTAATGTATAATTTGATAGATTTAGTCATATAGGGGCGACCGGTTCAGTCAGCTAAGCGTCTGCCTTTGTTCCGCTCAGGTCATGATCTCGGGGTCCTGGATTGAGCCCCTCGGTGGCCGGCGGGGGGGTGGGGTGGGGTGGGGAGGGTCTCTGCACAGCAGGGAGTCTGCTTCTCCCTTACCCTCTGCCTGCCGCTCCCCCTACTTGTGCTCTGTCAAATAAATTTTTTAAAAATAGACACATATATGTATACCTGTGAAACTATTACCACAATCAAGAGAGTGAATATATCCACCACCCCTAAAATTTCCTTGCATCCTTTTTCAGTCCTTTTCCTCTGCCTTTTCCTGTTCTTCTCTCCCATTCCCAGGTAGCACCAGACTTGCTTTCTGTTACTATACAGAAAGTTTGCACTTTCTAGAATTTTCTATAAATAGAGGACCTATACACTGTGTGTTCTTTCTTGTCAGGCTCTTTGAGTCAGCATAATTCTGTTGAGAATCATCCATGTTGTTGTAGCAATCTCCCACTTGTTTATATTTCTGAATAGACTTCATTGCAAGGATGTACTGTAATTTGCATATCCACTCACATGATAATGGACATTTGGCTGTTTATACTTTTGACTGTCACAAATAAAGCTGCTATGAACATTCATATGTAAGTCTTTGAATGGAAATAAGCATTCTTTTCCCTTGTGTGAGTCACTAGGAGGGGAATGGCTGGATCACATGGTAGGTGTATGTTTAACTTTTTAAGGAACCACCAAATTGTTTCCCAGAGGCTGGACTATCGGATATTTCACCGGCAGTGTGTAAGGGTCCCAGTTCCTTCATATCCTCACCAACACTTTGTATGGTCAGTTAGTCTTTATAATTTGAGCCATTCTAATAGGTGTGTAATGCTATTTCATTGCGCCTTTAATTAATTCCTAATGACTAATACATTGACATGTTTTCATTTATTTATATGTCACCTGTATATCTTCTGTAGTGATATATTCATTCAAATCTTCTGTCCACTTAAAAAATTTCTTATTATTAATTGTTGAGTGTTTCTTTGATATAGTCAGGATACCAGAGAAATGCATAGTAAATATTTTCTCCCAGACTATGGCCTATCATTTTCTTAATAGTGGCTTCATCAAGATGCATTATCCTTTTGTATATATTGTTGGCTTTGAATTGGTAAAGTGTTGCTTAGAATTTTTTAAATCTATATTCATGAGGGATGTTGGTCTGTAGTATTCTTATATTTTTGTATAGTTTTGGTTTCAGAGTAATACTGGCCTCATAGAATAAGTCAGAAAATATTCTTTTGAGATTTTCTGGGTGAGTTTTGTAGAATTGGTGCTATTTCTTCTTTAAATATTTATAAAATTCAATAATGAAGCTATCTGGAACTTAGCAATCTGTGTCTTCTCATTTTTTTCCTGATTGGTCCCGTTAAAGATTTACCAATTTTAGTGAGATTCATTGATTTCTCTCTGATATTTTCTATATCTTTATTTCTGCTGTCTTCTTTTTCTAGTTTCTTAAAGTGGAAGCTGAAGTTAAAACCTTTCTTCTTTTAAATATAGACATTTAGTGCTATAAATTTCCCCGGCATAATACTTTAATGGCACCTCACGACTTTGATATGTTGCTTTCATTTTCTTAAAAGATTTTATTTATTTACTTAAATAAATAAATTGCATGAGCAAGGGGAGAGGCAGAGGGAGTGAGAGAGAATTTCCAGCAGACTCTGCCCTGCGCACAGGACTCCAACCCACAATCCAGAGATCACAACCTGAGCCGAAACTGAGAGTTGGACGCTTAACTGACTGAACCACCCAGGTGCCCCTCCCCTGTTGTCTTCATTTTTTAGGCAATTCACCATACTTTCTAATTTGTCCACTGATTTCTTTTTTAAGCTATCGATTGAATAAGTTTATAATTTGGTTTCCAAACACTTAGGGGTTTTCCAAAGATACTTCTGCTATTGATTTCTGATTTAACTCCATTATGGCCAGAGAACAAATTGTATGTCCCAGAAAATGGCTTGCCCCAGCAAATGCTTCCTGTGCACATGAAAAGAATGTCTATCCTGTTGTTGGGTTCAGTGTTCTAGCAATGGCAGGTTAATTTGGTTAACATTGTCCATGCTTCTAAATCCTTACTGATTTTCTGCCCATTTCTTCTATTATTATTGAGAGGGTATTAGCATTTCTGAAAATAATCATAGATTTGTTTATTTCTATCAGTTTTTGCTTCATGTATTTCTAAACATTGTTATTAGATGCCTAAATGTTAGAATTATTATGTCCTCTTGATGTATTGACCTGTTCAAATTATAAAATAAACTCTTTTAACCTTGGTTGTATTCTTTGCTCTAAAACCTACTCTGATATTAATATAGCCGCTTCAGCTTGCTTTTGACCTGTTTTAGGATAGCATATATTTTTCCATTTTTCTTCTGTAAAGTAAGTTGGGATTGATTGCCCTTGGGAAGCAAAAATACAGATGGGGATAGAAGCAAAAGGTGAACTCATACTTCGTTGCTTGGAAAAAGTATTGCGGGTTACCATAAGGCCCTTAATGGAAGTGTTGGTTGATTTTTGTTCCTTTCTGTCTTAAGATAAACTAGACTTTATTACCGAGCAGAATATAAGACCTATAAAAACTGTTCAAAATGAACAGTTATATGCGTAAGTTACGAGGAGGGTATATTCATTTCCTGCATGATCCTGTTCTAAAGACTTGTAGAATTAATTTTAGAAAATCATGGCATTCTGGACATTACACATATCCAGACACACTCTGCCACCCGTAACAGCCCTCTCATGATTAATAGGGAGAAGGGAGGAAGATCAATAAAGCCGTCCTGTAAGTTAAACAGTACGCCCAATCAACTTTCTCTTCCTCTTAACCAACTCTATAAATAAACAAACAAAAACCTGGGTGAGACATGAGGCAAAGACTGGAAAAAGTATCTTGGATGAGTCAGATAGACACGCAGCCAATATATCAACCCATTTATAGCTTTCTAAAATAAATTTTTATATGGTGATCTTTAATAGCATTTTTACTGAGATATGCTTCCTCTGACCTCATATTCACCATTTAAAAGTCGCACACTTCAGTTCATTTTTAGTGTATTCATTATGTTGTACAACCATCCCCACTATCTAATTCCAGACCATTTCCACACTCCGAGAAGTACCCCCGGTACCCACTGGCAATTAGTTTCCATTTCCCCTTTCCCCACCCCCGGGGCAACCATGAATCTACTTTCTGTCTTCATAGATTTGCCTGTTTTGGACATTTCATATGAATGGACCATGCAGTACAGCAGTACAAGGCCTTCCCTGTCCCTCTTCTTTTACTTACGATAACGTTGTCAAGCGTCCGTCAGTTTTATCGTACTCTTCAGTCAAAGATATTTTACTGGAATATTAGCAGAGTGGTAAGAGTGCTCAGAGTGGTAAGAATGAGAATACATAGAACAATCTGAAGAGAGTCAGCCTGTGATTTGGAGGTCTCTGGTTCTAGTACTAATCTCTTCCCCCTTTACCTTCTGCAGACTTCAACGTCCTCTTCTTGACAGTAAGGATATCAGGTGACATGAGCTCATTGTTCTCTTTTTTTTAATTCCTGATGCTCCAGGGATCTGAGAGATGCAGAGACACCTACTGCTTGTCTTGTTGCAAAAATTAGAAAACTAGACCGGAAAATTTAAGTTCCTCACCTGATCTGGAGACAGGAAATTTGGGATAGATGCTACCCATAACACCTTGACCTGATCGTAAACACAGGAAGTAATGCCAGTTTCCTAATCAGGAGAGAATATAACAAAAGAAAGCGTGAGCTCTTTGTATTGGAGTGTGCTTCCCTTCATTTCTGAAAAGGGATAATGTACTTCTCTCTTGTGACTTCCATTGTGACCTCCGCCCTGATAAAAAGTTTGATGCTTAAGAAAAAGACTATTAGAAATTTGCATGTATACACTATGCTTTTCTACTTGTACTTTCCTATCCCGTTCACAGTAATATCTCCAGTATCTAGAATAGGTGAGGGGCTGGCCTTCGACACTCCAGTAATATTCGTGGAATCGATGGTAGGTAGGTGGGTGGCTGGGTGGCTGGCTGGAAGCCGTTGAACTGAAGGCTGATTTAAACAGCGAGGATAAGAAAGACGGGCTGCATTTCCCTTCCCATCCCTTCTTACAATAGCTAGAATAAGTATAATCTGTGAAAAACTCAAGCAACAGTAGTTCAGAAGTAGAAATAAGTTTATTTTATTAATTTTGATACAATGCTAGAGACAGTACATTTCATAGGCTGCTTTGTTGCAAAAATTAATCAGCACCAGCTCCTGGTTTGAATTATACAAACCATAGTGTTAATGAAAATTATGTGCATGTTCTTTTTGGCTGTAGTAAAAATGAACAAAAACAGAAATGTAAAAAAATGTCACCTGGGGGCGCCTGGGTGGCTCAGTGGGTTAAAGCCTCTGCCTTCGGCTCAGGTCATGATCCTAGGGTCCTGGGATGGAGCACCGCATCAGGCTCTCTGCTCAGCAGAAAGCCTGCCTCTCTTCCTCTCTCTCTCTGCCTTCCTCTCTGCCTACTTGTGATCTCTGTCTGTCAAATAAATAAAATTTTTAAAGAAAAAAACGTCACCTGGTTCGTTTTTACCACTCCTTGGAAAGAGATGAAGTAATTATCATATGTTTTTAAGTTTACATTCAGCAAAATGTATGCTGTATACATATGTATGTTTTAGTTAAAGAACAAAAATCGCAGGATTCTGAAAAGCTACATGCTACTTAGCTGGGTTGATGCCTTTGGATGGAGGCGGCTTTTCCTGAACTGGTATTCAAACCTGGGGAGAAGAGCCAGGTGACATTTAACTCCTTCTTTCGGATGCTCTCCTTCTTAGCTACCACCAGTCCCATCTCTCCCTGCTCAACCCTTCTCTCCTCTCTCCCCTCTACTCTCATATAATCATCCATTCCTTATTTTACCATTAATCCATTTCCTTCCTTCCTGCTCCCACCAGAACTTCACAAGTGACAGTGACCAATCTAGGTGGCAAGAACCATGACCATCATTTACTTTTCTTTTAAGATTTTATTTTTAAGTAATCTCGATACCCACCGTGGTTCTTGAACTCACAACCCTTGAGATCAAGAGTCGCACACTCCACCGACTGAGCCAGCCAGGTGCCCCCGTCTCTCTCTCTCTCTTTTTTTTTTTTAGATAACAATCATTTGCTTTTTTTATTTTATCCTGAGTCAAAGCTCAATCATGGGGAAGAAATAAAGGTCATGATAAATATTGCCCAACATCCCAACTTGCCAGAATTTTTGTTTGTATCCTCATTCAATTACTTGCGTTTTATAAATGGATCGATGTTTTCATGATCAGGAACATTCAAAAATATTATCCTAGCATTCCTAGTTGCTACAAAAATCATAAAACATTCTCTCTTTATACTAGCATTTGCAATTACACTTAAACATCATTGTCATTGCAGATAAGTATAATAAAATCTACCATGCTGATCAGTTTCTCCATAACAGCCCTGGTTCTGGATTCCCAGTTTTAAATAGTTACTATAGCTCTGTTGTTCTAGAAGGGAGTGGCCTCTGAACTCTTTATTTCTTGAGCTTTTACTTTCCCTCTTAGGATATCATTCTTCAGGTAAACAACCCTTTGCTAATCTGGCATCTCGCCTTTCCAAATGGCAGAGGCCAGAGGGTCAGAGAGGACTGGAGTTGGTATGGAGGGTGGGTTTTGCATCTTTTGGTTAAATACCAGAGAGTGTCGGTGTTGCTTAAGAGACCTGTATGTTGTCATCAGTTCCGAGCCTAGGTGGGATCCCTAAAGCAAGGAGCCTCACGAGGCCACCATGCTTTTAAATTTAAGTGAGAGGTAGAAATGCCAAAATGTGATCCCCATTTCTCTTTGCAAATATTTCTAATACCAAAAATCTTGATAAATGTGCAGAAATAAAACAAGCTTGTCATGTTTTATATCCAGAAACTAGACTGAATTTCTTCCGTTTATTTTAGTTTTACCAAATGTGTTAGTCTAATAAAACGTGCTCCAAAGCTTTAGTCTACTTGGTAACCCCATCTTGACTGAAATTACTCTGAACTACTCATAGAGCAAGTTAACTACATTTGGTACAACCGCATTTTTGGTGATTAAGAGAAGAGGAAAATTTTGAACACATGCTTCAGAAATAAATTTCTGATTTCCTGTAATTAAAACTTGATTTCAGAAGGGAGTTCCTGTAAGATTGCAACACACTTCACTGGTACGAAAAGGTTTCATTCAGCTGATATTATAAATTCATAAGGGACTTTATGTTACCGGATGGGGTTAGCATGCCATTTCTAGAAATAGTAGAGATGTAAGGGCTCAAAGTTATATCAAAATCCATTCTGAGAATATGGGTTTTCAAGGGCTCTGTTTTCAGTACTATCTTTCTTTGTTCATCAGCATTTTTCACTGGGACACTTCCGAGGAAGCAGTGTTTTTCTTCAATGTGTTAAACATCACTCGCATAAACTCTATTCCAAATGTCCTTGAGAAATGTTAGTCCTTACCGTATACCCAAATGAAAAGAGAAGTTCACATTACTTCAAATTTCTCCTGAATCTGTGAGGCCGGGGGAAACCATCATGATGAGCTCTGGGAAGGTACGAGGCCAACATTTTTATTGGAAAAAGAGCTCTGTCTCATGAGTAGGGATAGGTAGACCCTGACGTGAATGTAGTCTCTGAATTCTTACTGAACTAGAGCTTTGCAAATGAGCTTCCATCTACAAGATTCTCCCATCTAAAGCCTTCCTTTTCCACCACAGAGAATTCTCTCTCTCTCTCATTTTTTTTTTTTAAAGATTTTATTTATTTGAGAGACAGTGAGAGAGAGCACGAGAGGGGAGAAGGTCAGAGGGAGAAGCAGACTCCCTGCAGAGCTCAGAGCCCGATGAGGGACTCGATTCTGGGACTCTGGGATCATGACCTGTGCCAAAGGCAGCCGCCCACCCAACTGAGCCACCCAGGTGCCCAAGAATTCTCCTTTTTTATCCACAAGACTCTCATCTTAGGTTTCACATTCCAAAGGGACAAAGCGACCCTTTGCTCTTCAACTATGATTTAATGAGCTGGTAAAGTTAGCTTTCCTCAGACTGGAGTGGTACAAGCCCCTGCCAGGACAGATTTCAGAACGGGACAAAAAACTGAGGTCTTGGGACAAAAAAAATCCAAGGATCATGAGCTTGGTGAGGACTTAGATATGGAGTGAGGACAGGGTGGGAATATTCTGGAATAAGCAAATCTTATACCATATAATACTTTAGGTATTTATTTTGAAAGGTACTGAGACACAAGGATTGTATCTCTTCCTGAAAGAAATGCTCATTGATCAATCCTCCTGGAACAATTCTTCAATGTTCCTTTTTTTACTAGATCACTCATATACTATGATAAAAAAAAATGTACTAAGTCAGTCATGACTTGTTTTGTATTGAACAATGCACAAATTCTGTAAATAAATAGGTGAAAAATCCCAAGTGGGCACCTGTAAGGTCAGTTACATTTAGATTTTCCTGGAGCACACGTAATTGTGAGGTTTGCCCTTCCTACAGTCTTGTGTTTGCCATTTCCCTTGTCTTTGCGCCAAAACACAGTTCTTGCCGGGCTTCATACGTTGAGGGGGTCCTTTCCTCCAGTTGGTGAAGGTGACAGCTTCCCCACCAATCCACTCCCAGTGTCCAGCACGCACCTGGTCATTCAAACCTAATGTGAACCAAAAAATGGGCCAATATTACATTTATGCTTGAATATCCTAACAGTCTATGGTTATAAGTTCAGTAATCATATACAAACACAGGCCTACGTTCTAAAACACAGAATAGGGCCTGGGAATCCTAAAATACAGGTAAGAACATACAGCTTTAAGCGGTGCCTGGGTGGCTTAGTTGGTTGGGTGTCTGCCTTCGGCTCAGGTCATGATCCCAGAGTCCTGCTCAGTGCGGAGTTTGCTTCTCCCTCTCCCTCTGCTGTTCCTCCCCACTCGCTCGCTCTCTCTCAAATAAATAAAATCTTTAAAAAAATTAAAACTTAAAAATTAAAAAACAACAACAACAACAACAACAACATATGGCTTTGGAATCAGACAGATCCAAATCCAAATGCTTGATCCCCCACTTACTAGTTGAGCATCTTTGGGCAGGTTACTTAATGACTCTAAATTTTAGTTTCCTCATCTAAGAAATGGCAATAAAAATAGTATATCAAGGGCTGTTTTAAGTATTAAATAAGATAATGCATGTGAAGTTCCTGACATACATACATGATTGATAAACAGTAATTATTACTCACATCACTCTACAGACAGGACTCCTATCCCGGGGAAACAAGTATACTCTTGTCTACTGTTGTTCCTTCTCACTGTGTAAATGCCTCGGTTTTCATATTTGAAAGTAGCTTAACTAGGTGTTATTTTTAGTCTGGAACGTAGTTTTCTTCGGTCTGCTGTAATTCCAACAAAAAGCAGCTTTTCTCCACTTGCCTCTCTACTCTCACTAGCTACTCTACAAATTGTACTTTAGTGTTGCAAAGCTGTTGTAATTTTTCTTAAAGAAACATTCCTCCTCCTCACCTTCCTTCATTGCAGAAACAAAGAGAATACAATGAGAAAAGAGTCCCCTGTAAGAGCATGATCTGACCCCTCCCAACCAAGTTTAACCATGAAAACAGTGTAGCGAATAACCTTCTCCCATGATTCTCCCTCAGTAATTTTGGGGTAGAATAAAATGAACTACTGTCTCCTTCTGGATTTTTTCCTCGTGTTAGTAATCAGGAGGAGATGTTATGCCTCAGCATTCTGTGGGAATAGAGCCTTGAAATCAGTCATTATGGAAGCAGAGAAAACCACTCCTCTAGCTTTATCTTAATACTCTCAGAAAATTTCAGAATTTAGAGATATACTAAGTATGACAGAGATTTTGAGAAGCCAAGACTGGGTTTACTATTGTTCCCTGAAATCCAATACCTTCTAGGACAGATGGTGAAAAGTCTGACTTGGATGTGCCCCCAGAATTCTACTCCTAAAAATAGAATCTGAGAGATTTGTATTGTTGTTAAAATTGAAGAAGATACTATAACTTCAGAAAACAAGGGATAAAATTAAGATCCACCAATAATTGTCAATAGGGATAAACATTTCCAGTCCTTTTTTTATATATGTATATATCATGGGCATATATGTGTATATATATCATATGCATATATGCATAAAATATCTAAATATATTCTAAATTATTTTATGCTTCATATGGCTCTGGGCTCTGCTTTTTTACTCAGCATCCTGTCACAAATATATCTTTAATATATAACATGCTCCAACATGTATGTCCTGGATGAAACAATAAACATAAAGCACTTTGTCATGTCTTTAATATTCAATGCCTTACAAAACATTAAATATTAAATAGTCCTTCATATGGCTATACCATAATTTATTTAACTATCCCCTATTTATAGCTATTTCTAATTTTTTACTTTAAGATATAGCATTTGTTGAATTCTTTCACCTGTAAATCAAACCACATTGCTTATTTCTTTGAGACAGATGTCTACCAATCACAGTAGTATGCAATTAAGATGAGGTTTTTAAATTTTTTAAAAAAGATGTTATTTATTTATTAGAGAGAGAGAACGAGCAAGGGAGGAGCAGAGGGAGAAGCAGACTCCCCACTGAGCAGGGAGCCCGATGTGGGACTCGATCCCAGGACCATGGGATCATGACTTGAGCCAAAGGCAGACCCCTAACCGACTGAGCCACCCAGGCGCCCGGAGATGAGTTTTGAAAGACAGATCCTCCATCCCTCCAATAAAGAAAAAAATAGATTGTCCAGCCATCTAACACTTGATTGTTACTATAAGCCACAATTATTTGGCCCATGGGAGGGCGATGCCCTCTTGAGGTTCTCCCCTCCCTCCTTAGTACAGCACAAACACTTACCTATCCAAAAGGGCTTTCTTCCACTGATGTCCCAGAGCCATCGCATGTGTTGCCTGGAGAGAACAGTTACAAGGCTGCCCAGGTGACTACAAGGAAACAAACAAAAAGGGCGGCATCAGTGACAAGTAGCCCAACTTTCCTGTTGATATGAAATTCATAACAGAAATCAAACCGGTTTAAAATAGAAAAAAAAAATATATATAGAAAGGACTTCCAGGATTTGAATACTCTATTTCTTTTTTAACTTTAATGACTATCTGTAAGGTGGGATTGGTGACATCAAAGAAAGTGAGATATTTTTTTAAAGACTATCTGAGATTTATTTTTTTATTTTTTATTTTATTACTATCTGAGATTTAAAGCACAAATTGAATAGGTTATAAATATCTGTTTTAGAAAAATCAGCAACTACCCACTTATAAAAATTAATGCCAAAATATTACCCCTTTCACGGGGAGTCTATCTCTAAATGGGCATAATTTTGACAAATATCCAGTTAACTTGATCAGTAAGGTAACCCAAACTATTCAAATAAAGTTACTTGGGGTCTACATTTTGTGTTTGGTGTATTTACTCAAATACCCCCGTAGTTGTGACCCTTTGCTCATACTCAATGAAATGAGCATGGTCTGTCAAAACTTCATAAGTGGTGTAGAAGTTAAAGCACGTGTTCCTGTAAACATCTATAAACATTCCCCCACCCAAAAATGAATTGCTTTTATGTTTAAGGGGTATAGCATATTAACATGACTTACGTATATTGTGAAATGATTACCACAGTATTTTTAGTTAGCATCCATCAATTCATTTAAATATATATATGTATATATACACACATATATATATTCATATATATATTTATATATTTTATAAATATATATATATATATATATTTTTTTTTAAAGAAAAACAGTTGTTCTCCATGTGATGACAACTCTTAGGATTTACTCTCTCAAGACCCTCCAAGCATTCCTTAGAGCAGTGTTAACTATATTCATCATGCTGGACGTTACTTCCCAGGACTTAATTATCTCATAACCAAAAGTCTGTACCTTTGACCACTTTCATCCAATTACCCCACCCCATATCTTCTTCTTCTTTTTTTTTTCTACTATAGAAAGTTTCAAACAAGAGACAAAGTCACCATGATTTTGCCTGGTTAATATCCATTGATATTTTATTCATTTTGCCAATGTCTTTCCAAACTTCTGGTTCATTTCTCTGTTTTTCCAGATCACATATGGTGAGCATAATTTATCCATTTCTTAATGATTTTTTTCCCACTCACACCAGTACTTTATTGTTCTGTCCTACAGTGGTGACTTGAGACACGTTAAGTCTCTTCACCCTTTCTCTGAATGTCCTCAGTCTGCTGGATTTGGGTTTTGTGACTTGGCTCTTACCTCATTGTTTACTGTCATCTCCTGTCTGACAGTGACAGCAGATCCTAGAGCACGACTTCTTCCCTTCCTCTCACATCCAATATGGTAATTCTAATGGGCTGAGGGTTTAGATCTCAAAATGCCGAAGGTGTGTAATATGCAGATCAAGGGAAGGTTTGAGGGGCTGCCCCAGTCAATATCGAGCGCAAACAGAGCATGGGAGATCTGAGTTCTCAGCCTGCTCTGCCCCTAATGCCTTTACTGCTGTAACTGCAACCTTCATCGTTAGGAGGTATCAGGGCTTATTCAAGGATATCTAACATCTCCTGCTTTAAGATTCTTGAAACTACTGCGCAAACAGACTTTGTAAAATCCATTTGTGCTGGACAAGCACAAGTTTGAGTTCTTTTTTGTCTCTGCAAGGAGCAAAAATCCCCAAAGAGCAAGATGGGAAGGTAGCTGTGTTTAGGACAGCTTTCTTTATAAAAGAAACATTTAGGTACTGGTATGTTGATTACTTTACAAAAATGTTCCTTTTCCTTCATGCCCACATACATACAAAATAGTGTAAACATTTTCTATATATATATGTGTATAGAGAGAGATATAAAAATAAAATAAAGAAACACGTAAATAAAAATCTTTGGACAGCTCTGAAATTTGAAGGCATTCAAAGTGTAGTAATAAAAACAGAAACTTTCATTTTTCTAGTTAGAGAAAGAAACATCTACTTCTTTGAAATGTTCTGATTAAGTATAGATGTATTTCAGGGTAACTCTTTAAGGCCAGGCCAGCAGGGGTTCCAGACACTGCTTTGGGAAAACAAAATGGTTTTATAGATAATGATTTATAATAATAGAATTACCAAATGTACAATGACTGCCTAAGGAAATGAGCAGATGAGATTACAATATGTAAATTCAAGAAATACCTAATCTAGGAGTCTAGCTCCTCTGGGTTGGAAAAATAATAAAACACCAGTGGAGAGGAAAGGAGATTGGAGATAAAGATTGAGTTGAGTTAGCTATCTGATTAGGGACAAGGAGGAAAGCAAAATTTGCTGTTCTTGAAACATGGTTGTTGCAAATGACCCTCTGTAAAGGATCGTCAGGGAAGAGAGCTTCAGGAAACACAGCCCAGAATTGAATAATATCCCTGATACCAAAGCAAAAACATACTAATATTAATATTAATTCTAATTAGAAAATCTAAAACCATCTCCTAAAATTAATTCATGAGAAAGTAAATACCCAAGTTGTGGAATGTTGAAACTATAAATTTTGTAT
Source organism: Mustela erminea (assembly GCF_009829155.1). Taxonomy (NCBI): domain Eukaryota; kingdom Metazoa; phylum Chordata; class Mammalia; order Carnivora; family Mustelidae; genus Mustela; species Mustela erminea. The sequence continues at coordinate 53,319,535 of NC_045625.1, read as the reverse complement.
CATAGAAGGAATGGATAATTTCCAGAATGCCTATTTTTCTTCCTTTGATATATGTCTTTTAATTAAGATTTTTATTTTAATTCCAGTATTGTCAACATACAGGGCTATCATAGATTCAGGTGTCTGATATAGTGAAGAATCTCTGTTTTTAAGACAAAAAGGTGGAGAAGAAAACACAACGAACCTGAGAAGTAATGGGTCCAGGGAGGCAGGGAGGCCCATTGGGTAAATATAAACATTTAATGGTAGAGGAGGTTTTGGGGTTTAGAGAAAAATTATACTGAAGAGGTAACCCTGTATTGTCCAAAAGTATTTCTTTAAGAAAGACCGAACAAAAGGGATACGGAGATCTTTTCTTTTTCCTTTCAGTTTGCTTTTAACTTACTGCTAGATACTTTTTGAAATGTCTATAACTAGTAATTACTGTTCTTGGGGTAATCATTCTCATCCTTTCAAAATACAACGCATATTCATCTTTACCTCCCTTACACATCCTGGAAATGGTATTTGAGAGATGTTTTAAGTTCTGGACCAATCTGGTAAACAACATAAAGTGTACTTTGAAAGGGTTTTTATTACCGACAGATACACAGTCTCTTTCTAAAATATGATGAAAAAACTCCAATTGTCCCTTAAAACTTTTTTTTTGTTCTGAAATTTTTCTTAGTTTTATATCTCAAAAGAAATCACAGTTCTAGAGCTTAAAATAATTCCCTGGGACTAGAGTTTACCAAAATAACTTCAAAGTAATATGAACAAATTACTTTTGAACCTGCTTATAATACCATGTTTGATCTACTAGATTATGATCTTTAATACCCTTGAATTAATATGAGATGGAAATTTTCCATCACTACTGTAATAGATTTTATAATAGTTATTCTAACACAAAATATCCTTCTCTTTGTACTATTTCTAAATACCATTTGTGTGTTCACATATGCAATCAACAAACACAGCGTGGAACTCAAATTGTTTAGGTTTAGGTCCAGAGACATCAACATCAACTAAACACTGCCATTTAAATTTAGGGACTTTCACATTTTTTAAAAGTTTCATTTATTTACTTTTAGAGAGGGAGAGAGAGAGAGAGAGCAGGGGGAAGGGCAGAGGGAGAAGAAGAATCTCAAGGAGTCTCCCCACTGAGCAGGAGCCTGATGCAGGGCCTCATCTCATGACCCTGAGATCATGATCCTGAAATCAGGACTTGAGCTGAAACCAATAAGTCTAACGCTCAACCCACTGAGCCACCCAGATGCCCCACTGACTTTCACCTATTTTTTTTTTTTATGATTTTATTTATTTATTTGACAGAGAGAAACACAGCGAGAGAGGGAACACAGCAGGGGGAGTGGGAGAGGGGAAGCAGCCTTCCTGCCAAGCAGGGAGCCTGATGTGGGGCTTGATCCCAGGACTCTGAGATCATGACCCGAGCCCAAGGCAGAGGCTTAGGGACTGAGCCACCCAGGCAATTAAGAAGGTGACTTTCACCTTCTTAATAGAGCTTTGTGAGAAAGAGATGTGGGAAGGAATTGTCAGGGTTGTATGACACCTCACTGATATAAAAATGCAGGACTTAAAGACTTGCTGTACAGGCTCAGTAGGTTAAGCGTCTGCCTTCGTTCAGCTCAGGTCATGAACCTGGAGTCCTAGGATCGAGCCCCACATGGGGCTCCCTGATCAGTGGGGAGCCGGCTTCTCCCTCCCCCCGATCATGCTCTCTCTCTCGCTTTCACTCTCTCTGTCTCAAATAAATTTAAAAAATCTTTAATAAAGACTTGCCATATGGGACAGTTGTATCTGGACGGAGACAGTGTCAATTTCTCTGAAGTTCTTTGATGAATGAAGAATGATTTAGTTACTGGGCTGTGGGGCCAATATGGGGGATAATACTTTGAGATGCAGTCTGGCCTAGACATTTCCAGTACAGTAAGTGCCCAAACAAATATTTGTTGAATGAATGAATTTATAAACTGAGAATCTGATTGTATCTTAGGTTTGCTCTGAAAGATTACTTTGATTCCAACCCAAAAGAAACTTAGGGTCCATAATTTAATAAAAATTGCACTGTATCTTTGCTATGAAAGATACAAAGTACTCATACAAAGTTTTGAAACCTACTTTAGATTAGTTCAACACAAAATTAAGATAGGTGTGCTTCTCGATTCACCTGAGAGGAGATAGCCTCTGTCCTTAAGGAACTATTTTGGGAAGTATAATAGAAATGAAGTCTGCAAGCGAGTGATTTTGCTTCCCCAAATCTCTTGTTTTATCTGTAGAATGTAGATAATTATACATGCTTCCCTCACAGAAGCGATGGGAGGGTCAAATAAGCTAGTATAGGTGAAGGAATTCTGTAAACTGTACTGTGTAATATAAAAAGAAGGCTTTATTGGCAAGGAGGCATGTAGAACTAGGTCAGGCTACAGTAAAAGGGTCAGGGTGTAAATGTGCTTAAACCCAAGTCACAGATGAGATCTTAGGTCAAATGCAGGAGGAAGTAGCTAGACTTTTAAATTAATTCGAGCCTCAAGTTTATTACTGGGATGAGGGAATTGCATAATATTATTAGATTTATGAGAAAATTAATAGATGCATAACTAGTCTTTGTACTCTTTGTACTCACCATTAAAACCCAGCTGCAATTAGGTGGATCAATAAAATAAAATATATATTGGGGGTTAATGTAGGTTGGTCACCAGGAAGATACCAGTATTATTACAAATTGCCATGATTTCAAAAGAAATGAATTTTGACACCAAAAAGCAAGAGATCATAGTATCAGAGTAAAGACAGTCCTTCTAAGAAAATATACTCAGTGACCTGAGGCCAACAGTGATGAAGGGATGGAAAGATATCGCTCAGTACACATGGACTTTACTCTTCTCATAACAGGAAGAACCAGTTAGAGCCTCATTATAGGCCAACAGAGTTAGCTGCATTGTCCTCTGAGGACCCCTGGAAGAGGAACAATAAGGCTGCCTTTAAGCTTGAGGTTTGGGGTTCTGTTGCTCTGCTCACCTGTATTTCATCAACGAATCCCACAACAATTTGATCGGGGTAACCTTGGATAGAGTGTAACTGCTCTCCTGCACTCCTCCTCATTTTGGTCAGTATACACAACCACACCCTCCTCTTCCTCGGAACATGTTGCGATCTTCTCTGTGCTGAATCAGAGAGCTTTTCATTCCACACAGAGCCCTTTCCTCAAGAAGGAAAAAAGATCTATACCACTCTTCCTACTCGGGCTATCAATGCATTTAGACACAATTTAAAGAAAAGTAGGACACCCATTTATTTGGGTGGAAGAATGTCTTCATTGTCTCTAAATATACAGCAATATGGGAAGACATGCATTTAGACAATAATTATTTGTAAAATCAAAAAATAGTTTACCTTACTTTATACTACACCCACTCATCAACAAAAACCTGAAAGTCACTGATTAAACTCTATAGCACTCTTACTTAAGACATGAAATACATCAGTGAAAAAAGGGGGTTGATTTGACCAGTTTTTAAAAAGACTTAAAATATATATATATATATACATATATATACATATATATATATATTTTATTTTTATTTATTTGACAGACAGATCACAAGTAGGCAGAGAGGCAGGCAGAGAGAGAGAGGAGGAGGCAGGCTCCCTGCTGAGCAGAGAGCCCGATGTGAGGCTCGATCCCAGGACCCTGAGACTATGACCTGAGCTGAAGGCAGATGCTTAACTGACTGAACCACCAAAACAGCATAGACTCTTAAAATATTTAATTAGCTCTCTAAAAATCTGGTTATGGGGTGCATGGGTGGCATGGTCGGTTGAGTGTCTGACTTTTGGTTGTGGCTCAGCTGGTGATCTTGGGATTGTGGGATCAAGCCCAGAGTGGGACTCAGCCCAGTGTCTGCTTAAGATTCTCTCTCCCTCTCCTTCTGCTCCTCCCCAGCCCACCTTCTCTCCCTCTAAAATCAATCAATCTTAAAAAGAAATAAAAATCTAGTTATAATTTAGATACAGTAAAATGCATCCATTTTAAATATTCAATTCAATGAATTTTTACAGTTGTATATTTCTATGTAACAATCCACCCAGAGCAAGACATGGAACCTCTTCATCACTCTAGAATCTTACCTCATTCTACTTTTTAATCACCCTACAATCCCTACCAGGGATAACTGTTTTTGGTTTTGTTTTTATTTCTTTCACCAACTAGTAAATTAGTTATTCCTATTCATGTAAACAAAATCATACAATATGCATTTTTTTTATGTTGGGTTGCTTCCTCTACAGGTTTTTGAGATTTATTCACATTGTTGGAGGTTTTAGTAGTTCATTCCATTTTATCATTCATAAAATGATCAGAAGAAGAATATTTGTCTATTTCCTTGTTGATAGAGAAAATATAAAGAACCCTTATAAATCAACAACAAAAAGACAAATGACCTAAACTATTATTATTTTTTTGAGATTTTATTTATTTATGTGACAGAGTGAGTGAGAGAGAGCATGAGATGAGCAGGCGGAGGCAGAGGGAGAAGCAGACCCCTCGCTGAGCAGGGAGCCCAAAGCAGGGTGTCATCCCAGGACCCTGGAATCATGACCTGAGCTGAAGGGAGATGCTTAATCCACCGAACCACTCAGGTACCCCATACCCAAACTATTATTATTCTTTTTTTTTAAAGTTGTTATTAAATTCTTGTGAAAGAATTCTTTTTCTAGCATATTTTATTTATTTAAGTAATCTCTACACCCGTTGTGGGGCTTGAACTCATGGCCCCAAGATTGAGAGTCACATGCTCTTCCAACTGAGCTACCCCTTTAGCACAAATATTTATCTCTTTCAGGTAAATACCTAGGAGTAGGGATGTTAAGCCACAGGATAAATGTACGTAACCTTCTTTTAAAAACTCCCAGACAGCTCTACAAAGCGGTTGTACCCTTTTATACTGCCACCAGCATATATGAGAACTCTTTAGGTATTGTCAGTCTTTGTGATTTTATCCTGGGTGGGAAGAGGTATTTCACTGTGGTTTTCATTTGCACTTCTCTGATGTCTAATGCGGATGCATCTTTTTATGCACTTATCAACCAATTATATATCTTTCCTTATGAAGTCTCCAAGTCATTTGCTATTTTTTTCATCAGGTTGTCTTTTTGTTCTGGTTGCTAGGAATTGTTGGTATTTTCTGGGTTTGAGACCGAGATCAGCTGGACGATTGGAGATAAGCTTTGCCAACTGTGATTCACCCTTTCGATTTCTTAACAGTGTTTTTAGATAAGCAGAACTGCTGGAATTTGATGAAGTGCAAGGTCTGACTGCCCTTCACCAGGGACTTCTCTCTAGTCTCCATTTCCAGCCATGGGGAATATTAGTCTAATTGCACTGTTCTGGATAATATCCAGGTGGGCAAAAAAGGGGGTGGCAGGGATAGGTATGTATGCATTTTTAAAGTCCTTCTGGGCTAGATAAATTTTGTTGTCATGATCTGACCACAAGTCATCCTTCACTAAGTGTTCCATGACCCTCCGACACTTTGTCCGACTTGTCTGGTTTCATAATCATCACTGTCTCTGGCATTGTCATAAGTCTGATACTATAAGTCCTTTCATTGCTATGTATTTTCCAAATCAGTGGACAGGAATCCGTACTTAGTTTTTTGTTTTTTGTTTTTTTTTAAAGATAGAACTTGCAAGGCTGCCGACCCAGAAAAATTCCTCTGACTTTCTCCAAAAGACCAAAAGAGGCTAGAACATAGAATTTCTGCAATCACAGTTTTCACATAGAGAGATAGGTTACTACACATTATCAAGGTCAATCTCAAATCCATTCTGAACTATAGAGCTCTCCTGGGTTTCCTAAAACAAAACCAAGTAGTTATTGGACACTCAACGCTCCAAAGAACGCAGCAACCCTGCAATTGCATGAGAAAATAGAAAGAGTATGAAAGAAAACATTACTTAATGTGAAAGAGGGTTTCTTACTGTTCCTTGCAAGCTCGGGCAGCTGAGTTCCAGGTGCCTTTCTGCTCCGTGACCAGGGAGTGGCAGTACCCCGAGTGACGATACCACCCAGCTGGGCAGGATTTACCTTCCACCACCTGAAAAATATTGTCCATGTTCACATCATGGTCTTTACCCTCTAGAGTCTCCTCTGCACAGAGTCCCGCAGTCCCTTAACTTGACTAGAGTAGTTCTGTCACCAGAAATGACCTCAGCCCTTATCCCAATTCTCCACCTTGAGGGATGCCAGGGTGTTTTACAGAAAACACTACTGAAGTCAGCACTGTTTCGACTTTACACTTTTGACATTCTGATGATTAAAGAAAAGGAGTAAACACCTGCTTTAGTTGTATCAATTAATGAACGTGTTTTGTGATTTGTGAAACACCCCTTGGGCCTTATTTTCCTCTTCACCTTCAAAGCAGAACGAGGGCAGGAGGATGTAGCCTGAGCTCTCAGATCCTTTCCTGTCTACCAGTTTATCACAGAGCATAATGCAAGCAGACTGCCTTTGCGGCCCGTCCTGTGTCCCACCTTGGTACGGGGGCTCCAAGCTTTCCAGGCAATTCCATCGCACTCGTACAGCTCTTGGAGGTTTTCTTGAAAGTGCAAAAGTCCCCTTAATTCCAGCGTGCAGTTCTTTGGAAATGAGGGCAGCGGGTCCTATGGGAAGGCAAGGTAATGTAGATGGACTTCACGTGAGCTGATCACACACTCACCCCTTTCAGATCTTCGTTTGTTAGGTAGCATTTGTGTTCAGTGAGTGATCCCCAAGCCTGAAGCCTGGTTCATGGCCCAGCAAACAGCCTGTTGTAGGATGAATAAGAAGTAAGAAGATTTTCCTACCTGTCTGGGGAAGTGTGAGTCGGTTGTGGATTCCACCTTATCTGCCAATTTGCTTGTCTTTTGTGTCTGGCTCATAATCAAGACTTTGGCCTTGCTTTTGTGGGATGGGGAACCGTCTTCCTCCAGCGGCAGGGAAACCATTCCGTGATACTGGAGGAAACCAGAAAACCGTAATAAAGAGAAAGCAAACACCCAGAGAACAAACAAAAATGTCTGTTGGAAAAATAAGCAATTAAAAAATTGTGTTAACGTGGAAAGATAAAAGGTTTTGTTTTGTTTTGTTTTTCCTCACCACCCAAGCCTTGAAAACAAATGTCAAAACAAGCTCTTAAGAGAAACGCATAAATACAGAAGAAATTTTTTAAAAAATAGTTTCACTAAATATTTTGCATTCATAAATACAAGAAATTTAGGAATTTTCTCAGACTATGCTTACATTATAGATGATGTCGGTTCCATTTCTATAAACGGAGGATGGAAGGACCTGAAATCAAGACAGTACAAAACAGGAACAAAATTGGCTGAGATAATAACCAGCATCAGGGTGAAACCCTTTCAGTTAGATCTTATTAGTGTCGAAAAAAATGGTAGAACATGTGTTGCTTAAGACTTTCCATGCCAAAATCATTAGAATTTTTAAAATCATTAGACTTAATCCCAACTTACCAGTGTCGATTCACACACTCATAGTTTGTTATGGAGAAAAGACATCCTTATTTTCCTGGCATATTTATAGTACACAGAGGTCCAAGAAAACTTACACACACACACACACACACACACACACACACACACACACACACTCACACACACATCCACTCATGAGAATGTGCTTAGTTAGAATCCTGTGTCAATAAGGTCAAAGCCATGGTTTCCACACCCAAGTAGATCACTTAATCTCATTCTATTCTAGGGTCACTGGTTATCCGCTGTCTGTTTTGACCACAAAGGCACCAAAGCAGATATCAGATGGATGAGTCAATACATTCATCCCTTCAATTAGTATAAGTTAAGGCAGTGGGCAGCGTTATGATATCTGTATCCAAAAGGCACTGCATGGGGGCACCTGGCTGGCTGACTCGGTGGAGCCTCAGACTCTTGACCTCGGGGTCCTGGGTTCGAGCCCCATGATGGGTGTAGAGATTACTCAAAAATAAAATCTTTAATAAAAGGGGGGGGGCGGGTATCACATGCTTGTGCAAGGAACCGTGGTTCCCATTCACTATGCGAATCAGCTTCATCAGTCTCTTAGAACACTTACTAATATATTTTTTTTTCTTTTACAATGTCCTTCATACCTCCGATCCCAGAAGTTCCCCGTCCTTACCGTTTTGCCATTCCCCCGGGTCCTAAGCTTCATACGAGAAAGATCTGGAGACTGAAAACCCTGTTGAATGTCTCCCCTAGTGACTGCCGGCCGCTTGGAGGTTGGAAGGGGTCGTCTTTCCAGATGAAAGGAACCAGAAGCGGTGGGTGAGGAAGACCTGGGGGACAGCGGGTGCCAAATGTTCTTCTCCCGTGCGCTGTGCTTGTTGGGGCTGACGGAATATGAAGGCTGGCACTGTCCTGGGGGCATGAATGATGGCCGGTCAGTTCATTGTACACCAACAGGCAAGTGATCCGCATCAACACAGCCCCTGCAGCAGCTAGGGCCTTACACTGAGATGGACGGTTTCTCCCCAGATGTTGCCTCTTTGCCATTTGCCAGAAACTCCTTTGCTCTCCTTCGCGGCCATGCAGGAGAGCTGTGCCCTTCTGCACCTCTGCCGGGTGGTTATGAAGTTATGAAATTGATTTCACAAACGACAAATGGAAACCACTGTCATAATTTTACAATCAGACCCTGTACTGGGGAAACTGCCTCAAGTCCCTTCATATTATAGCATTCCTCAGGCTTCTTCACTGATCAATTGTCAGTTCGTAAACACTGCAAAGGCTCAGCCTTTCCCGGGTCTCCTTCAGGCACTGGGATTGCCTGAAGAAGCGAAATCAAGTCACAGTTACAAAAAATTAGCATTCGACTGTTACTGAACAAAGAGCCAGAAAGTCTTAATGGAACTACTTCTATTGGAAACACTTCCAATTCATAGGACAAAAATCTAAACCCCCAACCCTCACCCTCCCGTGGCTCTTGTGTACTTCATGTGTAAAGTAAGTATTTCACATATTTTATGTACTTACTGAGACCAGAAAGTTCTACTGAAAAAGAAATCAATTTGGCCATAAAGGTGATGGGGAAAGATGTTGTGGAAATAGGAGCTTCATGAAGGCAAGGGGATAGCGTTTATTTTCATTATAGGAGAAAGAAGAGGGGAGAGTGGATTTCAGGCAGGGAAACATACCGCGGGGCATGACAGGTGTAAAAGCAGAGGTCTGAGTCCATGCGTGGTAACTGGATGCTTGTCAAATGCTAACCAGACACCTAAGTAGAAAGTATTTAGCAGAGAAAAAAAAAAAAAAAAATCAGAGCACCAAGGCCTGTGCTCGGTTTTTATTTTGTTTAGTTCACAGGTTGTTCTTTTACTTATACTGTCCAGGACCTACTTGGTTCTGCAACCCAAGGTTATTCATTAATATTCCCCAGCTGCTCCTGAAGCCCCCAGCCACATGTATCTTTCACATCAATTTCTCTCCAACTCCTTCCTCTCTTAGAATTTTCCTGGTTACACTACAGTGGGGATTCAGATTTGAGGCATTAAGAGCTCTCTTTAACAGAGGAAGATAATTACAGCCCTACAAATTCTGGGAGAAAATAATTGTCGATAGATTCTCACCAACATTGTCTCCCCCTCGGTGAGAACAACAAACGGGTAGGGGGAAAAAAAAACAACCATGCCACTGACTTGTTGCTTTTCTCAAACGCTAGTTCTTAGCAGGAGGAAAACCACATGAAGCAGAAAGCAGAATAAAGGGCCTACAGCATGACCGAGGTTGCTTTCTTGACAAGAAATTAAGCATTTTGATTTGAAGGCGTTATCAAGCACATTGGCTGTTGAAAGCAAGCAGCTAGAGCGCCAGGACAGTTCCTGATTTCAAGATGAGGATCAAAGAATACCTCCTTTTGAGTCCAAAATTTTCACTGCAGCTTTTGTCTTTGTGCCAAGAACCGCATTCACGGGGGAGTTCAGAATCACTTCAAAGGCCTCATCGTCTTCCTCTAATCCGTCATAGGTAATTGCTATATTCCACATCTTCGTTGACATTCCTACAAGAAGTAAACATTTTAATTACTCTTTAATTGCTATTTCAATCACCTAGGTGTCAGAGAAATATATTAATTAACATGTCTACAGCTAGGCGGCAGGAGCCCGAGCGAGCCATTGTACTGTTAGCAACTCGCTTGAGTCCTGCTGTTCTCCCAAATAATATTAAAAGACCACATTTGTTCCTGGACAATGATGATCCGTTTCAATGCAAACACTGTAACAAAAAAGTAAGCTGCATTATGCAAGAGATGAACAAAAAAAAAAAAAAAAAGAAAAAAAGAAAGAAAAAAAGAAAGAAAGAAAAAGGTTAGGAGATGAGATCCAAGACTTATGCTGCCCCCCTGCCCTACCGGCCCCCCACAACCGGTCCCCTTCTCTCCTTAAGAATAAACAAGTACCACAATCTTAAAATCTTAATAGTTCCAAAAATCTTAAGAGGTTGGTACTGACAGTTAAAACTGATTATCGGAGGGTACTTCATGCTATTCATGGAACCCTTGAAGTGATTGATTTCCAAAGACAGCTGCCTCCATCGGCGGCTCCACTTCCTGAGATCCTTCTAGCCCACAAATGCTTTTTCTAATGATGTCATACTCAGTATTTGATACCTTTCTCAAGAGAATTTATGGGTTGGGGGCTTTTAGAAATATACTGGGCCCATTTTTTCCCCCTCTTTCTGTCTGCCTCTGCTCATGGAGTTATAGTCAAGCTTGGTTTTGATGTTACAAACATAGCCCCAGCCTTTCTGTCACCACAAAGATGGGGCACAAAGCAACCCCAGAAACACAAAATATTAAAACTGGAAGAAACGTGTGAGATTGTCTGATCCTGACCCATTTCTGTGACACAGATTACAGGATATCTCCCTTAGTTTATTTAGAAGGGAACGTGATGGAAGAAAAAAAAAAAGTACAGTTTAGTGGAGAAGAAGGTTTAAGTTCAAGGGGGAAAAAAGATAACAAATGTATGGTTTAGCTTTCTAGGACTGTTTTTGGAAAATTTACTCCCTGGCATTTACTCACTGGCTCTTAGAGGGCTTTTATTCCCAGAAGCCCATCTGTAGAAGCGGTCATATATATATATGTACATATATATATATGTGTGTATATATGTGTGTGTATATACATATATATATATATACATATGTATATATATATATATATGTATATACACACACATATATACACACATATATATATATTTATTATTATTATTTTTTCCCCTAGCCTTCCCTTCTGAAAATTTGGATTCCTTTCTCTCTGCACATTGTTTGCTGCAGATTTATGTCTCTCGATCGTGCCGTCTATATGACAGTCTCCTTTTTGAAGATGTGTCACATACAGATTTCATGATCTAATCAACATTTCCTCAATCCCCTGCAGAATCCATTGGAAGGATGAAACTGTTCCCTTATCCTACTCCTGGCTGCACTTAGAGGGGGGAAAAAAATAAAGTGTAGCTGAAATAATTTTATTAAAAAGAACACCACCAACAACAGGCTGACAACCGATTTGTTAAGCTTTCAGTATCAACTGAATCCATAAATCAATTACTTTCCTAGTCTTTGCAAAAATAGAAGTTGAAACATCTAACATAAACTGCCATATAATTCCTACCTCCTGGGTGGATGGATCAAAATATACATTTTGTATCTATTTCATACTTACCTTTGCTTTAGATGCTATGGAGAATGCCATGTCCTGACATAAAGGAATTTAAAACCTCTTTGAATAGACAAGATGTAAATACCAGAAAAGGCCACTATGCAAGGCTATGCATGATTTGCTGCCAAAAGGTGCAGACTAGATCGTGAATATGTGGGCCTCAGAGTTCAGAGGCTTTGGAGGGAGGGAGTGGGAAGACAGCACATGCAAAGGCAGGAAGGTAGAGGAGCAAAGGCCTTGAACAGGGAAGGCTGAGCGGGTGCACAGGCTAGAACAGAGCTCACACCAGGGAACGGGAGATGGAAAAAAGCAAAGGCAGTTTGTGGCCAGGCTGCAGAGAGCCCTGGACACCAGGTGGCTGGATTCAGACCTTAAACCATAGGCAACAAGGAAGACTCTTGAAAATGACGGTCTTAGAAAAATCAATCTCAGTGTTACACAGGAAGACTTAGGGACCTGGGAAGATGGGCAAAGAGGCTAGAAGTGGGGAGACCACATAGGCAGCTGTTGTAATAAACCAGGCAGGAAGGCATAAGAGACAAGACTGTGAAGAAGTTTAATGTTCAGAGAACTGTTTTGACTCTCAAAGCCCCCAAAGTTAAGCATTATTCAAATAAAACTCCAATACCAAAAAATAAATAAATAAAAATTAAGGAAAAAAAAATCCAAGTCCCAACCAATTGCCTTCTTATTATTAAGGGTCATTTTTTAAAAAAATTAAACCCCAACCCCCTCCCCAAAATAAAGTTTTTCTAAGACCTTATGGAATAGAACCAGATGGTTAGAGCAAATCTCTTCTAAATTTCATTTACGTACTTTCTGATTGGTTTGCTTGCATTCCACTTTTGTTTCCATGCTTACCAGGTGAGCATAGGTTAATGAGATTGACAGTAAAAACTTTCTGGGGTTTTCTTTCTCCTTCCTCTCCCATTTTCAAGGTGTAAAGTAGTTGTTAAATCACTGAGATTATAAACAATTTCAGAAGCCTTGAACTGGCCTCCTGTTCCCATAAAACAAAAGGTGCTGAAGAAAAGGTGTCACCTTACGCAGACACAGCCCACTTTAGAGTAGGTCAATTCCTGGATATTTTCCTGCAAAGCTGACTTCACTACTGAAAGCTGTTTCCTCAGTGCTTTTAAGTAAATGCCATGTCAGAGATCTGTTCCTTTGGAAAACATTTTGACTCTTAGGAATGATTTAGTCTCAATTAAGAAAGCAGCAACCTTTCCAGAACACATACTGAAAAGGAAAACAATCATTTTCTTAAGAATATTTACATTTCTAATCAATCAGTCACCATAGCTGAATGCAAAGTAGGCAGGTTCCGTTTGGGTTTCGGTACAACAGCAGCGAGGCATAGCTCTCTAGACTGAAAAGTCATGTGTTTCTTTCCGGCACTCTCCCCAAAGTTCTCAAACCTTATAATATTCCTCAATTTTTAATTTCTCACTCTGTTTCTTCACCCATTGCGGAGGCTACGTTTTTGAAGAAGCAGATTGCTCTGGGCAAAAGCAGTGGGGGTGGGGACACCAGACCCAGAAGAGGTAAGGCTTAACAACATGGGAGTAAATAAACATTGACAGAACCTGTGAACATAGGGAACTTTAAAATACCCGAAATTAAGACTTCAGTTTATGAAACCATTCTGGCTAGTTCATTCCTAAAACAATGAGCAAGGAGGTATTGTTTCTTTTTAACTTACAGGATTTTTTTTTTCTTAAGATGTCTTAAGATGACCAGTGAGAGCCTCCAGAAGTCATCAGTATCTACTCAAAACAGCATGTAAACTCTTGTAGACAGATTGGTCTTTATCTTATCCAGTGGGACCTCCTAGAAGTAAATTTCAGAGCCTCCTCTGACTGTGATACTTTCTAGTTGCTATCAATCCAAATGGAGCACCTGGCAGGCTGCTTGAAATCTACTGAAAGCCCAAATCACTGGAGTCCTTGGGACAGACAGGCCTCCAATAATAAAGAGGACATAGGGCAAAGACTCTTGGCTCTCTCCAAAGTGGAAAGGTTTGAACTGCCTAAACATGAAGTACGAAGGGTGCTCACACAATGCAAAAGCACCCAAATCTTTCATCTTCAGGTTGACCAGAACACTCTTGTGTTGCCTGCAGCAATCTGTGAGTAACCATTGAATACATCGTGGGAACAGCTCTCCTACAAAGCAGGTCACTTGAGGAAGAAACTTAACACGAGTCAGAAATGGAAATATCACAGGAAGGAGGCCAGTCATAATATTTGGGTAGTTTCGTGTCAAATTTAAGGTTCATTGTTACAGGTTGAGTTGGGTACTCAAAATCTTTACATCAAAATCTTAATTCTTCATACTTCAGAACATGACCTTATAAATAAGGTCACTACAGAAGTAACTGGTTAAGATAAAGTCATAATAGAGTGGGTCTCTAATCCATTATGATTGGTGTCCTTATAAAAGGGGAAAATTTGTACACAAACCCACACACAAGAAAGCCATGTGGGGACAAGGGCAAGACTTCTGTAGATACAGCAGAAGCCAAGGAATGCCAGAGATTCCAGCAAATCACCAAAGCGTGGAAGACGGGCATGGAACAGATTCTCTGTCACCTCCCCTGGGAAGGAATCGGTGCTGCTGACTCCTGGATCTTGAGCTTGTGGCCTCCAGAACTGTGAGAAAATACAGTTCTCTTTTTAAGCTACCGGGTTTGTGATATTTTATGAGGGCAGCCTTCGCAAACTAAACTAGTCACAAAGCATCATGCTATTTGTGGTGAAGGGCAGAAAGGCATTTCTTTTCTATGTTTGCTACGAAGGTTGTCAATTTTGGAATGGTGATAATACTTGGGCCGCTTTGTTTTGAATCATCATGTGTCAGTGACCGATAACAGCAAGAGTTGTGACTTGGTGGAATGTTCTCAGAGTGCCGAACACCTCCCCTACGGGAGAGCACAAAGCAACAGGCCCCAGCTGCTTTGTAAGTCCTTTTCTATTTGTCCACAGACAAGGGATCCAGATCCATCCCAGACCAGAGAGAAAGAGAGAACCATGTGTGCCATGAAAGAGAGCTACCTGCACCTTCAACAGAAACCAGGAAAGGAAGGTGTGGCTCCAGGAACGGTTCATCAGGCACGGTCTCCCAAAAGTATGTTGGTCCTTTACCCTGATGTCCCCTCCTCCTCCTCCTTCTGCTTGCTCAGAATACCTCTCCTCTGGGAAGTCTTCCTGGATTCCTCTTAGAACAATGGCTCATCTTTTGGGTCCCACTGTACTTAGTGAGTTGTTTTCATGTCTCTATTTCCCACATGATAGAACACCTCTGAGAGTAGGCACCATACTTTTATATTCCCTTTTGCACCCGGCAAAATATTTTCCACAGATTTAAAACAAAATATGTGCTATCTAATTAATCTTCCCTGGAATCCCCTCATTTCAACCTATTCCAAGAGAAATCATTTACAAATGGCCTCATGCAAATATGATTTTCCGAAAATTTCCATCAAAGTATGAGGCAATTATATTAGCCCAGCTTAATGTTAGGACTCCAAGTAATTTTTTATTTTATTTTGGGGGGGTTAGAAGGGGAAATGGGGGAAAGGGAGAGAGAGAATCTTAAGCTGGCTTCAAGCCCAGTGTGGAGCCCAATGTGGGGGTCGATCTCACAACCCTGAGACCATGACCTGAGCCCAAAACGGAAGTCTGACATTTAATCAACTGAGTTACTCAGGTGTCCTCAAATAGTTTTTTAGATGACACCCTTTCCTGGGTGTTTTGGATGTTTGCTTTGATATTTTATATTTATTTGTTATGAGCTTTCTTCTCATTTTAAATAAATATTCACTTGTGATGAAGTGAAATATGAGGGACAAAAACTCAAGTCCAAACTGATCTCTCGTAGAGTAGCTGAAGTAAGTCCCCATGATCGCCACACATTCTTCCACAAACAGGAAACACACTGCAGACATGAATCATACCTGGGTCAAACTGAATCAGTTTAGACGGAGTCAGAGTGAAGTCTTTTCCAACTGTAGCTGACACTTGGTTGACCTTAAGAAGAACAAAATGTCCTTTTTAAATAAAAATAATTGTTTTTAAGACAGAAACATCTAATCTAGTGTCATAATAGATTAAACTCTTGGTTTTTTGTTTGTTTGTTTTTTTAAGGAGGCTCTACACCTCACTACCCAAAATGGGGCTTGAACTCATGACCCCCAGAACAAGAGTTGCATGCTCTTCTGGCTGAGCCAGCTAGACACCCCAATTCATGTTCTTTAGTCTGTTTTTAACATAAAGGGTTTTTTTTTTCAATTATAATAAACCATTTTGATCTAAGCTACATGGATCTTCCTTAAACTTAACCTTTTCTTAGACGAATATCAATGGAAGTCAAAGTAAAGCTCTTTTTTCTCTCTTTTTCACTTCTTTATAAATGATTCAGTCATTGGAGAAAGCAGCATAAATTTTAAGCACCACTTTTCTCTTTCTTATGAAGTTCTATTTATCTCATCCCCTTACTTTCACCCCAAACTGGCTTTGAATGGTGCCTCAGACGAAAGGGGGGAGAAGGAGAAGCAACAGCAGGGGCTCCCCACAAGTAGCTTTGGGGTGTCTTACGAGTTTCAGGGCACGGAATGCCTTAGACAAGTTGACCTGAAACAACTCTGGTCAATTTTCCTGTAAGGATGAAACCACTGCTCTTCACAGAAATAGATGTATGCCCCATGGGGGTGGCCGACCTGATGAATGGCCACACAAAATCAATCCACACACACAGTGGAGGATTTCGAATCTCCATGAAATAAGTCATTAACAACAACAACAAAAGTGGTGCTCATCTGCAGAGACTGTTTGCTGATCTCCTGTTCCCCACTTCCAGGGCAGAAAACCAGAGGCGATTTAGGGCTCTCAAGTCCCGGCCTTATCTTCCCCGGAGGGAGCCTAAATCTGCGTTAAGAAAAGTGTCCTTGGTTAGTGTGAAAAAGAAGTCATCAGATGAGAACCCGGTGTAAGCACAAGAGACAGCTGTTACTTTGCCCTTTCTTAGACATTTAAGATGGCCAAGAATGTGGGTTACTATGTTTCTTTACCTTCATGCCAAGAAATGAAGCGCACCATGGAAAACTTCAAAGTTCCTATTTTTTTGGCTTTAAACATTCCCTCCATTGCTCATCAAAGGCTCTAAGACCTGAGAATGGGTCTGCCGTGGAAATGTGTTGGAGAGGGAACTTCCTGCTAAGCTTCCATTTACGCTTTGCCCACAATGCCAAGGCTCCTCCTGCACAACCTTGCATTGTGAAAAGGCAGCCCATTGTACACCTGTAGCAACCATATGCCGGAAGTTACATTCCCTGCAGGCCTCTTGCACATGCAATTACTTAGCATTTTACCACCACTGAGTTGACAGAATCCGATGTGGGAAAAGAAATGGTCTGAGGCACGCTGCTGGGAGCAATCAGCCGCGTGAAGGTGCGCGCTTCAAACCAGGGCTAACAATGCAGGGGAAAGTGCTTTCTCTTCCCCTGCTTCTGGTCAAGCAGCCAATATGCTCTGGTATACAGTGGCATCAGTGCTCTGGGAAGAGCTGTTTCTGAAGACGCGGGGCCGTGTTTGATAAAGGCTTGCACACTCGCCGGCAGGATCTCGGTGCGCATGCAGCCGAAGTAGACAAAAGTTTCCATGTCACGCTACGTATGTTCTTTCTACCTGGCCAGGTGAATGGTGTGTGGCCCAAACTCTAGACATAAGCATATGATGCTTTCTATAGATGACCAAAGCATCATTTAAATACTGTTCAGGCAGATATCTTTTGGTACAAACGATCTGCTGGGAAATTATAGGGCGTACCTAGTTGTCTGATGTTTCAGAAACAATAAAGCACCCACAGATCTGGAGTGAAAAAGTCCATATCCACTGGAAAGATCAATACCAAATGCGGATATGGTACAACTGGGGTGCACAAGGTTCTGAGGGTGATCTGAATGTATCATTGTAATGTAATGATGTAATGATGTGATATAACCTATTTTAATGATACAGTGTACCATTGCAATGGAGACTGAACTTAGATGGCCATTTTTTCCAGAAGCTGATATCACTGCCTCTTTCATGAGATTGAGGAGTAGAGTCTCCAAGGCTCATTCACCATTGTTAGTTGGTGGAAAGCTTTTCAAACTGTCATTCTCTTGAAGTGTTACTGTGATAGTGACTCCTAAAAAGATCCTTCAGTTCTAGAAGCCATTAAGTTGTGCTCCATGATCCAAGCCAATGGCAAGAATAAAAATACAACTAATCTCTAAGTGATTACTGAATATTCTTTATATTTTGGAGGCCTGGATTTTTTTTTTAAGATTTTATCTATCTATTTGACAGAGAGAGAGATCACAAGTAGGCAGTGAGACGGGGGAAGCAGGCTCCCCACTGAGCAGAGAGCCCAATGCGGGGCTCCATCCCAGTACCCTGAGATCATGACCTGAGCCAAAGGCAAAGGCTTAACCCACTGAGCCACCCAGGTGCCCCTCGGAGGCCTAGATTGATATGTGCCCTCTTAATTTTAACTTGGGTGACTCTTTAGATAAGTTTGTCCTTGATTTTCCTCATCCACTAA
Source organism: Mustela erminea (assembly GCF_009829155.1). NCBI lineage: Eukaryota > Metazoa > Chordata > Mammalia > Carnivora > Mustelidae > Mustela > Mustela erminea. The sequence continues at coordinate 53,301,234 of NC_045625.1, read as the reverse complement.
TACCACAAGAAGTGATCCTGGTGCCATGCTAAGAGAAAGCCATCTGGGGGCTGAAATTTGCTCTGGAGACCTCATAGAAGGCCTTGCATACAAGCTTTCTTTTCCAAAGCAGACTTTGGCCTGAGTTCACTAGGTTGGATATATCTTGCTGGAAAGTCAAACTTCCAGACTTAATGACCAGATTTAAAAACAAAAAATGGTTTTAAAATACCTTATCTAGGAGCTAATGAAGCTAGATAAAGGGGGGACAGACAAGAAAATGTTAGGTATAGAATCTCTAAAATAATGGGGTAATCCTGCAATTTGAAATTTCCGTGGTTATTCTGGTTTTCTTCTTAAGAAAATAATTGAAAAGCACCAACCAGCAGCCCAAGTTTTAGCCTGACACTTCACATTTTAGAGTTGTTACCTTCACACTCACGAAGGCGGAGTCCATGGAATATCCCCTTCTGGTAATTTCCAAAGACAACATGCCCACATTCTCACAGACCTCGTATTCAGTCTGTGACCATTCGATGTGAGACCACTTCAGTTCCAAACTGGGCATGAAAGAAAAAGAAAAGGGAAAATCAATTTTTTAAAAATGCACAATAAATGCCTGTAGAGATCCTCTGCTTGGTAGAAGACTGAATCACTGGTTCATATCCTGTGACAGATGTGGTTCATCTACCTGCACCAGTGCTAAAATTTCTCAGGCTTATTTGGTCCATTTTAGCTCAAAAAAGAACTTTTACCAACAATTTCATCCAATGCTTACAATGCTTTGAGTTAGGAAGTGTAAGTACTAGAGTTTTGTTTTACAAAAGCAGAAACTAAGGTTAAAAGGCTGTCAAGGGGATTCAAACATGAGTCTTCTGAAGGGGAAGGAACCAGGAGTGGTGAAGTTCAAGGAGACATTTATTTATGGAAAGGACATTGATAGGGGATCTTCTTTCTTATTTTTGGCCTTCACTGGTATACCAAGAAGTGTTCTAGACACAGAACTTCTCTGAACCTGGGTTCAGTTAAATAACTAGTTATCTTTCAGGATGTGTCTTGGAATTACAATGTGCATGGGTTTTATAACCATTATCTCTACCTCCTTCTGTGCATATGAAACAGGCCAACTGACATGTGGTTTGGATACAGCAATGCAACTGAATAAACCTGAAAATAGGGGTTGGTTTTTTTCCCACAGTAGATTTAGTGAGCCCAACATTGGATGGAAACTCTCTACTTTACTCCTCAAAATATAGAGGGAAGTTTTCCACCCCCCCCAAGAAAAGCAAGTTCCCCCCCACCAAAAACTGGAGAAAATCAGAGACACAAGTATATGGGACACAAGCACTCTTCACAATGATTATTTAACACACTTCTGTCACTTGTGTTTCTCTCATTTTCCATTCTACATTTGTAAAACGCTCAGTGGTTGCCTTATTGTCTCCCCTATCTTCCAATTGGAGGTGGGCTTTTCTTCTGGATTTCTTAATGCATATTTTTTATAATTTCTTTCTCGCACAACTAGAAATTCTGCTTGCCACCATGTAGAGTATGGGTTTCATGGGGTTTTCCAGGCTTTCCTGGGGACCACTCAAATTAAATAGTAGACTATCCTGTAATATCCACTTCATGTCTTTGCACCAGTCACATGTTGCAGTCGCATACTCTAAGTTCACCAGCAAGATAAACTCAGTAACACTGTCTGTGTCTCCAAGGACCACAGACCTGGGTGGCAAGGTAGTGTGGGAGCCCAGAATTATGGCAGAGGTTCATGAATCTATATAAACATACATGTTTAATTCAATCGATACACATGAAATTTATTATTACTAGCATTCTGGGCTTTGTAAAATTTTGACATGAAAACAGAATCCTCTCATCAGAAATATTGGGATCCTCACTGGTCTTTGATGTGACTGAGTTTAAATCTGGCACGGAACAGTCAAGAAATAAACAAATGACTATGCTTCAAGAATCACAAGATAACATGCAATGAGGCTATTATAATGCCAACAAAAATAATGTGTGGCAAAGAATTCTTAAAGGACTCCGCTAAGTGAGAACGGGGGATAAATCAACAAGATGGACTGCGGCAAAGGACAGAAAGATGAAACAGAAAGGACAGACGAGCAGTGGGAATGAGTGAAACAGATAAAAAAATGGGTGGATTTCAGCTAAGTCTCCATAAGGTTGAGAGGAGTTTCAATGTCCAATCTTCTAAGAATCCGTCCTCAGCTGTTAATGGAAACCATGACAGGCAAAAATTCATCAATGTCACTCTGAAGATCCAGGTGTCCTCAAGGCCTAAAAGCTAAACACAATTTGATTGCTGATCTAGATCCATAAAGGGACCACGCAGGGTGGGGTTCAGCCTCAAAGGTTAAAGGGCTTTGGTGTTCGGAGAAACGCGTGCAAACGCGTGCATTTCTCTGATGCACGATTAGAATGCTGCGAAGTGGCTACAGGATAAGGTTGTCATCACGCAATGTTCTAGTTTCTTTTCTTAAAAATCCACACTATAAATAATAAAGATCTACTGCTAAGCCGCAAAATTAAGCCATCCTGTATACTTTCTGGAAAAATATTTCAATCCCAAAGCACAGGCACACCCCTAGGATAGGTGCAACACATGTTTTGAGTGTGTTTGGTTTCTGCAGTACTGAATTTGAGATCTTTCTATTGCTGATGCTTGTTGCTTACAGTCTACACAAACACCTAAAAGAAAGAAGACATTCGACTTGCAAGAAGTCACACAGCTGTGTGCTGGGCGTTATGTAGCCAACCAGATGCAGGAGCCCACGAGAGAAATCTGGAAAGCTGCGGATATGTACAGGTCATGCAGACAAGGCTTGGGTTGAATCTTCACATTTTAATCATCCCTCCCTTGCCATATTGCCATTGGGCAAAGCTCAGTCTCGGGTCAGAAATGAAGTTTATGGACATACTTTATGCGACATGCATATGGTGATCATTTCAAGTCATTTAGGAATGGTTTCTCAACCTGGACACTGTCGACATCGGGACCAGATGGTTCTTTGTTGCTGAGCTGTCCTGTGCATTGTAAGATGGTTAGCATCATCCCTGGCTCTGCCCACTAGATGCAGTCACATCAGCTCCTCTAATCAAAACTGCTTCCAGAAACTTCCAAATGTCCCTGAGGGGTAGGTCATCCTCAGTTGAGAAACACTTCCCTCAGTGACCGTGAGGTACTTAGCACAACAGGAAATTTGATTTAATGAGGAAACTGAATTTGAATTCCCAACATCCACTACTGTGAACGGAAGACATAGGACGGATCAGTGGAGATTAAATTGGATTAGAAGTCATGAGGTTTCTGGTCCCTCTACCACACAAAAAAAGATCTCAAAGTGCAGCACAAGGAAACTGTCTTGCTTTGTTTTGTTTCCAGTCTCCGTTTAATGTCTCATCTTTTGTTTAACTTTAGCACATACTTTAAATTTACGTATTGCCTTGTTCTATTTTATATGTTCATATAAGCAGTGATATGATTATAAATATTTTAACATGTACTCTCCAGAGGGAAGAGATGCATGTGTGTGTGTGTGTGTGTATAGGTGTGTGTGTTTAATATGGATTTAAGGATGTATAGGATGCAATTTACAAGTAATAATATAAGATATACTACACTTTTACTGTAGATTTCACAGTCAGCTGATTCTCAGGATAACATTTTTGTTGACATTTCTCTAACTTTTGCTACAAATATAAGGAAAGTCATCTAATACCCAATTTAAAATTGCAATCCAGGTGCCCCTGAGTGGCTCAGTCAGTTATGCATCTGCCTTCAGCTCAGGTCATGATCCCAGGGTCCTGGCATTGAGCCCTGCATCGGGCTCTCTGCTCAGCAAGTTTACCTTTCCCCCTCCTCCTTCTCTCTCTGAGAGCTTGTGCTCTCTCTCTGTCCAGTAAATAAATAAGAGCTTTAAAATAAAAAGTAAAAAATAAAATTGCAATCCATCTTAAAGTCCAGCATCTGTGATACCCCTTCTCCTGACCAACTTTTTCATTTCCCAAGGTAGTATCATGTAGAACATACTATTCAGTTTATTTATTTATGGAGTAAACCCCCAAGAAAACAGGGCTCTTTGGTTCACTGATACACTCCCGAGTCCCCTGAGAGTGGTTAGAAAACAGTTGGTGCTCAATTGATACTTGTTTAATGAATGAAGAGATCTTGTTTACCCACTGTTTCCCAAGTGAAGCTGACCACTGAAACCTTTCGTCTTCCTGGCTCTGTTAACATTGTATTTCACAAAATTGAAAAATGCTGCAATAGATGACCCTCACATGTTCTTTCCAGCGCTTACTCTGGATTCTTTAACTATGACTGCACTTTATTAGACTATCGAGAAAGGATGCGTTGACAAGAGAGCAGTGGACCATAAAGCATGATGGCTTAGTGCACACTATTATATTTTCTAAGGTATGTGCATGATTCTCAACACTTGGCAATGTCTAGGGACATCCCTGATTGTCACAGTGGGGAGGAGGGTGATAGTGGCATTTCGTGGGCAGAGACCAGGGAGGCTGTAAACCTTGTGCAAAGCACAGGTCCCCCTGCCTGGCCCCAGCGTACCCCCAGCCCATGACAAAGAGTCACCTGACCCAAATTGTCAATAGTGTTGCTGTGAAAACAAACAAACGACAAACAAACACCAAAACAACAACAAAACACACACATACAGATAGATACTTTCTGCAATTTCATTTTGTGGCTACTTGAGTCATTTCTATGAAAAAACAATTAACTGAAAGACTTGGGAATAAAACCCCAGTTTGGGATTTGGGACACTAATCTAGGTTAGTAAGAGTGTGTGAAAAAGGCACTCAGCTGCTCTGTGCCTCAGTTTCCTCACTTCCCAAAGAATAAATAACGATGAGTCTGTACTTCAAAGGGCTTAAATGAGCCTTAATGAATACTCATTAAGTATTTTGAGTTTCTCAGTGAAAGGTTTTTATAGAAGCTAAAATGGTGATTAAATTATTCTTCCAACTAGATCTTCATAATCAAGTAGCATATGACTTAAGAAAAATTAAAAGGCTAAAAAATATTTTTCTGAGTATTCTAAAACTTATCAATTCAAAAAGGATGTTATTAATCTCCATAATCTCATGCTATGAACACCTGTGTTTTCCTTTTTGTCTTTCTCTGGTGGTAATGGGAAAACAGTGTTTAGCCAAGAGGCAGCACACTGAGTACCCAAGTGCTTTGGAGTCAGAACATCTTGCAACCACTTATTAGTGTGTGATTCTGGTCAGTTACCCAGTCTCTCCAAGTCTCAGTTTTCATTTAGCTTTAAAACGAGAATTATACTCAGATGAAAATTAAAATTCATTAATATGTACACAGCACCTGTACACAGTGGGCGTTTAATAAGTGTCATTTCCCTTCCCTTCCTCTGTGCTTTCTTCAATCTATCCGGAGGCAAATGCTCCAACTTCTGGCTTGCAGGTAATGTGAAAACTTCAGCTAGCCCAGAGTTTCAACCTCTTCCCCTGTAAGGTGTTTCATAAAAGTCGCTCAAACATCGCAGGGTGCGCCTGTTAGGAATTCCTTCACTGTTTGATCTCTTTTTGTCCCTTCTCTTTCAAAGCCAGGAACGAATAAGGGTAGCCAGAGGGAGGAGAAGAATCAGTCCTTAGAATGGGGCAGCAGCTGGAAAAGCGACCCAGGGCGATGATGAACTTCAGCATGGGTCAACTTTTCTTTTTGAAGTTAACTTTTCCCCCCAGTGGCCACATGAAAGAGGTCAATACAGGAGACGTGAGAAGAAACTGCCTTGGTTAGAAGTTGTCTGCACCTGTGGTCTGCAGAGGCGTTTTGAAAAGCGCGAGTCCTGCGTGGCTGGGCTTGGGAGCTCTGCAGATGGTCTTCAGATGGGAGTGGGGCCGGAGGACTGGTACGGCCGGGACTGAGTCACGCCAAGGCCCAAGCCACCAAGATGAGCGCTCACTTGGAGGTGGTGAGGTCAGGGTTCACGCTCAGCTCTGCCTTTCTTTCATTTTGTGACTTCTGGCCAATTACTTAAATGCTTTAAGCCTGAATTCCTTATCACCCTCAGAGGATTGCATTTTGCAGATTAAATTAGACAACATATGTGAAAGTACCTAGCACAGTGCCTGAAATTTAGGCACTTGGCCAAATCTAAGTCTTTATGCAAATTTCCATGCATCTCAGTGTTCTAGAATAATTTCTATTTACGATAAAACGTCTCCCAAATGTATTCCATGAAAAACTTGTTCCATGAGCTAGTCTGGGGTGGAGTGGTGGGGGTTCTAATGTCAAATCGAGTTGAGATACGCTGCATACCATATCCCTGTTGCAGATTCCCACTCCGTACAAGCATCTCCGTGACTCTGGGAAGTGATGCGGTTAAATAGCATGTAAGCTAGCTAGCTAGCAACAACTTGATTATTTATTTTTTTTTAAGATTTATTTATTTATTTGAGAGAAAGAAAGAGAGACAGAGAGCTCACTCGCACACAGAGGGAAATTGAAAGGGAGAAGCAGACTCCCCACTGAGCAGGGAGCCTGATGCAGGCTGGATCCTAGGACCCTGGGATCGTGACCTGAGCTGAAGGTAGATGCTTAAGGACTGAGCCACCCAGGCACCTGCAACAACTTGATTAAATCTAGATTTCCTAATACCTTGTCTAATGGAATATCCAAAGACCCTTCAAAACTGATATTCTGTAGAAATGCTGCCATAGCAAAGACTTACTAGCAATCAAGATTCTGAACGTGGGTCCCTCCTGGTTTTTAAAAAAGCTTCCTTCTGCCCCAGATTGTACTCAATGGTCCCTTTAGCTTTATTACAGGGAAGTTTTCACCCCTCCAAATAAATGGACTCTATTAATCTATTAATCCTTTCGAACCCAATCAAGAACATAAAATTACACAAGACTTAGCTTATTGATTAATAATTTAGCTTACTGATTAATAAGTGTATTGACTCTTTACTTTGTGAATCCTCCCAGAATTGATTTCTAATTAGAGATAGGCCCCCAGACGTCTCTGGGATACGTCTTCAAACAGTCAGTCTTGTACTCATGTGAATGAACAATAGCAATCACCACGGCAAGTCACATTGTCAAGGACTTACACTGTGCAAGATGCTCTCACGTGTTTTATCTCCTTTGTTTCTCTAAGCAAATCGTGGTACCACCCTCATCTGACCAAAGAGTTAACTAAGGTTTACGCAATCACCTAGGTCAATGGCAGACCCAAAGCACGAGCTCTGTTCCTTGACTCTAAGTCCAGTGGCTTTTCCTTTGTTATCTATACCATAATTCTGTACCAGTGTGTCGGACATGGAGCGCACATTAATATTAATAGCTGAAATATACTTTAAAAAAAAACCCTAACACAAAAGTCCTTGAAGAATATGTATTCCTCCTTTTCTGCTGCCTCGGTGGCCAAAGACTGGAGAAAAAGCAGGGAGGTAAGTCTGCTGCTCCTTTCCTGGTAGGCCAGTCTAGCTGACTTGTTAAGAGTGGAAGTTCTTCAGTGTGATAAGGAGAACCGTGGACTGGAGAGCCGCCCTTCCCTGACCTGAATCCCAGCTCCTTCACTAATTAGCTGCGTGAGCCGAGAAGAGTCACCTCCTATCTCCGTGTTTCAGTTTTCTCATATATAAACTCTAGACTATGATGGTACCTGATTGCTGGTTGGGTTGATTATAGATCGACCCAGCTGGATGATTAAAGAAGATCAGTGAAGCAGAGTAGAGGGCGCCTGGGTGGCTCCCTTGCTTATTCGTTTTCCTTCAGCTCAGGTCATGTTCCCAGGGTCCTGGGATCAAGTCCTGCACCAGGCTCTCTGCTCAGCCGGGAGTCTGCCCCTCCCCCTGCTTGTGCACTTGCTCTCTCTGTTGCTCACTCAAAAAAACAAGATCTTAACAGAAAAAGAAAGGGGTGCCTGAGTGGCTCAGTGGGTTAAAGCCTCTGCCTTCGGCTCAGGTTATGATCTCAGGGTCATGAGATCGAGCCCCACATCGGGCTCTCTGCTCAGCAGGGAGCCTGCTTCCCCCCTCTCTCTGCCTGCTGCTCTGCCTGCTTGTGACCGCTCCCTCTCTCTGTCAAATAAACAAACAAAATCTTTAAAAAAGAAAAAAAAAAGAAAAAGAAAAAGGAACAGAAAACAATTGTCCTGTAAATACCTATAACATATACTGTACACGTAACTAGGTCCTTGTGAGCTGTTTTGGAAAGACAACTATTCACAACATTGTTTCTTACTGGAATAACAGGCTTCTTGTTCCAAAAAATCTATTTACAAATGAGGTTAGGGACAGCTATACCGTTCACAAATCATGAAGATAAGTGCTGAGTAATTTCTCTCTCCCCCTACCTCCCTAAAGAAAACAATGCATGCCAGAATCAAATCAAAATGACTTCTGGGTTAACCCCTGGTAGACATATTTTTCATCCTCTTGTTTTGCTGGTTCCAATCCTTTCTAGCTGATTTAGAAATCTCTTTAGTGACGTACGTGAAAATTGGTATCACAGAAGCAGGAGTCTATTTAAAATCGCCTCAGTTAAGGTTATAAATTCTTCTGGGATTCTCCTATGAATCTGAGAATTATTTAACAACACAAATTGTCTTCAAAAGCAATGTCCTTTGTAACCATGAGGAACAAAAAGGGTTTGCAGTTGAAGCAATATCAATCTAGCATCGCTGCTGGAGAAAAAAAATCCTGTCAGCCATGCTATGTTCACCACGTGAAGGAGCAGCGGTCAGCATTAGGTCACGGACAAGTCTGGTCAATAGTCTCATTCTTTAGTTGAATTATTAAAAAACAAATGTAATCAATTTATTAATGATTTTGGAGCGGGATTTCTTTTTTTCATTTTCTTAACTGGAAGACACCCATCTGAAGTTGCAGCTAGGTAATATATTTTCTGTAAAAATTTTAATGCCAACGAATCATTTCTCTTGCATAAGATCAGTTTAATGGGTGGTGGTCCTCCATTTTAGTTTTATAACCTCATGATTGGTATTTTAATGTTAAAGCCCAGGTCTTCCTTATTCATGCTTATTTCCCCAGCATCCCCAGTACTGCAAATGTGGCATATAACAGCCACTCAATAAAAATCTGTGAAGGTTATGAATCTGGGCCAGGGGCTACTCTTTATCAGGGCAAGTGGAGGTGGGACTCTGGGAATGAATTTTGCAGAGGATACATTTTTCTAACAATGACTATAGAGACCTCTGCTGGCAATTGTTGGAACTACAATTCAGCCAGAAAAAGTAAAAATGGGGAGACCCGGGGGGTGAATTTGTTGTCTTCCTTTGGCCATATGCTGTCATAAAAGGCCCATAAAGAGGCTGTGCTTTCTCACAATGTGTAGATTTATGAGGTTACGGCAAACACTGAATTTAGGGTAAATGAGCAACTTTTCTATGAGGGCACTGGAAAGTGTGTCAAATTTCGAAAGAAAAACACGGCATTAGGAGAATCGGACTCTGATGAAACTTTCTGTGATTATCTGATAACTGGTAAACTATTCAAGCCCTGCATTCAAGAGAATTTAGAACAGGGGCCCAGTCCGAAATATTAGGATGGTGTGTTCATCTTGTTCATTGTGAGGATTTAATACCCTTGTACATGTCATACAATTTCTGTTACCCAGTATTTCCCTTTACGCTGCCTTCATCTTACCTGTGATCAGTTTAACGTACAGAAGCAGTCACAAGTCATCATTTGGGAGGGTTTTTTGGTTTCTTTGGAGGGAAGAGATGTATTGCGGGCCTCTCCTGATTACCCCATTCTTCCTGCTGTAGGTACTTTCAAAGACGGGTTACTAACACAGTCCTAGAGTGACCTCTTGCTGCATGATTTGTCCATGAGCCTGCAAGCTCAGTCGTGGGTGTGAGTGAACTATCAAGACAGAAACTGCTCTGTGTGCAAAACTGCATGTATTTACATGAGTAACAGGAACGATCCAGCACTCTATACCTTAACTTTTTAATATTCCCATAGCATATAAGGCTACTGGCTTTCCCATTATCTCCCAGTAGAAAGAAAATTCTTTCTCCAAAATGAATTCTACGAGGTTCTAAAATGACCTAACAATTTATCCTTGGATTTTGTTTTAAAATGAATATTTCACATCCATAATCAGATATATTCTGGACATTACTATGTATAGGACCGCTGAAGAAGCAAAATAATTTACATTTGAGGAGCAGCAGAGTTCCCCATGGGGTCCATGATTTGAAATTCCACGATATCTGAATGCACTTCCAAAGATGGGCTTATGATGTAAAGAATGGTCTTACTGTTTAAGTCCTTTTGGATAAATTTCTCATGGATAAATTCACCTATAAGAAAGCAATGAATGAATTTCATGGGAAATCAAGCAAAATATTAAATAAAAGATGATAAATTATATGGCAATTTTATTTTAAGCAGAGCTTTAAAAACAGTCAAAGTAGATATTTTTAAAGAAATTAACATTATTGCAAGTATCTTTAAAGTCATATGCAATAAGCTTAAATTAGGCTTTAAAATTTACTTTGGCTCAGAAATATTGTGCCTTAAAGAAAATATAAAAATAGAGGGAGAGTAGGAAGATCCAGTAATAAAATCTCTAATTCTGTGCCATCCTTTTTAGTGACATATTTTGATCATTGTCTTCATAAGGCAGAAATAATATGCAATCCAGAGAAACTATTATACCCCTCCCAATTTATTTATTTATTTATTTAGTTTAATGAACTGACATCATTTAGAATTCCTGCTAGAAAAAAAAAATTAGTCACAAATATGAAATTGGTACTGACACTGTGTGTTCCTCTGACTATATTACCATCTGGCTGTTACAAAGAACTGTAAATAATAAACAGCTGCGTGACACCTGGGTGGCTCAAGCAGTTAAGTGTCTGCCTTCAGCTCAGGTCATGAGCCTGGGGTCCTGGGATCAAGTCCCACATCGGGCTCCTTGCTGAGCGGGGAGCCTGCTTCTCTGCCTGCTGCTCCCCCATGCTTGTGCTCTCTCTCTCCGACAAGTACATAAAATATTTTTTAAAAAGGCTACCAGGGGTGCCTGGTGGCTCAGTGAGTTAAGCTTCTGCCTTCAGCTCAGGTCATGATCTCAGAGTCCCGGGATCGAGCCCCGCATTGGGCTCTCTGCTCAGCAGGGAGCCTGCTTCCTACCTCTCTCTCTGTCTGCCTCTCTGCCTACTTGTGATTTCTCTGTCAAATAAATAAATAAAATCTTCAAAAAAAAATAATAAACAGCTGCGCATCACTACTTGATTCTCCACTTGAGATGAATTTAGGATTGCTCAGCCTCAAACCCTCTTTAGCACCAATATTGATTTATAAACTGCCTCTATCAGTAAGCCCTGGGGAGTGTTTACCAAATGGGCCTACACTTAATTAAATTACTCTCTAGCCTTGCCAGCTATGGGGTATTTTAAGATGAGCAATTACAAGGATTAAGGAAGGCAAGTACCTGTTGTTGTGTTCTCCAGATGTCCATGCTGGGGACCTCGTAAAATCTTAAAGATGATCAGATCGTCATCGGTGTCAGGGTCTGATGCCTTCAACACATGGGAAGTGAGGTAAATCCCATAACATCCATTTTTCAGGAGCCCCACTTGAGAAGGGGAATGCAAGTGTGTGATGTAGGGGGCTGTTTTGTCCAGCTGGTCAACCTGGATAGTCAATAATGATGTACAGTCTTATATAGAGGTTTCTCATCTCCAAACAACATAGGGTCTAAATGGTTAACAGTGATAATCCAGCCCAAATTTCGGATTCCTTATCTTCCTCATTTATTCATTTCTGTTACAGGCTGGCTCATTCACAGTATCCTCAGTAAATATCATAATGCCTGGAACAGAAGCTAACTTTCCATTGTAAACTTTGACCCAGCTTGTTAATTGTCCGTTGTCTGACTCTCCTATTAGGACACAAGCTCTGATGGCACACATCACATCTTCACCCCTACCCCTCCCTTTATTCCCTGCACCTGGCACAGCACCTGAACCATAAGAGCAGCTCAGGGAGTATTTGTTGAATGAATACATTAAAATGGACCCAAGAACTATACTGAAACTAAACGTTAGCTCCCAAGGAGGATTCTTCCATTTTCCCGGTATTTGGTGATAAGAAATAAGCTTATGAACATTTACATAAGGATGTGCATCACGAATAAATTGAATATTTTGGGGGCACATCTTTGCTCAAATGGCATAAATGTTGAATAAAAAACAGAAACACTGGGGCACCTGGATGGCTCATTCGGTTAAGCGTGCAACTCTAACTCTTCATCTCAGAGTTGTAAGATCGAGGTCTGAGTGGGCTCCACGCTGAGCATGAGCCTGCTTAAGATTCTTCCTCTCCCCTCTCTGTCCCTCCCTTCCCACTCACACACACACACTCTCTCTCTCCCTCTCTTAAAAACAAAACAAACAAAAATACCCAGAGATGCTTTGGTAAGAAAAATAATGAAAGGTGATTATTTACAGGCATTTGTGTATTTATTTCACTGAGGATGAGAACCACGTAACTAAGCGAGTAGACTCAATTTGTGGAGATATTGAATGGATGGGCAATCACTCATGAGCTCGAGAAGCACAAAGGCTCAGACCCCGCAAAGGGCCTCATTCAGGTGTGGTAGGAATCTCGGTCCATCTTGCAAATGACTGTCGGAAGGTAGGGAAGGAGCAGGTTTGAATGATAAGCACAGTTGGCCACTCATACTAGACAACTGGTAGGGGACCATGGTGCCTATTCCTCTTACTCCCATCCATTCAGGTCTTAACTTCATTTATCCCCAAATGATACTGTTGCAAATCTTGGTTCACCCTAGCTAAGGAAAGAGTAAGTGCCATGATAAGACTTGTATAGTCTGGTAGAAGATGATATAATAAACTATTATTCAGCTATTTTAATAACCAAGGGAGGAGGCACTGAAAATAAATAATTTCCACAACTGAATGTGAACTGGTAAAAAACCCAAACCAAAACCAAACCAGACCAAAACAAAACAGTAAGCTGTGGCAGAGGAGATGACTACAGTACCGTTTTTGTTCATCTGTATGTTCATACAGACACAGACAAAATTCTGGGAGCACTGACATAATTGCATGGGGTGGGGGAAAAAGGAGGTTTCATTATGTATTTCTACATGGAATTTTCTAACAATCAAATATTTTTTTTTCCTTGCAGGTTGGCAAGTTTCTTTTTTTACTACAAGAATAATCATACATCATGTTGGTAACTGTTTGGAAGAGCAGGCATTTTTATCTTTTGCTGGTAGGGGTGCGAATTAGTGAAAATTTTCTGGAGAGAAATTTGGCATATGTATATATATAACAAAAGTATATATACTCTGATCAAAACTTTCATTTTTTTGAGTATGTCCTGCAGAAATAATTAGATGTGTACACAAAATGTGTGTGGAGATTACATATATATATATATATATATATACACATATATATGTATATATATGCATATATATAAAAATATACACACATACACATCTATACATATATATGCTCACTAAATATAATTTATAATAGTAATTAACAAAACAAATCCATAAAACTACAAGTCCCACAGGGGATTTACAAACCATCTCTACCTGACACTGGGTCTTATTCAGCTTTTAAAAATTGTGTTTTCAAAAAAGATCTAATGACACTAGGAAATTTTCATAACACAATGAAGGGTAGAAACAGGCAATATGCTTGATAGTATATATCATACCCTCCTACTTTTTTAATTGCACAGAATAAAAGAATGAAAGGCAGTCACCAGAAGTATGTGCATGTTTCAGAAGTTATCTTTGTTTTGTTTTTTGCTTTTTCAAATTTTGTTTATTTGAGAGAGAGAAAGACAGGGAGAGAGAGCATGAGCAGGGGGAGGGGCAGAGGGAGAGAGAGAAGCAGACTCTGCTGAGCAGGGAGCCTGACTCGGGGCTCCATCCCAGGTCCCTGGGGATCATGACCTGAGCCAAGAGCACATTTTTAACCGACTGAGCCACCCAGTGCCCCAAAAGTAGTTATCTTTGAGTGGTATGACTGCTCTTGTCCCTTTCTGTGGCTTATGAATTGTTTACAATAAACAATTATTTTACAAAGAAAGCAACAACAATTTTTGAAAGTTACAGTCATTCTCCTCTCCTAAAAAGTGTTCACGACAACCTCGGAGCTGTGCAGTTGGCTGGGAGGCGGGGAGTCACGTAGTTATCATGGCCTTCTGTGGGAGAAGCCGCTTTACTCATGATGGCCAGGAGGCCAGTAGGAGGGATGGCGAATGGCAGGTGAGAAAAATAAAAATACTCGGAGCCAGGAAAGAAACCCTCAATGTTAAAACCAGATGAGTGCAGGAGTGGGTTTATGTTGCATTTTCCTTAAAAATAAAAGTGTTACAAAAGGAATAAATGGGGAGCCCCTGGATGGCTCAGTTGGTTGAGCAACTGCCTTCGGCTCAGGTCATGGTGCCAGAGTCCCAGGATGGAGTTCGGCATCCAGCTCCCTGCTCCGCTGGGAATCTGCTTCTCCCTCCGCCCCCTGCCCCTCTCTTGCTCTCCCTCTCATTCTCTTTCAAATAAATAAATAAAATCTTTTTCTAAAGATTTTATTTATTTTTTTAATATATTTTTTAAAGATTTTATTTATGACACAGAGAGAGAGTGAGAGAGGCAACACAGCCCGAGAGCTGGAGAGCGAGAAGCAGGTTTCCCGCTGAGCAGGGAGCCTGACCAGGGGCTCAATTCCAGGACGCTGGGATCATGACCTGAGCCGAAGGCAGATGCTTAATCGACTGAGCCATCCTGGCGCCCCAAATAAAATCTTTAAAAAAAAGAGAGAGAGAGAGAGAGAGAAAGGAATTAATGCTTGTTGTGATTTGTTTTAAAAATATTTTTAAAATATATATTATTATATATATTTGAATTTCTTTATATTTAAATTTTTATATAAATATATAAATGTATTTTATATTTAAGTTTGCTTATATAGTTAATATATATTAAACTATTTAACATATGTAAAATATATCTTTAAAAATATTTAAAAAAATAAAAACTCTGGTTACATGGTCTCCTGTTGTGTCTTTGGCCACACTTGCCCCTAATCCCATTAAACTTCTTCAAAAACAGCTCTGCCTTAGTAAATCGGAAGCATTTCAAAATATTGGAGTCCAAGCCACTTTTTTCTTTTTTTTTTTTAAGAAAAGAAGGCTACATCCTTTAGAACTTGTGCTGGATTCACCGACAATGATCTCAGACACAGGTAAACCATATAGAGGGCAGCGACACTGGTCCTTCCTCCCTTAACCCCAGCCATGCCCATTTAGAGGAGTACAGGACTCAATGAAGCATGATGGTGGTGTCCTGGTCACACAGTCATGATTCCCTACAACATGGATGTCAGGTTGTGCATGTTTCAGCAAAATGCAGCTGTGTTTTAAACTTGTGAAGTCCGGCGCTTTGCATCTGCTTCCACTCAGGATGGGACCAAAAGAGTAGTACACCCACACTTGAGAGATTTATTTGGACCAACTTGTGACTCAATGGTGGACATTATATTGTCTCACCAAAGAAGCTCTTGAAAGCAAGATATTGAGGGGCATCTGTCACTTAATTCCTAAACTCCTTGACCTCTCTGCTCTGAAAGACCAGAAAATTCAGGGGAGTTATGGGAGAAAGTTTGACGCTGTCCCTGTCTACAATAATTTTATTTTATGGGGTGCCCGGGTGGCTCAGTGAGTTAAGCCTCTGCCTTCAGCGCAGGTCATGGTCTCAGGGTCCTGGGATCGAGCGCCACATCAGGCTCTCTGCTCAATGGGGAGCCTGCTTCCCCCTCTTCTCTGCCTGCCTCTCTGCCTACTTGTGATCTCTCTCTCTCTCTCTGTCAAATAAATATATAAAATCTTTAAAAAATAATTTAATTTTATGAAAAAAATACCTTGTGCTTTGGATTAAAAAGAACTTTCACAACATATATCCAACATTCTCCAATCAGTAAATTCTGCAACTACCAGGAGATCATTCTCTTACAATAGCTATGCTCTGTAAGATGAGTGTTGGTGTGGGAACAGGCCTGATTTAAGTTCTGATACTTCTTCTAAATTCTACTCCCTTTTCCTTCTCTACTCTGCAGGGTAGGAAGGAACTTTCCTGCCTGTACTTAGAATGTGTAACTCCTATAAATTTGCAGCATAGTAGACCAAGAAAAGTATTATTGGTTGGACAGTACAGTTACATTTCTGTACCCAGAGTGGGCAGTCAGGAGTCAGGAAAAAGTATATTAATAGGTTGAAGAGTGGGATGAGACAAATAACAATTAAGACATATAATTAAAAAAATTTTTACAATATACAAAGTACTTCTTGCGTACTGATGACATCAGTACCTTGTCTCTTCTCCCAGTGCATCATAATTTTATGACATTTTTCTGGACCTTCCTAGAGCCAAAGACTCATCCTGCATCTAATCTATGCTACCATGACTCCCCACCTTTCTACTCAGATCCCACTTTAGATAGAGATTGTGATAGTTCATTTTATGTGTCAACTTTGCTGGCTAGAATGCTCATTGTTTAGTCAAATAGCAGGCTAGGTGTTGCTGTGAAGGTATTTTTTAGTTGTGCTCAACAATTCAGTCAGTTGACTCTGAGTAATGTAGATCACCCTCCATCATGTTGGTGGGCCTCATCCAATCAGTTGAAGACTGATTAAGAGCAAAGACTGAGGTCCCCTAGATAGGAAGCAATTTTGTCTCCCAACTGCCTTTGAGATCGAGACTTGCAACCTCAATTCCTTTTGGAATTTCCATCCTGCTGGCCTGCCTTGCAGATTTTGGACATGTCAGACTCTACAATCTACAATGGTGAGCCGATTCCTGAAAATAAATCTCTCTTTTTTTTTTCCTTTCTCTTTCCCTATATACACCCCATTTGTGCTGTCCCCCTGAAAACCGCTGACCAATACAGAGACTAAAGAGCAGGGAAAATTATGATTATTTCACATAATCAGAAGGTACTGGGACATGTAAATTTATCTCTTCTACGGTTGGCAGAAGTGTGTAGAACAGGATGAACTACATCCAAAGAAAGTGGAGTCAAGGGTGATGTATTTTGATTAAAAAAGGAAAAACACCTTATGCCCTCCCCAAATCATCCTAATAGTCAATACAACTGTGGCAGAGCAGTGCCAGAGGAAGGGCACAGAACTGGGGATCAGAAAGACCATGGGTCTTTATATGGTTTTGATCACATTATTGAGCTTGTGAACTCCTGAACACCTATTAAGTGCAGATAATAAAACTCCCCTCTTCCTGAGAAGGAAATGAGCTTTATGTGAAGTGGGTCTGACCCACAGTTAATGCTCTGACACTTGTAGCTACTACAGTTGTTTTCCCATTATTATTTCATGTGTAATATTGATGCTGCCTTGTACTTTTCACGTATTCAATTGAAAACCATTAAAAAGCCACCAGATGATGCGAACCAATAGTATCGTCATAATAGAACACTTAGATATTACAACAGTAGTTACAAGATATTGAATATCTACTATATTTCAGGCAATATACTAGTGCCTGCCATATCTAATTTGATTTTATTCTCACCACAATGCTATAAGGCATGGTTTTCAAAGGAGGAAAGGTTGAATCAGAAGAGTTAAAGGATTCCCTTAAGGTCATATAGCTAATAAATGACAAACCTAGTCAATAAATTCCAGCCTAGTCAAGTCTGACTCCAAAGACCATGTTTTCTGTTTCTTTCGGTCTCGTCATGAACTCTTGCAACTGTCTTGTCCATATGAATAAGCTTTGCATTAATATGTCCATATTAATATGCCTGGCATGCTGTAGACCCACCCCACAACACATATTTGAATAAGAGAAGGAAGGTTGGGATGCCTGGGTGGCTCAGTTGGTTAAGCACCTGCCTTCGGCTCAGGTCATGATCTCAGAGTCCTGGGATTGAGCCCCCGCACTGGGCTCTCTGCTCAGCGGGGAGTCTGCCTCTCTCTCTGCCTGCCACTCCTGCTTATGCTCTCTCTCTGACAAATAAATAATAAAATCTTAAAAAAAAAAAAAAAAAAAGGAAGGAGGAAGGAATGGAGGAAAGTTGTTTTCTCTACATCTGCGGCAATGACCAATGGGCTCATCATACTTGCCTGGATGGTGAATGAAACAGGTTCTTGGCCCACCGTTCCCTCCACCACAAAGCCTTGGTTCGTCCTATCTGTGGCCACAAAGGTAAAGCAGTCAGCCTGGGAGTCCCCTCCCAGGTGCCTGTAGGCCACATCCCTGCTGTCCACATCCTGCTGAGTGAAGTTATGTTGAAGCAGCACTGTCCCCCGCAGGTAAAGTTGGCCATGTTGCGGGAGCCGGGCCAGCACGAAGGTGAGGTTCTCTGCTGGAGTGTCAGGGTCAGTCAGCTGGAGGAGGTCAGGGGAGAGCAGGCCCATGGCCCCTTGAGCCAGTCTCAGCCCCCTATTCCTGGTCACCACAGGTAAGGCTCTATCCACAGTCTCCAGTATGATCTCGAAAACCTCATGTTTGGTCTGCAGGCCATTGCTGATGATGAATCTGGCAAAGAGAGGCAAGGGCAGCCTTCAGCATGGAATCTTGTGGAATCTACTGGAATGAAATGATAATAATACACACCTTTTACTAAAAGACATGTTGTGCTGGGACTCAAATGAAAGCCCAAGGGCAGATCCTTCAGAAGGATATCGTTCTATCCTTTAAACCAGTCACGAAGTAACACACAAATTACCTACAACATTCTACACCCGAAAGTGTTTTTTCAACAATGTGGCATACTCATGTGATAGAACAGCCTCATTCTGTCAGTGGTATTTCTCAGGCTCGTCAACATTTAGTAGAATTCCTTGCCCCAAACAGGAATTTTTGGTAGACTTTTGGTAGAATTTAGTAGATCCCTTGCATGAGTTGGAAGAGTATATTCATTTTACATGTTTATAATTTTGCAATTGTATTTTCTTTGTAGACATTTAATGAGGTAAGCTTTTAAGACATAATTGGGGGCCAAATCAGTGACTAATTTTAGCAATTTCACTTTATTCCTGTTTTTTTGTGGCAAATTTATTATTTTTTTTCAAGATTTATTTATTTGTCAGAGAAAGAGAGAGAGAGCCCAAGCAGGGGTAGTGGGAGAGGGAGAAGCAGGCTTCCTGCTGAGCAGGGAGCCTGATGTGGGGTTCCATCCCAGAACCCTGGGATCATGACCTGAGCTGAAGGCAGATGCTTAACTGACTGAGCCACCCAGGCGTCCCTTTGTGGTAAATTTCTTAAGAGCAGATCATATTACTCAGCCATATAATCCTGCCTAACTCATTTCCCCTCCCCGGGCCTCATTTTTACCCTTTTAGAAAGTAAAAGATTAGACCAGATGATTGCAAAGGATCATCTAACTTTAAAACATCATATGATGCTCTAATCCCTCAAATTTTTCTTGTGCTTCTTTATTTGCCCCTTACAATATATATGGGAGTTACACCAGACAAGGATTACTTACCTAATTTAAAGAAAAAATATATATATCAGAAAGGTACAGATGTAGTGGGAGATCATAAGGCAGATAGGAGACAAAGCTGGGAATGGAACTAGGATTCCGGATCCCACACCTCCTGCTCTTAAAGGGTTTTTAATACAGGCCAGTTTAACAAACCACAAAGACAGACTTGTGGTACCTGAGCACCACCACAGCATGCTAGAGAGAAAGTTCAAATGATATCAACTCAAGGTATATAAAATCTCTCACACGCCCCTGGACTTGTGATACCATAATGTGCTTTTGATTTCATTGATCGCTAAATCACAGTCCACCCACCGCTGCCAAGGGCAACAAGAAAACCAATCAAAATGATCTTTAGAACGTGTCCATGTGTATATTTGACTTGAAGGGCAACTGAGAGTATGGAAACTCCAAGAAGTTAGCCAATCACTGCTCTCAGTGGAGTTGATGAATTCACCACAGACCAAAGAGGTGTACTTCGAAATAATCCTGGAGTTGTTAATTTTTCTCCATGTACTGTGGTTGCTAGAAATACTCATGGAGGAGACACTCTTATATTCCACAGATGTAAAAAAAAAATGTTTTAGTAGAATATAACCTGGAATTACTTACGAATTTTCTTTGGATTTTTTTTTTTTTTAAACTAGAGAAGATACGAGGTTTATATTTATTTTGCTAATCTGACAAATTTGACTGACAAGTTCTTTATTCTTTGTAAAATGTGTCTTGTCCTTCAGGGTTAAAGGGTTGATTGCTTTGCCTTTGTACAGGAGACAACCTGAAACCAGGTTGTAGGAGCACAAACAGTCGACCAGCCTGCCTGAGGCAGAGGGCTCAGAGAAGGGAGCAGCTGGACAGACAGGAAAGGAACAGGAGTTTGGCCGAGCACAGATTTTACTTTGAAGGCTAAGCTAAAATGTTTGAGCTTTCTAATTATCTAGTTGATAAGACTGCCTACAAGGAAAATACCATGTCATACAAAGAAAAACCAATCTATTCCTTTCTGCTAAGTGAACGCACTAAGTGGAATTTTACAAATAAAGCAAATTTTTGACATTTCACACAACTTGACTTGTAAAGAATTTAACCTGTTTTTCTTTTTTCTCTCCATAGCATTATTTTTACAGTCTGGATAAAGATTCTAGCTTTAGAACTGTACACTGAGCAAAATCACAGTTTCCTTAAAACAAAACAATCAGCTGTTCTTTTGTAAAACTAAATGTTTACTAAGTCGGTTCTAAGCAAATAGGACAATTTTATTGCTGTATCATGAGTGTTTACAAAATTAGTTATTTTTGAAAAAGCAAAAGGAAACACACCCAGAAAAATATCTGTGTGTTCTTCATCTTTGTACTTATTAGTCCCTTTGGCAATTTCAAATGTCAAGTGTTATGCATTTTTAAGATGAAAATCATGATCTAAAAAAAAAAAAAAAAGAAGAAGAAAAAAGAAAATAATGATTTCTTAGGGAGAGCTTTTCGTGGAATTATGCTTTTATTCCGTTGTTTATTCCTGTTACTTTTTCAGCCCTCCTTCGCTGGAGCCCATCATCTAACCCAAAGGAAAAAAATAAAAAGGAGACGAGGCATTCTCTCAGTGTCTCCAGTTTCTCTTTTCTCCACTTCACCCCTCCAGAAACATGCTTCACGCCTCCCATTTCAAATAAAGTGGCTCTCTACTCCTTATCAGACTATCAGATCCCTATCTCACAATGTGCTATTGTGGAAAGTTTTTAAATCAGCTGTTTATAGTTTAGCACAAATTTAAGCCAAAGGACATGCATTTTTTTTTTTTTAAAGATTTCATTTATTTATTTGACAGAGAGAGATCACAAGTAGGCAGAGGGGGTGCGGGAAGCAGGCTCCCTGCTGACTTGATCCCAGGACCCTGAGATCATGACCTGAGCGGAAGGCAGCGGCTTAATCCACTGAGCCACCCAGGCGCCCCAAGGACATGCATTTTTAGCATTAGTATTAATCAGAGAAATTAAGGAATGTGTACCCCATTAAAAGCATGTCAAATATGGGTGGAGAAAAAAGGGGAAAGGAGGGGTGAGACGGATCAGAGGTAAGGAGTGTCAAGGGGGCTTGAGTGAGTCACGGGGGCGCATTCTGACTTTCCCCAATGGAGACTGAGTTCTGAAAACACCTCGAAGCTCGGCCTCAGGATGGCCGTAATTATCTACCAATGCATGACCTGCGTGAGGACACTGAAGCTGTCTTCAGATTCAGGCTGTCCGTCTCAGACTCCTCCCTGCCTGATGATGGGGAGCTGACCACGTCGGAAATCGGCAGCCTGCCATCAGACAGATGGGACTGAGGGCAAGGGAAGCCAGGGACCATACAGGAGTAAGAAATATGTTTACTGAGGCCAGTGTTCCCAGCTGGGACACCAAGGCAGCTGTCTGTGCTGACCGAAAGCTAATAAACCAGTGGTGAAAAGGATGAAATTTCTAAACGTGACCAGATCAAACACCTCCTTCCACTTTCACGAATAACAATGGAAACTAGTCATATTATCGGTGGGAGACAGGGTGAACGGTCATGGTTGCCTTCCCAGTCAAAACAAGCCTAGCAGAACAAGGGCACCAAGGTCAGTGCTGTTCGCGTCCGCCAAGGTTGACCAGATGATCCTCCAAATGCTTTCCCCAACCGCCCCTGAAGAAACCTTCCAGATCAATTTTCAAGTTTTGAAACAACAGTGCCATTGCGACGATGGTGTCCATTCCAAGGTTAAGAAGCTGGTGGTATCAAGGGGGCAGCTTCTTCTGTGGATCCATTTTTGTTTCATTTCCCCCAGTTAGCCTCCCTGAAAAGAGATACCACCAGGATTGACCACTGTCCTCATGAAATTTGGGGAATGGCTCTCAGATTCGTCTGGGGTGCCTGCCTGGTCTGATTTCACCATTACGGTGGTGCATTCAGGCTTTCTGCGTTTCCTGGCAAGAGAGTTGGCTGAAGAATCTGCCATCTGTCATGGCATTTAAAAGATAAAAATGGAATCATAAATAGAGCCAGTTCCTCAGGAAAAAAAAAAAAAAAGTCCAGCCAGCATGTCAAAATGGAGGACATTAGCATGTTCTTTTAGTCCCCGGCTGCCAGCCGCTGAAGTCAGCTTGCTAATCACTTGGTGTCATCTGTCCTCGAATGTGCTGCCAAATCCTTCTTCCAGGCCGGCAGCACCAAACAATGCAGGAGAAATTTATGATTCACAAAATATTTTTGCAGAAGGTAAAATCTGACCATTAAGCTCCCCCGTTTAATTAATGCTGCCATATCTTACATTAAAAAGAGAAAGGGGAAAACATTCTCTGCCACAGAATTTATCTCTCCTACCCAGCCAAATTCCTTGCCAGATTTAACAGCAAGCGACATAAATTGAGGTGATTAGACTGGTTGCATCTATTTAATTTTTAAAAGCACCACGATTGCACACTTTCATTAAGACCGGCGCTCAGCTTTGGGTTAGATCCACCTGACAACACGGCAGCCCATGAGTGGGGGAGTGAAATGACAAGATTAAAACATGGGTCTGGGGCAGATGTTAGGCTCCTCCACTATAAATATGTCAGACTTCTGGCCAAACATCAGAATGACACATTGAGGTTTCTTCCCACAGGTGCATTTTCTCCATGAATTCTTGGTACAATAGAAAAAAGTCTCTTAAAAATGAGATCTTCTCCACAGTTTGGCTGATACTCAGTGACATCAATGTAGATGACTTTCTGTGCCTCTTGGTTTTCTCATGCATAAAATGGGACCAAATCATCTCTCTCAAGGTAGTGGCGTAGGGCTTAAGGAAAATGATCGACAAAAAAAGTCTAGCACACTGCCTGACACATCACAGGTATTCAAGCAATACTAGCTTTCCTCTGCGTAAATGAAGGGATTGGACTAAATCAGTGTCTTTTCACCCCTGTTTCCTAAATTCAAACAACATCTTCATAATTTTTGCCATATTCTTCTACCACCTATACTCTTATTACTATTTTGCTTTAGATCAACTACCACCTATACTCTTATTACTATTTTGCTTTAGATCAACTCACTCTTGTAGTTAAACAAATGTATTTAAGAGAAAATCTTTTAACTAGAAAAGCTGAAAATATTTACTACTAAAAACTTAATCCCATAAATACTGCAGAAATAAATGCAAGAAAACGATGTTTTTAATTCTTGCTAGGTATTGTGGTTCAATGGCTTGGAACCCAAGGACAGTATTGTCTGCTAAAAAGGAAAGCAGTTAATATTGAAGAGCTGTTGAAACCAAAGGAGCCCCAGCCTGAGATTTCTTTCTTGAAACAATAAGGAGGATTGACAGGACGACAAGGGAGTAGTTTCTTACTCTGGATTCCCTGTCACTTATTGCATTCTCCCTGTACCAACCCAGGTCATTTTGCATCTTTGTGTAACTATTAGCCCAAATTACTCACTCTGAGAAATAGAGCCACAGGCTTTCTGCTAAAAGAAAATCCTGCCCAGGAGCCCAGCGTACAAAACAAACTAAAAACAATAAAAACAAAACAAAACATAAAAACAACAATTAAACCTAAAAAAACCCCGAAAGCTTTATCAGTAAACTGGGATGAGGGTCCCAGAGCCTCACCAATTCAATTCCTTCATGTTCTGTCTCCGGGAGGCCCCACGAGGGCTTTTGTAAATCCTCAAAGCTCCATAGAATGTTCTTGGAACAACGGACTGGACCAGACCAGTGAGTGCTAGCCCTGACTGCCTCAGAATCTTCTGGAGAGCTTTGAAAAATACAGATTTCTGGCCCAAGACTAGATTTAGCAGAGTCATCTCTCTGGAGTGAAAGTCAAGAATGTATTTTTATCAATCTTCCCAGTAAATCTCTTCAAGATCTAAATATTTAAAAAATTCTTGGGGTACCTGGGTGGCTCAGTCAGTTAAGCACCCGACTGTTGGTTTCGGCTCACGTCATGATCTCAGGGTCGTGGGGTCAAGCCCACCATCGGGCTCTGCACTGGGCATGGAGCCTTGTTAAGATTCTCTCTCTCCCTGTCCCTCTGCCCCTCCCCCTCTAAAACAATAATAAATAAATAAAATTAAAAATTCCTAGAATAAATGATTTCTAAAATGTCATCTTGTATGACTTTCTATGGATGTGGATTAGGAAATTTTTAGAGTATCTTCAATCCTCACATACAGAAATTTTGTAATTCATTCTCTACTCCTCAACACCATCTGATTAATATCTAAGCTTGATTTCCGAACATCTATATTTATTCATTGGCGGGGTCACTGTTTTCTCCAAATGGTTATTAACGTTTTCCACAGACTCTTCCATGGGCACTGACCGGGGAAAGTGGGAATGGACAGAAGTAAGCAGTTCCAGAAATGGGTGTAAAATTAAAAGCCCTAAATCTGATATACATTGATTAAGCCAAGAAGCACCCAACCTCCATAAGTAACAGGGGAAGAAAGAACAATCATCACTCTTCTTTGTAATTTCTTTCCTCCAAGATTAATCTTGGTACTGTAAACATTGTCAGAAAAAGGGGGCCAAGGAAAGAACATAATAAACAATGATAAGAACAATAGTATTAATAATAATAGTAGTAATAAGAGCATCTAATACTTATTTCATTCTTCTTATATGCCACATATTTTTCTAAGTACTTTACATGCATAAACCCATTTATATCTCCCATCACCCCTGCAAAACAAGTCCTATAAACATCATTTCCTTTCACAAAGAGGACACAAGAGCACAGGAGGAAGTGTGATTTGACCACAGAGTGGTAAGTAATGAAGGTGGTAACTGACCCCAAGACTGTGTCTACACAGTCTACACACAGTGGTAGAGAGTGTAATGTCTACAACTCTACCCCTTCTAGAGTGAAAGAACCAGCATGAAAAGGAATCCCCACATCTGACATTTTAGTTAATGCTTAGCAACACTCAAACATTAAATTATTATTTGGATATTGATCAACCAAATGATTATCTACTTATTAAGGACATGTTGTCAAGAGAAAAAAAGAGAAAATACAAGTTCAAATTTCCCCCAATTTTTTAACAGTTAATTATCTTAGCCATCTTTCCAAGTCATAATTCCAAGAAGGCATGCAAAATCATCTTTACTGACATTTAAACAATGTCTCTCATAGCAAACATACAGAATTTAGAGAGAGAAAATATATGATAGTGATAAGTGCTACATTTACATTAATTTATAGTGCTCTTTTGAAGATTGTATTTTTTTAAGATTTTTTTTTTTTTTTAAGGAAACTCTACAGCCATTGTGGGGCTCAAACTCACAACCCTGAGATCAAGAGTTGTATGTTTTATTGACTGAGTAAGCCGGGCACCATACTGGAAGCTGTATTCTGACATAGTGAAAACTGTACTGGGGGTCAGAAGCTCTTCAAGTATGGCAAATTAACCAGTGGTCTCAGGGCCTCCATGTTAATTGGTAAAACTCAGGACTGCATAGGTACAATGATTCCCCCAAAGGCTAGTCTAATCAAGATTTCTAGGTTCCTTTTTTATTTGTTGACACAGACAGAGAGAGAAAGAGAGAGAGTGAGTGCCTGGGTGGGCTATGTGGGGAGAGGCAGGTGTGGGTGACAGGGAGGGGCAGAAGGAGAGAGAGAATCTTAAGCAGGCTCCATGCCCAGTGTGGAGCCCAATTCGAGGCTAGATCTCAGGAAGCTAAGATCATGACCCGAGCCAAAATCAGAGTTGGATGGTCAACCAATTTAGCCTCTCAGGTACCTCAAGATTTCTAGAGTCTCATCCCAGCCCTGGAGATCTGGATTTCTATCAAGGACCTTGAGACCAGGCAGCTCTGGGGACTGCTAAGTGATTGCTCCTCTAGAGTTTGTCTTCCTTCTAGTCTTGTGACTAGAAATAGATTTCAGTATTTTAAATGAATGTGGACTTTCATTAATGTCGTATCTTTGTCTTTTCACCAGATTGTAATTCATCCCAATGATTTATTTGTTATAGAATTCTTAGATAGGTATACAGCCCCCAGTTATAACATTGTTTCTATGGGGACACTTGATAACAATATGATTTATGATATAGATCCTGCAACACATCATATCAAAAAGCCATGTCTGCTTGTGCTAAATGTTTACCACTAAATGCCTTTCCTCAGATAGAAAAAGATGCCCCATAAAAGCAGAAAATTCACTTAGTTTCTCCTTAGCTGGGACTCAAAGGTGTTTAGTTCCTCTCCTAGAGTAGCTGGCATTTAGATGTGCTTTTTTTTTTAAACAACAGGCTCTAATTTCTTGCTTTGCTATTGTCCAATTAATCGTACACTTCCACCTTTCATACACCTAGGCAGCAGAAGACCATTGCTATAAAAGAGTTGGAAAAGAACTCATTTTCTGCCACCTTTGGTCTGTCTAAGCATTAATCCAGGGAAAGGGTTCTGAAAAGTTTCCTTGGGGCTCACCTGAAGGTGTCACGGGAGACAGCTGCCTTGCTCTTATGCACATAGCAGACTGTCTGTCCTGCTATGTCCATCTGGCTGAAGCTTGTGATGGGGACTCCAGGATAGCGGACATACTCGACCTGGCCAAACCGTGGAGGGGAGGTGATGACATAGAGCAGTTCCTCAGGTTTGTCTGTTCCATCCACAGCAAGGAGACTGGTGGTCGTCAAGAAACCCCGGTCACCTTTAGACACCACCAGCGGTTTCACAAGGATGACAATATCACCTGCACAGCAGAAGAGCTTGCGGTCAAGACCCAAATTAAAAAAAAAAAAGTCCAAGGTAAAGATAAAAAGCCAAAGGCCAAACTGTAAAAATCAAAACTACTATGGTTTAGAAAGGTTGATAGAATTATGGTTAATAAAAGAATCAGGCAAAAGACTGGAGCAGGTAAGACACAGCAGGAGAAACACATATGGCCAACGGAGATACAAAAAAATGCTCAAGCTCATCAATCACCGTGGAAATACAAATCAAGATCACAAGAAGTTATAACCAGGTTGTGACTCTCTGATTTGCAAAAATTTAAAATTCTGATGACACCAAGTGTTGAAGAGGATACCGCTGGTAGGGATATAAATGGGTATATGATCAGCAACATGCTGTAAAGAGTAGGATATTCACATTGGTCGTGACCCAGCGACTTCACTCCAGCTGTGTGCTGGAGAGAAGCACACACTGGCCCCCAGGAGATGGGACCAGAATGGCCACAGCAGCCCTGTCCTCATTGAAAATGCTAACCCAAATGCCTTTTCAAAAAGTAAATATGTAAGCGAGCTCTGATCTAATGGTACTACTGTATTGTAAACAGTAGCGAAATGAGTGAACTAGAGGCACATGGAACACAGAGGTAGCTTGTTACCATTTGTCCCTTGCATGAGCAAGTCCCAGAAGACCATAAACCACAGTAAGAATATGAACACGGAATTCAGGATGATGGCTCTCAAGGCAGGATGGCAGATGTGCATTACGGTCAGTATTCCAGTCCTTGTGGTTGCACAGGTGTGTATTACGTATTTAAAAGAGAATAAATGAATGCGTGTATGAAATGCATAAATGAGGAGACGTGGGCCACATGTGGACAAATGATGCAGTTTTACAAACTAAGGATGATAATCCAATTTTGTTCACTTTATTTGCTTAAAAAAATCATAACTCCAATATTGAGCTTCTAATTTATGTCAGGCACAGGGGTAAGGCTCTTAAAACTTCACACTAACTATGAGGTAGGCTATATATAATCTCCCAGGTTATAAATGAGGAAACTAAGATACAGAAAAATGTTAACTAACTTGCTAATGATGATTCAATTAATCAAAGGTGAAGCTAGGGGTGGCTCAGTTGGTTAAGCGTCTGTCTTTGGCTCAGGTCAAAGGACAGGCTCCTGGAGTCCCAGGATCGAGCCCCACATCAGGCTCCCTGCTCAGAGGGCCGTTTCCTTCTCCCTCTCCTTCTGCCCTTTCCCCTACTTGTGCTTGCCCTCTCTCCCTCTCCCTCTCTCTCTCTCTCTCTGTCAAATAAATAAAAAAATAAGCAAGCAAATAATCTTTAAAAAATAATAAAATACAGGATGGAGCTAGAATTTGTAATCTAACCATCTGACTTCAGAGCACAAACTTGAACACTAGAAATATGTGTGAAGTAAATGCCATTTCTAAATTTAAAAATACAAATTGTCAATAAAATTTAAAAAGATGTTAGGTCTGATGAGGAACAAAAAAAATAAAATATCAAGGAAGTACAATGAGACCAGTAGTTCTCAATGAGTGGCAACTTTGGCCCCCGGGGGATATTTGGTAAGGTCTGTAGACATTTTTGGTGGTCATAACTGGGCGTTCCTACAGTCATCTAATAGGTAGAGGCCAGAGATGCTTCCAAACATCCTATAATGCATAAGAAAGTCCATTACAGGATGCCTGGGTGGCTCTATCGTTAAGCATCTGCCTTCAGCTTGGGTCATCATCCCAGGGTCCTGGGATGGAGTCCCACATCAGGCTCCCTGCTCGGTGGGAAGCCTGCTTCTCCCTCTCCCATTCCCTCTACTGTGTTCCCTCTCTCGCTGTGTTTCTCTGTGTCAAACAAATAAAATCTTTAAAAAAAAAAAAAAGCCTATTACAACAAAGAATTATCTGTCACAAAATGTCAGTAATCTTAAGACTGAGAAACTCCATTTCAGATGATTAAGTTGGTCTTTTTGGTAGATTATTGGTGCTTTTAACTCAAAATGCTATCTAACTTAGGTGCAATGGAGAATCAGAGAGCATCTTAACTTTAAATCAAAACCTGAGCCCCAGATGGGGCTTGCCTCCTGGGAGTCAAGATGAACAAAGCCCGGGACATAAAAATCACCTACAGAATGTTGCACCAGGAGCAGAAGATGGATCTGAGGGGAGGAAGAGCATCTGGGCTTTCCCTCAACGCAGTTTTTCAGCACAGTGACAGCAGAGTACGGTTCAAGGTCAACTGTTAGATGAAGTCCCTTTAAGCTTCTCTCAAAGATAACTCATATCATTTTTGCCACTGTGCAAATCACAAGCCACAGAACAACTGGAAGGCCCGATGTTATTTATAATCGCTCTCAAATGGAGGCAATCTAGATGCTCGATGTTAGGGTTATGGTTTAGTTTAAATATTCAGTGTAGTTTTATTCAGAGATGAACAATGACAGTTCTCAAGTTATGCTACAACCTGAGAAAATTCACACTAAGTTAAAAAAAAAAAATACAACACTCTATAGATGTAAAACACACCATGATGTAAAAAGGAGCAAAGAAAAGGAATCTGGAACTTCTGAAAATGCTAGTAGGTTAAAATATTTGTTTGATGTAAGTTTCATGAATCCTTTCGGAGAAGAATCACAGGTCAGTTCTAGCAGAGACTGGCCAGGCGCTCACCAGCCTCATTTCCTGGGCACACCACTAGAGTTTCCACTGCTCAGACTCCCCTAATGTGGCATGGGACTGTGACTCAGACACTGGAAGGTGCAGAAGACAGGTGCCTCCAAGCCTGGGCCAGGCATCCTCTCATTTTCCTCCGTGTTTCACTTCCGGAGAGTCTCCAAGGCCTTCAGACAGGAAGGATCCTCTAGTTGGAAAAAATCCCCAGATGGTTGTGTAGAGCAGAACTCCCCCCACCCCACCCCTCGTGAATGCACTGTGCTTAGCCAAGGGCAGTCTGTCCTAACACATTAGCCATCTCAGCCAAGGGCAGTCTGTCCTAACACATTAACCATCTCCACGACACAGAACTTGCATTACATTTTGCCTGGACATACACTGATGAACGTAGTAGCCTTTACTTTATGGAAAGAAAGAAATGCATACAGTCGTATCTAGCTTCTCTAAGGGTCACTTATTGGCCATCTTCAAGGAACATATTTTACAACTGGGAAACAAGCTAATAAAATATGTTATTTTAGAACCCCAAATAAACATCTCAAAATCAATCAAGCTGACGGCAACTGAAAAGAGAAAGATTCAGGACTGTTGGAACTCGAACATACAGGTGATGTAAGATCGCCGTCCTCTGAGCTTCCTGGCAGCAAGGCAAAAAGGGAAGCATTCTGTCAATCAAAAATGTATTGAAGATCCAAGAATATGCTTGGTCCTAAGAATACAGAGACTCTGGGACGGTGCAGATGAACAAGAAATGAATTGTGCCTTCCTCACATAAACTCTAAGCAACGCTTTGGGGTGGTGAGAATTGCATAACATTAAAGCTTACACTTTGCCTTGTTGAGTTTTCTTCCCAGTATTTTTTCACCCTCCTCCTTCTCCCGCTTAGATGCTGCTGAGTCCCATTACATGAATGGGTCTGCTTCATTCAAGAGCAGCTTAGTATCTCCTCGTGTTCTCCCCTGAGAGAGCTGGTATTAACACTTTCACAGTGAAAACGAGCAACAGTCTAACCTTTTCAATGGCAAAGTTCCTTTTTTTGAGCTCTAAATTTTAAAATACGTTTTTATTCCTTTTTGTTATTATATTGGAAATGTTTTTCCCCTGAGACTTTGTTTTTCAAGTAACAACTCTCTTCCTGAAGAGAAAATTAGAGTTTTCGTATTGATTTGGTAAAATGTTACTTATAACAGAAAACCCTGACTCTTAAAGCAGCCCAGGCTGCCATGTTGTGGGCAAGGCTGGATTTCCAATAGGCTCTCGAAATTCTAAAAACGACAAATTGATGGGCTACTCTCACGAGCCTCAGAGCTCCCAGGCAGGGCAGGTGAGGAGTCAGGGAGGCAAATCATAAGAGATGGAATTTCAGGTACAAGGGATAGAAGAAAGAAAGTCAAAAAGAGAGGGAGGTAGGGGCGCCTGGGTGGCTCAGTAGGTTAAAGCCTCTGCCTTCGGCTCAGGTCATGATCCCAGGGTCCTGGGATCGAGCCCCGCATCGGGCTGTCCACTCTGCGGGGATCCTGCTTCCTCCTCTCTCTCTCTGCCTACTTCTGATCTCTGTCTGTCAAATAAATAAATAAAATCTTAAAAAAAAAAAAAAGAAAAAAGAGAGGGAGGTAGAGAGAGGAGAGGGGGAAGGAAGGAAGGAAGGAAGGGAGGGAGGGAGGAGGATTTAGTTGAAAACCTTTGAGTGTTTACAGCAGCTCACTTCTGGTTCTAAAACTTGGTCCCAATAAATGTTGAGAGAGATGTTTTTACCTTTTCCCATATCCTTGATGGTTATGTGACAGTCCAGTGCTGGTGATCTGTTGTCACCATCCCAGAGGTAGAAGGTAAAGGTGTCTCGATCCTGGGAATCCATCGCTCCGGTGTGCGTGTATCTCAGCAAGTTCAGGTCCACCTCCTCCTGAGTGCACTTCATGCCGGGGTAGACAGGGACCCAGTCCCTCCCTATCTGAAAGGTGCCAGAGTTAGTCAGCCACCCATGTTTTTTTCTTTACAAGTTATGTTGCGTTTGTTTTTTTTTTTAAGATTTTATTTATTTATTTGACAGACAGAGATCACAAGTAGGCAGAGAGGCAGGCAGAGAGAGATGGGGAAGCAGGCTCCCCGCTGAGCAGAGAGCCTGACGCGGGACTTGATCCCAGGACCCTGAGATCATGACCTGAGCCAAAGGCAGTGGCTTAACCCACTGAGCCACCCAGGCACCCCTCTTTACAAGTTAGGTTAATTGATATTTCCTATACTCCCTGTAAGCCTCCAAGAGAAATAATATTTCAGGGAAACTCCAGATTCAATTTATTTTTTGCCATTTTATCTTATTTTTTTTTCCTTTCAAAGAAATACATTAAAACAAATGAAGACCTTGGGAGAAAACTACCTTCAACCAAAAGATTTGTGACAGTCTTGTCGCAATTCAACAGTGGCGCTACTTCCAAGGTATTTATCATGAGTAATCACAGCTGATTAGATATTCTAATTAATGAGAGCAGGTGGGTAATCGAGCTCCTGAAATTGATTCTTTAAAAATTAAATATGTTTCATTTGAGGGTTCCTTTTTTTTTTTATTTTTAGTTCCTATCATCATACAATTAATCAAACCTATTTTTTCAAACTGGTTTATCACTGGACTTATCTGAATTAGATAAAACAAAAATAAGATGGATGTATTTACTCCCAGTACATTTCCCAGCTTTATTGAAGCCCAGAGAAAATTAACAAGATCCCGATCATTATGTTTATATCGAGTCAGCAAAGAAACATAACTGCAAATATCATATATTATTATTTTTTTTTATCAATATCTCCTAAAAAACATGCTAACATCAGTTAAGCACATATTCTGTACCGAACTCAGTGCAGAAATTCTGGTATCCTCAATTAAAAGAGGTTCTTATGCTAGGGGGAACTGACAACTGAGAGTATTCAAAACACAATATTAATAAATCTGTATCTGATTTATACTAATTTTCTTGTTATTCTCTGAAGATACATAACTTTCCCCAAGAATAGCTCATCAAAGTCTTTTGACAAAATTCAAGAAAAATGCCATCTTACAAATTTTTTGTACAATATAATCCTGTACTTTTCCTTGTCTGGTTTAAGAGACTAAAATAGAAATTTAAATCCTTGGATTTTTTTTTTTTTCCTTTGACACATTATTCTATAGACCCCCAGCTCCTGGCAAAAATGCCTCACCGCCCCACCCCACCCCACCACCACTGTGTTACCACTTCTCTTTACATCCTCTTTGATAAAGTTTCCTCTTCTTTAATATATCTGTTCATCTGATGTTTGTACAGAGGTATGTTCTGCCTCAGGGCTCACTGGGTAAAAGTTAGTTATGTTGTAATATTTAAGGTCATTATGTGTTTCCATCCTAAACCTATTTCCAGATTTAGTTTTTAAAACAGACTCTTTCAGGTTTCAAACCGGATGACCTGCCTTCTATTTAACTTTCTTTGTTTGTCATCTTTCTGAGAAAGTAAATACAGAAAAAGATAGCTTTTCCTGTCTCCCATCTCCATGCAATTCTCCATTTACACTCCCAAATGCTGGCTCTGGCTTGACAAAATCATTTGCAAGCCTCCAAAGAGGAAGAAAATAAGAGTCAGACTCAAGGTGGTGCAAACTACAGAAAATCAACAAGAACACAAGAACCCTTGGGAAAGTCCAGGAGTCCTAGAGTCCCAGTCCCTGGTCTTGGAGAGACTTGGCAAAGCCCAAAGGAGCTGGGAAAGAATGATGTGGTGTCATACCGGGAAGCTGGACCCATCTGCATTTCCCCACATACCCCAAACCCTTCACTTCCCATGCTACCCAAATGCGTGAGCTCTCACTGCATTTCTGCTTCATTACTCTTTGAAATGAAATAAGGACACAGCTGTACCTCAATTTAAATCAGTGATTGCTCTTCACTCCGATTCTCTATGGTGCCTACGATCTAAGATAATCAAGCTGTTCCACGCAGAATGAATCCTCACTGCTCTTCTAGGACTGTGCTGACATTATACTAAAAGTTAAGCATTCAGTCAAATAATCGCATTGGGGATGGCTGGCAGTGGTTGTTGCTAGACGTCATCCATCATTCAAACAAACATTTTGATGGATTACTCATGGGACCTTTTCAAGCGACTGATCTATCATGTGAGTTGGGCTCCTTCTTGGGCATCAAGCACAGTCTGAATCAGATCAGTGAGCACCATTTGTTAAAAGACTATCTTTTCTCCATTGTATTGCCTTTGCTCCTTTGCCAAAGATCTGTGGACTGTATTTTCATGAGGGTCTACTTCTGGGTTTTCTATTCTATTTCATTGATCTATTCATCTGTTCCTTCATCAGATCCAGACTACCTGAATTAATGCAGCTTTATAGTGAGTCCTAAAGCCAGATAGTCCCATTTCTCTAACTCTGTTTTCCTGTTTGTTCACTATATTGTGAATTTTGCTTCTCCATACAAACTTCAGAATCAGGTTGTTAATATCCACAATAAGTGCTCTATAAACTCTATTTAAATTTTTTTTTAAATCTGGGGGGGATGAAGATATCTCAAAGGATGCATGGTTCTCATCAGCAATTAGACAACTTGCTTTACCCCAGCCACCCCACTCTCCCAAAATTTAGGTATGGTCCCAGTGGAGGCGAAATAATGAAGAATCTTGATAGTGTTTGAATTTGCCCTGAGTCGAGTAAGAAAATTTAGCATGATGTAAGTTCACCCCAAACTAAGAAAATTAAATTTTCTACCTCTGGGCAAAATATGGTTATTAGAGAATAGCTTCAGTTATAGAAATCTGTGTACTAAGAAAATGTATACCTGCTACATTAGTTTTGAAAAAGAACAGTAAAAAGACCACCAACCTTAAGTTGAAGCTGCCCGTTTTGGGGAAGCCTTTCGAACAAATAGTAAATCTTCTCCCTGGGTGAGTCTTCATCTATGGCTGAAAGCACCGCACTAGAAATAACACGCGTTTCACCCATTTTCATGGTAATTTCAGCCTTCCTGTAGAAAGGAAGATGTCTAGGTTGATAGGAAAATAGAAGGCATCGCTTCTGCAGGGTGCATTCACAAGGACTATCACAGTTCGCAATCTTCAACAGCTAGGGAATGCTGTTCCCTATCCAAGGTACCGAAAATGACGAGTAGGGCTCGTGAAACAGGCTCTCATTTCACTTTACACGTCAAAGCCCTAAAAGGCAACTAGGCAGTCACAGGGAACATGGTGTGAAGTAATTAAAGACTTCTGCTTGTTTCTATGCATTGCACTTCACCGTCTTCTGCTGTCATTTATTTTATAGAACGGTTTTATTTCCAATATTTCACTTGCTACAACAACAGTTCCATGACATAAGTGAGCAAGACAGTATTACTCAAATTTTACAGAGAAAAACTTACTTAAAGAGACTGACTGGCTTAGTCCCCCAGGTTCTGGTACCTTTTTGAAGCACTGTTACGAGCATTGTTATGAGTTCGGTGACACTTAGGCCATCCATGGCCCCCCACATTACCCTCCCTTTCCCTGATAACATTCTGGGTAGACAGCGTTCCCTTCACAGCGATTGTTTTTTCCAAGTGCCACACCTGCCAGGTCAGCCCCTGAAGACGCGGCAGGGATGAGCAGCTGCTGCTTTCGCTGTAAATGCTCCGACTGTCCTCTACTCCTCTCCCGGCCAATACGGCCGTCTCCTCTGGACTCACCCAAGTGAGGAAGGGATTTCTTTCCACCTTTGTTTCTAGCTTTCCGTTTGGGTCACCACACAAGGCCAAAAGCTGTCCAACCTGACTGCTTGGTTTCCCATAAAAACCGATGAAGTTACCTTGGGATGCAGATAAAGGACATTCCAGTAGCATCAACTGGTGTTCTAGTAGCTTCCAGGCTCTCTGCTGACAAACCAGAGCCCAGACACCTCACTTCTAACCTCTTGTACTTGGTGACTCTTTTGCCTCTCCAGAGCTGACATCTTCCCTGGCAGAAGGAGGTGATTTTTGCCCCCACCTCTTTCCTGGAAGATATGAATCCCATTCCTCTCGAAGGCTAATGAATCAGCTGACTGGTTGATTCCGGAGGTGAGTGGTGCCATTAATAGAAGCAGATTAATCAAAACAGGAAGGAAGCCCATGTGATGAAGAAGATAATAAGCTCGTAGGAGAAAGTTACCAGAATTAGATATCAGATAGGACAAAGGAGAGGGCAGTATGTCATAGTCTGTGTTACCCCAAAAGGGACCATGAGACAAGGACCATGGTGCAGGTGATTTATTTGGGAAGTGATTCCAGCAAACAGGAGAGAGGAATGAGGAGCGAGACAGAGCAGGAGGAGTAAGGCAATGAAAGGTGTTTATGGCTATGGACTCAGGGCTTCTGGGCATCCTTCGAAGAACCATAGAGAATATGCTTCAAATTATGCTTCTGGGTGGGGGGCACCTGGGTGGCTCAGAGGGTTATGCCTCTGCCTTCGGTTCAGGTCATGGTCCCAGGGTCCTGGGATTGAGTCCCACATCGGGCTCTCTGCTCAATGGGAGCCTGCTTCTTTCTCTCCCTCTGCCTGTCATTTCCTCTGTTTGTGCTCTCTCTCTGGCAAATAAATAAATAAAATCTTTTTAAAAATAAATAAATAAATAACCCCACCCCCAAATTATTAAAAAAAAAAAAAAGTGCTTCTGGGGCACCTGGGTGGCTCAGTTGGTTAAGCATCTGCCTTCAGCTCCGGTCATGATCCCAAGGGTCGAGCCCTGCATCAGGCTCCTGGGGAGTCTGCTTCTCCCTCTCCTCTTTGCCCATTCTCTATCTCCCTATTTCTCTCTCTCCCTCTCAAATAAATAAAATCTTTTTTAAAAAAAAAAATTGTGCTTCTGAAGGGTGGGAGTGTGGGACATTTACTTCTGCACTAGCTCCCATACGTTGAGAGCTCCTGTCAGAGTGT
The DNA here is from genome assembly GCF_009829155.1 of Mustela erminea. NCBI lineage: Eukaryota > Metazoa > Chordata > Mammalia > Carnivora > Mustelidae > Mustela > Mustela erminea. Next base: position 53,264,437 of record NC_045625.1, on the reverse strand, counting down.
TTTTGCTGTGTCTGGATCAAATGGGCCAAATGAGCCAACGCTGCTTCACAGAAAGCCCTGAGCAACATGGCAAATGCAGTGATGAACCATGGCACTGGTAATGTGACCCTGAGAGTGAGCCTGATGTGTGCCACCAAGAGAGCAATTACAATCACGGAGCAGGGGGCTGAGGGAGCGTGGCCCAGAACTCTGGAAGCATCTACTATAGCATCTAGAAGGTATTCCAAAGAAATGGAGGCAAATGCTCTAATAAGGTCCAGCAAGGAAAGACGAGCCATTCAATTCAGTAGGAAGGCCAAGGGTAACTTTTAAGTGAGCAGCTTTAATAAAGTGGGAGAGGTTGGGCAGAAATGGACAAAGCATAAACTATTCTTCCAAATAGATTGGCACTGAAATAAATGAGGAACTGGGTCATCTTCGTGGTTTTAGGGTGAGAATAACTCCTAATAATAATAATAACTAGCACCTAGGAGCACTTCCTGTGTACTAGCCAATCTTTCAAATACTTTTACATATTTTAATTCATTTAATCCTTGCAACCACCCTATGAAAAGGATACTGTTACTATCCCCACTTACAAAGAGGTTGACAGTCCTCACTTCAGCAGCACTTATGCTAAAATGGAAACGATACAGAGAAGACTAGCATGGCTCCTGCACAAGGAGGACATGCAAATTCATGAACTGGTCCATATTTTTCAGGAAATGACAGGTGTTGATAAGGATGTGGAGAAAGGGGAACCCTCCTACACTGCTGGTGGGAATGCAAGCTGCTGCGGCCACTCTGGAAAACAGGATGGAGATTCCTCAAAAAGTTGAAAATAGAGCTACCCTATGACCCAACAATTGCACCACTGGGTATTTTCCTTAAAGTTACAAATGTAGTGATCCAAAGGGACATGTGCACCCCAATATTTATAGGAGAAATGTCCACAAGAGCCAAATTATGCAAAGAGCCTAGATGTCCATCGATAAATGAATGGATAAAGAAGATGTGGTAAATATATACAATGGAATATTATGCAGCCATCAAAAAAATCTTGCCATTTGAGATGACGTGGATAGAACTTAAAGGTATTACGCTGAGTGAAATAAGTCAATCTGAGAAAGACAATTATCATACAATCTCACTGATTTGAGGAAGCTGAGAAACAAGACAGAGGATCATAGAGGAAAGGAGGAAAAAATGAAACAAGATGAAACCAGAGAGGGAGACAAACCACAAGAGACTCTTAATCTCAGGAAACAAACTGAGGGTCGCTGGAGTAGAGGGGGTTAGGAGGGATGGGTTGGCTGGTGATGTACATTGGGGAGGGTATGTGCTATGGTGAGTGCTGTGAATTGTGTAAGACTGATGATTCATAGACCTATACTCCTGAAGCAAATAATACATTATATGTTAGTTAAAAAAAAAAAAAAAGAATGCATCACGAAACAGGAAATCAGAGTTGAGTGACACCCTGTTATTTGACCTGTCTGGTCTCAATTTTGTGAGCAAGGATAATAATACCTACTTCCCGTAACTGTGGTGAGGATTTAAGGAAATGTCCATTAAAAGATCCAATACAGTGTCTGTTAATAAACACCCGTTTGCCCCTCCCTCCCATTCTCTTAGATACAGTGAGGTCATTAGAAAGGGGGTTCCTGGGTGCCTGGGTGGCTCAGTGGGTTAAACCTCTGCCTTCGGCTCAGGTCATGATCCGAGGGTCCTGGGATTGAGACCCGCATCGGGCTCTCTGCTTAGCAGGAAGCCTGCTTCCCTCTCTCTCTGCCTGTCTCTCTGCCTAGTTGTGATCTCTTTCTCTGTCAAGTAAATAAACAAAATCTTTAAAATTAAAAAAAAGGGGGGGTTTCCTAATTATCACAATACCCTTCCTATTTTCATTTTTATAAATCAGGGTCATCCCAGTCCAACAGTCCAGCTAGATCCCAGAAAACTGAAAGTTATGCTGCGGACTTTTAGTGGAACTGATGTCTGAGATGCAACCCTCCAAAAAACAATGATCAAAAGAAGCAGACACTTCTCCGCATCCAGCACCAGACAGATGGGCCTCCTCAAGTTTTGCCCTGGTACAGCTGTGTGTGGTGGCCAGTAATACGAGCCATGGCTGGAGCTGCAGAAATGTATCTGACAAAGATGCTTTACTCTATGATCACACTGATCAGTTACAGAGGGAGTCACCAAGATGGTTTGCAATTAATCAACTCAGAATTTTTAAACGATCATTTAAGTGATCATTTTGATACCAGGTGGGAAAAGAGTATTGGCCCTGATGGAACACAGAGGACTGGTGGATCATGAAATACGTAGATGACAAAAGTGATGGCATTTATATGTTAAACTCAGCCACTCCAGGTTAAAAGTTTGATCGAATCCATGGGGAGGACTGTCTACTGTTAATATTATTAAGTTATTAGTTAAGTCTATACATAATCTATTGCACTTTGGGGTGTGTGTGTGTGTGTGTGTGTGTGTGTGTGTATGTGTGTGTACAGGTGTTTAAATACCTAGGACACTCTTCATTCCATACAATAGGTTCAGTCATTCTTAATTATTTACCTCTAACTAGAACTTTCAGAGGAAAATCAAATAACTAGAGAGATGTTACATGAACATTTGAACTAAAAGTTCTACGAGTAGGTGGGACGAGTCGATAGACAAGAGCCGTCAAAGTCTTGTTTCTCCCTGGAAGACACACATGACATTTGCACCTAGTCTTCCAGACCACAAAATTTTCTAGAACATCTGAAAGGGACTCTTTTCAGGGAGCTTACTTGTTCAGCGTTGGTTTCTCATCATTAACTGGGGTGATCTCCACTGAAATGGTTTTTAATATCTTATGTTTCCCATCTGACAACTGGACTGTAAAGTCATCAGCAAGGCTCTCTGAGTCATCATGCACATACACCAACTTCATTCCTGGAAGAAGCAGGGAAAAAAAGAGAGAGAGAAAGTAAATCTTTCTTATGATTAAGCTGTTTCAAAACACACATAATCTTTTTTAATTTCCAAGGTATTAATATCACCAAGAGTTCATTAGTCAGTGCAATTGGGTGAAATTAAACTGTTTTATGAAGTAAGACTGTCCTCTTAATTGGGTAAAAATTCATATTTAAATACTTAAGTATTTGATAAGGATCTCATTTAGACATCAGTGGGGATAGCATATATTATTTAATACACTGTATGAGAACATGGTTCATTACTTGGGGAAAATTATATTTCGATATCTACCTCAAGACAAGAACCAAAATAAATCCTAGATGAAGAAAAACTTATATAAAACTACTTTTCAAAAACCTACACAACATTCACATGAAAATGCAAGAGACTCAGAATAGCCAAAACAATCTTGAACAAAGTTGGAGATTCACATTTTTCACTTTCAAAATTTACTATAAAACTATAGTAATCAAGACAGTGTGAAACTGGCATAGAACAGACACATAGATTAATCTAATAGAAGAGTCCAGAAATGAACTCGTACATTTACAAGCAACTGATTCTCATCAAGAGCACAGAAACTTTCAATGAGGAAAGAGTGGTCTTTTCAATAAATAGTGCAGAGACAACTCAAAAGCCACAGACAATAAAAAGAAGTTTGATCCCTACCTCACACTACATACAAAAATTAACTCAAAATTGATAATAGACCTAAACGTGAGAGCTAAACTAGAAAAACTGTTAGAAGAAAACACAAGTAAATCTCTGTGACTTTGAGTAAGGCAATGGTTTCTAGGCAAGACACCAAAAGCACAAGTGACCAAAACAAAACAAAACAGAAGGTAATTTAGATCTCATGAAAATTAAAAATTTGGGACTGCAAATCATACTATTGAGCAAGTAAAACAACAGCCCACAGAAATGGAGAAAAT